>NC_083444.1:4814450-5118535 GCF_020745735.1 Hemiscyllium ocellatum | reverse complement strand
CCACCCACCCCCGTCCCCTCAACCCCCACCCACCCACCCACCCACCCCCGTCCCCTCAACCCCCACCCACCCACCCACCCACCCCCGTCCCCTCAACCCCCACCCTCCCTCCCTCCCATCCTCGCTCCCTCCCTCCCATCCTCGCTCCCTCCCTCCCTCCCATCCTCGCTCCCTCCCTCCCTCCCATCCTCCCTCCCTCCCTCCCTCCCATCCTCCCTCCTCCCTCCCTCCCATCCTCCCTTCCTCCCATCCTCCCTCCCATCCTCCCATCCTCCCTCCCTTCCTCCCATCGTCCCTCCCTCCCATCCTCCCATCCGCCCTCCCTCCCTCCCATCCTCACTCCCTCCCATCCTTTCACCTCCCCCCCCCCTCCCTTCCCCGTCCCATCTTTTCACCTCCCCCCTCCCATCTTTTCACCTCCCCATCCCTTTCTCCCCCTCCCTTTCTCCCCCCTCCACCACCACCTCCAATTCCTCCCCCTCTTTCCCCCCCACCACCCCCTTCCCCGCCCTCACCACCCCCTTCCCCCCCTCTTCCCCCCTCTTCCCCTTCCTCTTTCTTCCCTCCCCCACTCCTCTTTCTTCCCTCCCCCACTCCTCTTTCTTTCCCTCACCTCCTCTTTCTTTCCCCCCACCTCTTCTTTCTCCCCCCCGCAACGAACGCTGTTCACTTGTCCTATCACCTTGTGTAACGCGATGTCTGACTTGGTCGCATTAGAAAAACTGAAAGAACTGCAGGTGCAATAATTCTGAACTTCTGGGAAAGGCTCACTTGATCCGAAACGTTAACCATGATTTCTCTCTGTCAGATGCTGCCAGACTTGCTGAGCTTCTCCAGCAATTTCTCTTTTTGTGTTTGGTCAAGTTATTCAGTTTTGTAAAGTGCCTTGGAACGTTATTCCGAATTAATACCTCTATTATAAATGAAAATCATTGCTTTTCTTGGGGGTCAGATCCTGGTCCCAAGGATAAAACATCAGTGTCTAACCTGTTATTTGGCCCTTGCTGATGTGACCTCCACTGGAGTTCTGAATATGTTAGTCTATTGTTTTGATGACTCTGCGATGACCAGCCAGGCAGACAGAGATGCTGGAGGGTCGCCAATGGCTTCTGGCATGAAGCAAAATTAGTGTCGACCCTCTGGCATTTGTCATTCTGGACTTGGCGTTACTGGTCACTCCACCACCCCCCTCCTCCACTGGAAGTGATCTTGGCTCTTGCCAGATCCAGGATTGTTGGTGTGCAATCTGATTGGAAATCGGGCAGACTGCCATCATCTTGGATTCCAATCAGGAGGCATCCGTGTTTGGAACATTCAGTACTGGCTGCGCATGCAGCAGCAGCAGTTAGTATGATTCTGTCTATAGCGGAGACGTGGAGAAGAGCCTGTGTTGGATTTTTGTGCTTTGGAAGGCGGTCTCTTTTCCAGGTACAATCTACGAACGAGTGGCTCCCTGGTCGTTTATCATGTGTGAGCCTAAACGGTGAGTGTTAATGGGCTATTAACCACAGGTGCCGCAAATCCAATGTCACCCTGTCCTGTTCCTCACCCGTTATTCCTATGGGGGATAGAAATCTGGAGCTGGATTCCTGTCTGACGTGTTTCACCAACAGCAGCAGTCTGTACCTGGCCTCATACATCTCCATAAACTGAGTCCAAAACTTGCACCTGCTTGACTTGTACCTAGTGTGGCACTGTAGTATGAACCAAACAATATGAGTTAGTGTCAGTAACTGGCAGGAACATGTATTGACTGAGCAGTCCTACTTCAGGGGTTACATACAACAATTGGTATGCATTGTGGAAGCTGAAGCATGCGACCTTGCATGTTGAACCTTGACATTGTGACTCTGCGTGTCTCCGAGCTTGGGTGGTCCAAACATGGCCCCTGATTGTGAGATTATACAACAGGTCGCGCGTTCTTAGATTAAGAAATGAAATGCATGAGGATCGTAACTTGAAATTGATGAGCAATATTATTGACAATAGTGACAGCATTCAGGAATTTTCCAAAGATACACATCATCTGATTTATCTGGAAGAGAGCGGAAATTTGGCAAACCCGAGTTTGGATTTTGTTGCTATTAGCATTGTTGGAAACAATCCCTCCGTGCTGTGAAATACATACCTGAGATTTGAACAGTATAAGCTTTTAATATATTGGGCACACCGTATCAATTGCACGTGTTAGTTAAAATCAGGTAACTGGGAAGCATTTACTGTGCATTGTATTCCACTTTGTTTCTTTGCCAGCACCTCATGTGTATAGAACATAGAACAATACAGCACAGAACAGGCCCTTCGGCCCACGATGTTGTGCTGAACATTTGTCCTAGCTTAAGTACCTATCCAATTGCCATGTGTGTGCTGCATCTTGATATTTGTGAAAAAAAAATGCAGCGAGCTGGTCCAAAACAGGCAAACTGTACATTGATGCTGAAAACCCTGTGTTTGAGTTCTTGGTGGAGGCACTGGCTAATCTCTGTCTCAATTTTTTTTGTAGCGACTCATCTCCAGTGTTTCAGCCAACGTCGCTCCGGTGTCGGAGGAGCAGTGCCTCAGTAAACCTCAGCTGTCCGAGCTCGGTGAGTAAAGCGAGGCCACCTCTGATTGCTCATTCCTTCGCAGAGGCCACAAGCTGTGTATCATTACAGTTACCAAGTTATTTTGGAGTTAGGAATTACCCTTCCAGACAAATCAGAGTGTACCTCTTTTTTTTCCTCCATGAGCTACTCAAAAAGTAACCAGGGAATCTTCTTTTGGCTTAACTTTCCCGAATAATTCTGCTTCTGTTCCATTAGCAATAAACTTAACAGTGTGACACTTGAGATTCACCCAGCAACAGGACCCGACCTACATTTATGTAGTACCAGAAAGGCAAGGCAATGCCACGATGTTTCGCAAAATTAACACAAATTCGGCTGTGAGCAAAAGAAGATGTGAGGACCTGACTGAAGGTTTAGTCAAATTCAGTTTCAATGCATGTTTTCCTCAATAAATGACACTGAAGACACTGAAGACAGCATGAAGTGAAGAGAGTGGGAGAAACACAGTGGGCTTGGTATGGAGGAATCTGTTTGAGGTGTCCTTCACAGACTAGATTACTTACTAGATTAGATTACTTACAGTGTGGAAGCAGGCCCTTTGGCCAAACAAGTTCACACTGACCCTCCAAAGAGCAACCCACCCAGACCCATTCCCCTACATTTACCCCTTCACCTAACACTATGGGCAATTTAGCATGGCTAATTCACCTGACCTGCACATTTTTGGACTGTGGGAGGAAACCCATGCAAACACGGGGAGAATGTACAAACTCCACACAGACAGTTGCCTGAGGCGGGAATTGAACTCAGGTCTCTGGTGCTGTGAGGCAGCAGTGCTGATCACTGTGCCGCCCATAGTTCTGTAGAAGGATATAGAGGCAAGACCACAGAGAGGCTTTAATACTGGGTTCAAGTAATTTTTGTGTCCTTTGAGCTGCAGAGCAGCATGTTAACCAACTGAGTTAAACTGATGTAATATTCTGAAACTTCTGTTCTGTAAACTGAGCTGATTACTTGTTGGCACTTTGCCATACCTCTTTTTGCCCTCAGATATTTTAGAACTTTGTTTAAACTCCAACAAGCATTTGCGTACTCTGCAGCAATGACTATGCTTCGTAGGAAATTGTACCATTTTGGTTGTAAAGTGCTTTGGCACATGAGGTCACAAGGTCCTAAGACACATGACGGAAATGTAAATCTTTCTTTTGTTCTGTCCCATCCGTGTGCCAATCCCAGTCAGGCCGTGCTTTCCTTGTGTCTGGTACCAAGGGATATACAAGGATTATTGGAGCTGGGGCTGCTGTTCCCTTCTTCTCCCCACTCCATCCATTTCAGAAAATGTCAGACCTGGCATCATTCAAGTTGGGTACCTTTTGTATATAAAGACGTGGATGTCAGTGAGCCATGCCCTACTTCACACCATTAATGCTTTATAGCAGGGGTGAGGATGTTCAGCTCCTTAAGGTAATAGCCAACTTTCAACAGGAGTATGACAGTCTTCTGCCTTTCCCTGTACCATTGCAAAATGTTCCCCTTTTGGAAGTTGCATCCAGGGCAGTAGGCTCAGTTCTTCTGAGTGTTTTATTTGCCAAATTGAAGGAAAAAAGACAAAATCATGGTTATGGAATTAGGTCGCTGATATCCATGATATTCCTCAACAGCCGAGCAGGCTTGAGTGCTGGCGCTGCACTAGACCATTCAGCCCCATGAGTCTGTTCTGCCACTCTGGGTCATGGCTGGTCATCTCCCTCAACATCAAATTCCTGTGCTATCCCCGTATCCCTTGATGTTATTAAGAATCTAAAAATCTATCAGCCTCTGTCTTGAATATTCTCAGTGACTGATCTTCCACAGCCCTCTGACTGTAAATGATTCCCTAATCTCCGTTTCAAGTGACTTGTATTTTAGCCAGACGAAATGTCCTGTCTATCCCTTAGATAACCTGGAAGTTTCTATAAGATTACCTTTCATTCTTCTAAACTCCTGAGAATACAGGCCCAGTTTCCTCATAGGATAGTCTCATCATCCCAGAAATCAGCCTGAGGAACATCTGCTGCATTCCTTCTGCGGCAACTATGTCCTTACTTAGGCAGTAGACCAGATTGCACTTAATACTCCAGATACTCCAATGTTCTATATAAAGCATTCCATTCATTTTTATGTTTAAGCACAAGTTTTTTTTATGACATTGTCTCTGTCCTGCCACAAGATCCACTTGTTCAGTGGTGTGGTTACCATTTCGCATTTTCCCTGTGACACTGTTTTCTTCCATACCCATCTTTTGCAGCACACCTCGGAGAGTTTCCAGGTTACGCTTAGATGTGCCCTCGAGGTTGCATCAGCAGCAAGCAAGAATTATAATTGGGTGCGATGGAATGTGCAGCAAGAGCTCTAGGGGCTCCTGACATCTCTGGGCATTCCTTGGAAGGAGACAGTTCTGTGGATCAGTGTTCACCAAAGAAATGAACTAAAACATATGAAAACTATTAAATCCCCCGTGGCATCGCTTCTGTTGTATAGAAGGAGACAGGCTTGAGCATTGTTGTGGACCAGACCTGACCCCCTAAAAACATATTAAGAGCATATTAGCCTAGATCCTAACCATTTCTTACTTTAAAGGTAAATGTCAGGTACTGTGTTCTAGTCACAATTCGATTGATCAACCTGCTTGACATTAAGCAAAACACAATTTATTCAAATGGTGTAGTTAAAATACAACAAAAGGAAGAAATTGGAATAACTTAAGAGTAATTCATACAGTAACTATTACTCATCAACAGTTCCAAAATAAATCTCACTAAGTAACAAAGTGCAGAACATGTAATTGAAAATTTTATACAGGGCTCATAAGGCGCCAGAGAGGAGCGTCTTCAGGATTTCCTAAATGTAAAAGTAGTATAGGCAATCCCACACATTGCTTTTGGTCATGTTACAAGATCCACAGATACTGGAGTGCCTTTGTAAGGGAGCTAGGGAAGGGAATCCTAGGAATTGAAGTCAAGGTGAATCCAGTATTTCTTCTACATGGAGTTGCCAAACTTTGTCCTCTCTTGGGGGAAAATGGGAAGAAGTTATGCACTGTGTGAGGAAGAACATTTTAATGATTTGGACCGTAGGTCTTGTGGGATGGTGCAGGCTGGTGATGGAGCATCTCCCACAAGACTACCTTAGAAGCATGTTGCAGCACAAAACGGAGCAGTTTTGTAAGACATGGTTGCCTTTTCTAAATTATATAGATACAGACTTATCTATTATTAATCAGGGCCATGATATAGCTGTGGGAGTTGGATAGGGCAGCCCGTAGGGCACTGGGACGTGGAAGCTGGGAAAATACGGGTACAATAACTGACTGGTGTTCCCAGGGATTGGGGCTTCAATGGAGGTGTGGTAAATGAAATAGAATAAAGTAATGTGATTTAATTTAATTTAACTTGAATTCAACATAATTTAGTTTTTATTTAATTTGATTGTAGTTTAGTATAAATTAAGTACATATGTTTATTCTGGTAGAATAGTCGGTAGTTTATATTAATAATATTGTGATATGACACTATTGTACTACCTCTATCTTTTTGTGTTTCTTTTTATATATAGTTGTTTTCGTAAAAAATTTCAACAAGTTTTTAATAAAAATAATTTTAAAAAGCAGTTCTAATATAGTAACATCCCATAAATGCACCCTTGGCAAAAGGCAGATTCAGAAAATGGATTCTTTTACACGCAACTCCAGCAGCCCAGAAAGAGAGTCACAGCTTTTGTAATTGACTGAGGTAAAAAAATAGCTTCCATATCTTCAAGACCCCCAGCAGCAACTGCTACTGAAAACTAAAAGTTCCTGGTTCTGTGGGTGGGAGCTTGACCACACTCATTCAGGCTCATTATCCCCCCCACTTAAGTCATTCTCAAAATTTACCTCTCTACCCAGACGTTTGCTCACTAATCGTACTAATTCATACGTGTCAGATTTTGTTATGTACTGCACTGTTATCTCTTGGAACATTAAATGCATTGTATCAAAATGAGTTGTCAGTGCTGAGGTATACCCTCCATCTGATATTTCAGGTAAAGAGCCATCAAATTTGTTACAGAAGCATTAAACTGTACCCCATGAACAGAGAGATTTAAATACAGGGAGTTGGCTGTTAACGATCACCCACACCTTGCTGGGAAAATGACTTCCAAGCTACTCACACTACTGATGAAAGTTAGCATGTACGGCCTTATTTGGCTGGGATACTTGTAAAATACAGGCAAAAGAAGGACTTGTCCCACAGTGCCTGGAAAACCAAACCAGGAAAAGCAACATAACATAACATCCACATAGAGGTCTATAAAATAATGAAGGATATGGATAAGGTGAATGGCTGGTCTCTTTTTATTTTCGTGTAGGGTGAGGGATTTCAAGACTCGGGCATATTTTTAAGGTGAGAGGCAATAGATTTTAAAGACATGAGGGGAAATTATTTTTATATGGTTATTTGTATGTGGAATGAAGTGTTGGATATGGGTATTGTTACAATGTTTAAAAGACATTTAAATAAGTTCATGAATAAGAAATGTTTGAAGGGATATGCGCAGGCAGGTGAGGCTACTTTAGATTGGAATTATGATCAGCATAGACTGGTTGGACTGAAGGGTCTGTTTCCATGCTGTATGACTATGAATAGGTATGTGTTCATAGACATCACATGCATAGGAAGCTAGGGAAAGAACTCACCTGATTTGTTTTGATCTGTTCGCTTGTGGCAGTTTTCTGTTCAAATCATACTTCACTTCGCAACTGCCTTGCAGAACAGAGTTTCCACAGTGTAGCTTGTTATGTAAATTCTAACTATTCAGGTCAATTTCCAATTAGTAATACAATGTGCACTTTGAATGACGGACTTTTGGTTTTCTCCCCCTCCCTCCCTCTACCTCCAGTCGTTCCCGCTGTCACCATTCCGAACATTCAGCAGCAGGATTGACCAGATTCGGCAGGTAAGGGTTATCTTTACATGTCTACCTAAAGGCTAATCCTGTTAAAGTCAAGGTATTTGCTTTGCAGGCTAGGTGTCTTCGGGTCAGTTGTTTTACAATTTGGCAGTGCCATTGCCAACAGATGCATGACACAGTGTGTGTACAGTTAGCAATGGACATGAACTTATTTTACCTCACTTATTAGAATGATTTTAGTGTTGTTTTTAATAATTGGTGAACTGTTATAAGAATGGAAAATCTGTGTTTCATAAATTTTATGTACATTGTCAAGATCAGAAAAGTCCTTAATTGTTCTCTCTGGCTTGAAATGATTAACTTGTGTGTGTAATTGGTTGAATATAGCCAGCAGCAAATCACACGTGTTTTAAAGATTAGATTACTTAGTGTGGAAACAGGCCCTTCGGCCCAACAAGTCCACACCGACCCGCCGAAGCGCAACCCATCCAGACCCATTACCTTACATTTACCCCTTCACCTAACACTACGGGCAATTTAGCATGGCCAATTCACCTGACCTGCACATTTTTGGACTGTGGGAGGAAACCGGAGCACAGAAGAAACCCACGCAGACACTGGGAGAATGTGCAAACTCCACACAGTCGCCTGAGGCGGGAATTGAACCCGGGTCTCTGGCGCTGTGAGGCAGCAGTGCTAACCACTGTGCCACTATGCCGCTCCAAAATCTTTTTTAGTTTTCTGCTACTTTTTAAAACAAAAAAATGGGATATGGGTTTTGTGGTTTAAGCAAGCATTTATTGCCCACCCTGAATTCCCATGTGTAGATATTATTTTTTATTCATTCATGGAATGAGGGTGTCAGGACAGTTAAAGTCGGTAACAGTAACGTCAGTCTGGAGTCACATTCAGTTTCCTTCCCTGCAGGACATTAGTGAACTGACTTTTCCAACAATCAACAATGATCATCATTAGTCTCTTAATTCCAGGTTTTTGTTGAATTCAGATTCCATCATCTGCTGTGACAGAATTTGAATCTGGGTCCCCAGAATATTACCTGGGATTAACATGATGAAGGGCTTTTGCCCGAAACGATTTAAATACCGGAAGAAACATCAAAGCAGCGCTTCACACGAGGCTCCAACAGCACTGATGATGTTCCCTAGCCAGGGAACGAAACGTTTGCAGCAAAAACTTCCAGCTCGGCGAGCAGAACCACAACGATTTTCCTGCTCCTTGGATGCTGCCTGACCTGCTGTGCTTTTCCAGCACCACTCCAATCTATTAACCATCCAGTGATAATACAACTAGGCCATCACCTTCCCAATATGTGCTATGCCTGAGCTTTGCATTATGCGCAAGAAACTTGGCTCTATTCCTTTTATCCTTTTCAATCATAATTACCCCACTTCCAATTGTACATTTGTGGCTCAATGTTATCCTGTATGTGTATTATGTTACGATCAAGGTTGAAGAAGTGCATTGTTTCTCTCTGATATTTAGTCCTACTATTTCACTGGTCCAAACATATATGGTTCGAATGCTTTGTAGTTATTGATTTGGCCAGTTATATAATGTATCTAATGAGGTTCAGAATGAAAGACCCATCAATTAGGTTTCTTCAATAAACAATAAAATTATTAAATTTTTGATAATTATGAAAACAAGGCTGACTTGGCTACAAATCTGGTTAATATAGTTTGAAAAAAATTTGAAGTATAAACATTATCATTCTAAATAACCTGACACACATGCCAGTGAAAAAGCTAAGTATTATCAGCAGAGATTAAGTTTGGAATAAAAACACTTTGGCCAATTACTTGTGCATTCTGAGAGAGTTCAACATACAAATATAAATGTTCCAAATGTCAGTCTGGTATCCTTATGACACGTCACAAGGCACAGATGAGTGGCACGAAGACACGTAGTTGTCTCTTGGATCTCTTCTAGATGCAGTTTGTTTGGAGGGTTTTGAGGGAGACCTTCTAGAAGCTGCTTGGGAAGAATATCTATTTCGGTTTTTTTCAACTTTTTTGGAATCTTAAAAATTTGAGAAATGGAATTTTCAGGAAGGTGCATAGATTGAGCTGGGTATTTCTCTCCTCATGGGTTATGTTCCAACTGAGCTCCAAACAATAGTAAAATTTGTATAACGCCTGACATCAATAATTAGAGGCATTTGACTTCTAGTAAGCCTAAGTAAGTAGCCAAAGTCATGTCACTTCCAGCATCTTTTAAAAGAAAATATCCCACAGTGACCGCCCCATTTAAAAAACAAACCCATCCAGGTATTTCTTCAGAATTTCATCTGAAAAACCTTTCATAAAACTTCAGGCGCAAGTCTTCAAAAGATGTTAAGAACAGAAGTGCCTTGGAAAAGTGAAACATCATTTTAAATGTTTTTCATTGCGAAGTATAAAGGAAAACAAAATGTAGCTTTAAAAAGTAAAATGAAGACACATTTACCCTCTCATCCTCATTCACTCTTTGGTCCCATGTTGCTATTCGGATAATTTAAAGCACGTTAAATTCTCCACAAAACATCTGAATGTCCAGTGTGGACAGTGTTAGGGTTGTAATATGAAACTCCATTGAAGTAATTTAACATTGTGGTTTTTGAATTTTTCCCACAAAGGCTTACAATCAGTGTATGTTTGTGTCTCCCTGTGGCTGTGATGGACATCTACTTCAAAGTATTTAAGACTCAGTAGCACCCCAAGAGTTTCTTTTCCAGTGTACAGTATGCCTGTTGCTGTTGCGGTAACATTTTAAACCTGCTGGTTTCCTATACCTACCCATCTTCTTGTAACAGGGCTCCGTCTATCCTAGTTCACTAGCGTCAATTGCTATCTTAAAGAACTTGGTGGAAAATAAATGAACCAACACTGGGTTCATTAACCAAAATTGCTTTAGACTTCTCAGAAGACACATGGCACTCCCTGACCTCACAATCAGCACTTAATCAATGGAGCAACTATAGTGCTGAAATTTGGTCCAAACTTGCAATAGCAACCACACATTCCCAAAAAATACTGATTTCTCGTTCAGTCTTGGATGTAAGGAACTCACTGAATGCTTTTATATTTGCTGCTCTTAGTGGCGCTGTTCTTTGTCCTATAAGTCTGAGGTAATTTACCCATGCTTTTAGCGTGGGCTTTCTTTAATATCTCCTGATTTGGGTTGCACTGCAGTCTGGTGGATCATTGTCTGATCTTCGTCTGCAGGTCTGTGAGAAGCTGTCCACTTCCTTATCAGAATCTCCTTTTCAATTTGGTAACATTCTAGAATCTCTCGGCTTTAATTTCAGATCAAACCAATTGTGTGACTTGACTCTGGACTGGCTTGCTGAGCCTTAATCCGAGAAGACTTACCGACCATTTCCTTCAGATTATCCAAATCTCAAAGAAAGTTTCAGTTAGCCAAATATCTGTCTGTGCTTGATCTCCGTACTTGTTTAGCCATTGCTTGGGTATGATGCATGATGGAAAATATCCTTGAATCTTTTCTTTCGACTGCTTTGTCTCCTTGACTTTACTCGGCCTCTCCTTGACTATTGGTGAAGCTCCTGTTTTCAGTTCCACCAGATCACACCCCGGGAGTATTGATTTTATGTGCAGCTCACTACGGGCAAACAATGGACAAACCCTACGGTACCCTTCCAGGCATTGGTCCATTCCAGGCATTGGTCACACTCCAGGTGCACCCAATGCAAAGGTATGTATGTGTACTGCCCACTAGTACCGGTCACCAAGCATTGGGCATTTAGAGCACTTTCTAGTGGAAATGTTATGCAGTTCCCTAGCAAAAGAATTTAGATGGCTTTTCTATACCTAAATAGTTTTTCTGTATTTGTACCTGGCCTCGTTTGAGAAATAAGGGGTTACCTGTTCTTTTTGACAAGAATTCCCTGTAACTCCTCCTTCTCTTGTTCGCCTCCCTTACACTCTACCGCAGAATTTATATCTTGTCTCACAGCTACAGTCATAACTACAACTTGGTCTGTCACATTTAGTCTGGACCCCTTTCTTTGCACTGATCTGTGTACTCCAGTAAGTTTCATGAGTTTACCTTGAAATTACCAACAATCTGCATAAAAGTGCCCTGCCTTGTGGCAATGGAGACACATAGGGTTTTGGACATCAGTTCTACTTACCACCTTTGTGTTTAGCTTGAGGGTGAGATCCTAGGATGTTTTCAGTTGTTTTGGGAATTGAAAGTGCCTTCCTTTCATCCCCCGCCTTCCTTTCATCTCACACCTTCTTTCTGTCTTGGGTTTGTGAGGGTCATGAAAAATGGGTTTGGACTTGTTGACAATCTTGTACCAACTTAATAGAGTTCTTCGAGGAAGTGACCAAGTTGATTGTTGAAGGAAGGGCTGTTGATGTCATATATATGCACTTTAGTAAGGTGTTTGATAAGGTTCCCCATGTGGTAGACTAATAAATAAAGTGAAATAATATGGTGTGCAGGGTGTTCTAGCTCGGTGGATAAGGATCTGGTTGAGCAGCAGGAGACCGAGAGTAGTAGTTGAAGAGGGTTTCTCAAAATGGAGGGGTCAATGTTGGGGCCACTGTTGTTTTTCATATACATAAATGATCTGGATGAGGGCACTGTTGATATGATGAGCAAGTTTGCAGATGACACAAAGATCGGTGAAGTAGCAGAAAGCATAAGGGACTGTCAGAGAACACAGGAGGATATAGATAGACTGGAGAGTTGGGCGGAAAAGGTGACGCATTTAGGCAAGACTAATTCTAGAGCGAATTATACAATGAACGGAAGAGTCTTGGGAAAAGTTGATGGGCAGAGAGATCTGGGAGTGCAGGTCCATTGTACCCTGAAGGTTGCTGCACAGGTGGATAGAGTGGTCAAGGAGGCATATGGTATGCTTGTCTTCATTGGACGGGGTATTGAGTACAAGAGCTGGCAAGTCATGTTAACATTGTACAAGACATTGGTTCGGCCTCATTTAGAATACTGTGTACAGTTCTGTTCACCTCATTACCAAAAGGATGTGGACGCATTGGAGAGGATGCAGGGAAGGTTTATGAGGATGTTGCCTGGTATGGATGGTGCTGGCAATGAAGAAAGGTTGAGTAGGTTAGGTTTATTTTCATTAGAAAAAAGGAGATTGAGGGTGGACCTGATTGAGGTTTATAAAATCATGAAGGGTATAGACAGGGTGGATAGAGACAAGTTTTTTCCCCAGGATGAAGGATTCAATAACAACAGGTCATGCTTTCAAGGTGAGAGGTGGAAAGTTTAAGGGGGGATACACGCGGCAAGTACTTCACACAGAGGGTGGTGGGCGTTTGGAATGCGTTGCCAGCAGAGGTGGGAGAGGCAGGAACGGTAGATTCATTTAAGATGCGTCTGGATAAATGCATGAGTAGATGGGGAGTAGAGCGATACAGATGCTTAGGAATTGATCGACAGGTTTAGACAGTACATTTGGATCGGCTCAGGCTTGGAGAGTCGAAGGGCCAGTTCCTGGGCTGGAAATTTTCTTTGTTAATCAGCCATCTTGGCTGTGTGTCTGATTGTGTTGAAAATGTCTGGTTTTCTGTGTAGGTTCTTAGCATTTGTTAGTGGGTTCTTACAATTAACTCCAAGCTGCTTCTGGTGGTTCCAGTATTTCTGTCTGCAAGCCTCAGGGACCAACTCATATGCATCAAGAAAAGCCTTTTTTGCCATCTTATAATCTGTAGAAACCTCCTCAGAAAATTAACAATAATAACTTAATAAAATGTCTCTGCCAGCCTTCATGAACAGTCTCCAGTTTTCTTTTGGCCATCTTCTCTACCTCATCAGAAGGTGCAGAGGACTCATGGAGATCATTTTGCTTTTAGTTCCAGCTTTTAAGCCAATGTGCACATTCTTGCTCCCTTGCTGTTCTCTTTCTCTTTATAATTTTAGTTCCAGCTTCTTAAACGATCAAAGTTTTCTTTCAATTCTATTTCCTATTCAGGTTTCATATTTGTTTATTTATTTCCTACTTAAAGCTACCTCATCTGTAATTAATTCCAGCTAATTAAGTTAAACTACCAAGTGGAATGCTTTCTTTTTCTTCCGCTTTGAAATGCTGTTTAAACATTGAATTTGTTCTCCTGCCTTAGCCCTACTTTTAATTCTAACTCCGACTTTTCTGCCAATGGAATTAGCCGAGCCTTGCTTAATTTTCCTGATTCTCTGAAGGATGAATTTTTACCTCTCCCGAAAATGTCTTGACAACTGACATAGCCGGTCTGGGCCAGTGCTTATTGCCCATCTGTAATTTAGTCTTGAGATGGTGTTGGTGAGCAGGGTTTTTGAACAGCTGCAGTTAGCAGTGTGTAGAAACACCCACCCAGCTGTTAAGGTGAGAGTTCCAGGGTTTTGTGAAGGAACGGCCATATGCTTCTGAATTAGGATGATGAATGGCTTGGAAAAGAACTTGGATGTGGTGGTGGTATATACCTGTTGTCTATTTCCTCCAGATGGCATTAGCCATTGGTTTGGAAGGTGCTTTGATAAGTTTCTGCAGTTCATCTTGTAAATGATATGCACTGCTGCTACTGTGTGAATGTGGTGCCAGTCAAGCAGTCTGCTTTGTCCCGGATGGTGTCGAGCTTCTTGAGTGTTGTTGGAGCTGCATCATCCAGGCAAGTGGGGAGTATTCCCTCATACTTCTGACTTGTGCCTTGCAGTTGGCCGGCATTCATTGTGGAGTCAGGAAATGAGTAACTTGTCGTAGGACTCCTAGTCTCTGACCTGCTGTTGTAACCATAGTATTTATGTGGGTATCTAATTTGGTTTCTGGTCAATGGTGATTTCCTCCTCACCCTCCTCCCCTCCCCTCCCACCCCGCCCCCACCCAAAATACAGGATATTGGTTCTGTGTGGGACTTAGCGACATTAAAGAATTTGAAGGGACATTGGTTAGATTCTGTCTTGTTGGAAATAGCCATTGATTGCCACTTGTTGATGCAGGTCCTGTTACATTTGGGCATTTACTGCTTCAGTATCTGAACACTGTGCAATCATCAATGATCACCCCCTTTCATGCCTGAGGATGCAGAGAAGGTATTTGGTGAAGCAGCTGTAGATGGTTAAGGCAAGGGCATTATCCTGAGGAACTTCAAGAGTGCTTGTGGTGTGATGGTAGTGTCCCCACCTCAGGGCCAGGAGTCTTAAATCCATGTCCTTACTTCTCTGAGCAGGTTGATGAGCAAATATCTACCAATGAAGAACTTCTGTAGAGATGTAGTGAAACTGAAATGATTGACCTCCAGCAATGATGACCATCTTCTTTTGTGCCTGGTATGATTGCAGCCAGTGTGGAATTTTTCTCCTGATTCCCATTGACTCTAGTTTTGCAAGTGTTCCTTGATGTCACACTTAGTCAGTTGTAAACTTGGTATCAAGGGCAGTCACTTTTACCTTGCCTCTGGAGTACAGCTCTTTTATCCATGTTTGGTCCAAGGCCATAATGAGGTTAGGAGCTGAGTGGTTTTGGCAGAATCTGAATTGAGCAGATTACTGTCTTTGCAAGTCCTGTTGATCACTCCTTCCATCAGTTTACTGATGGTTGAGAGTAGACTGATGGGGCTGGATTTCTCCTGCATTTTGTGTACAGCATATACCTGGGCAACTTCACACATGGCTGAGTGGATGCCTGTATTTTAGTTCTATGGGGTTAGGGGTGGAACCATAAGTCTTCAGTGCTGTTGCCAGAAAACTGTCACCGATAGCCCCTTCAGAATCAAGAGTCTCCGGCCCTATCTTGCTATCACATGGAATGAACTGAATTGGCTGAGGATTGCATCTGTGATGCAGTGGATCTCTAGAGGACACCATGATGGACAGAGCAATGCAGGGGGAGCCCCTCATGTTGGACTTGTTTGTGCTACTGCTCGTGTTAAGTATATGATAAAGCTGCAACATGAATATTTGTTACTGGTCGGCACGGTGGCACAGTAGTTAGCACTGTTGTCTCACAGCGCCAGAGACCCGGGTTCAATTCCCGCCTCAGGCGACTGACTGTGTGGAGTTTGCACATTCTCCCCGTGGGTGCGTGGGTTTCCTCCAGGTGCTCCGGTTTCCTCCCACAGTCCAAAAATGTGCATGTTAGGTGAATTGGCCATACTAAATTGCCCGTAGTGTTAGGTGAAGGGGTAAATGGAGGGGAATGGGTCTGGGTGGGTTAGGCTTCGGTGGGTCGGTGTGGACTTGTTGGGCCGAAGGGCCCATTTCCACACTGTAAAGTAATCTAATCTAATATAAATTGAAAGTGATTATGTCCAACATGGTAAGTAGACTTTCTGCAGCTCAATACTGAAGAATTATACAATAGCTTATAAATATAGGTGCAGGATTAGGGGCCATTATGCCGTAAGAGCCTTTCACATTCAGTCAGGTGTATCACAACTCCACCTTCTTGTGCTATCTCCCATCATGTTCTTTTCTTACTGGAAACCCAACAACTGAGCATCCATAATTCTTTGACATAGAGAATTTCAAAGATTCACAACCCCCAACTGGGAAAAAAAAAGTCTCACCTCCTGGTCCTCGTTGGGTAGCCCCATAATCTGACATTAACCCTTCTTCAGTCAGCATCTCTCAGCATCTACTGTCGAGCCATTTAAGAGTTTAATGTATTTCAATGGGATGACTACTTATTCTTCTAAACTACAGAGAATATGGACCCAGGCTATTCGATCTCTCGCTCACTCTCGCTCTCTCTCACACCCATCTGATTTCTCAAAGTTATGTTACCTTGTGGCGTATAGAAGTAGGGAATATTGCTATAATTGCATGTGGTAATGGGTCCACACATACATTAGTGTGCCCAGTTTTACTCATCTTTGTTACTTCATAGAAGAGTCATTCAGCTGATGCCTGGGATGAAGGGATCATCTTATCAGGAAAGTTAGAACAAGTTGGGTCCATACTTGCTGGAGTTTAAAAGGTTGGGAGGTGATCTTATTGAAACATACAAGATGTCATCAGGGTGGATGCTGAGAGGATGTTTCCCTTCATGGGTAGAATAAAGATTGTTCCATTTAGGATGGAATTGAAGAATTTCTTAACCCAGGGGGTCATGTTAGTGTTTGCACTTTACTCCCTTAGTGAGCAGTGATGATTGGGCCATTATATTAGGTCGGTTTTCGATTGACTAAAGAGCCTTGGACTTTGGGGACAGACTGGCAAATGGAATTAAAGCAACATCAGATCATGCATGATCTTTATGAAGGCGGAGCAGTTTTGAGGGGCTGAATTTCCCATTCCAATTCGTATAACTTCATATTAAGACTTCTCTTTCTGCATTAGGCTGGTACAATTAAGTTTATGAGAGACTCTTCTAGAAAGCCAAAGCAAAGCTCAATCACGCCAGTCACTGGGAACTTCATTGGTACTTTTTTGACCTCTTGAATAATTCCACTCTTTCTTAGTAATTGGCCTAATGCAGAATTCAGGCGAAAGTGAGGACTGCAGATGCTGGAGATCAGCACAGCAAGTCAGGCAGCATCCGAGTAGCAGGAGAATTGACATTTTGGGCTTCAGCAGGAATGTATTGTGGTGGGGGGGGAGAAAATAACTGGGGGGGGGATAAATAGGGTGGGGCTGTGGGTTGGGGGAAAGTAGCTGGGAAGGCAATAGATAGATGCAGGTTGGACCTGATAGTGATAGATCAGAGGGCAAGATGGAGCGGACAGGTGGGAAGGAAGATGGACAGATAGGACAGTGCTGAGGTGGGGGGAGGGAGAAAGGGGAAAAGAGGAAAACTGGTGAAGTCTACGTTGATGCTGTGTGCTTGCAGGGTCTCAAGGCAGTAGATGAGGCATTCTTCCTCCAGGTGTCGGGTGGCTTGGATTTGGCAGTGGAAGAGGCCCAGGACTTGTGTGTCCTTGGTGGAGTGGAAGGGTTAGTTGATAACTAAATAAATAAGATCTCTTGCCTCTCAACAGTAATATTCTGCAAAAGTGCAATGAGACAAAGACTTCTATCGAATCAACTCTGTTAATTATTTGAGAAGATTCCTCACTTTAATTATTGGTTGGCCATAGGGCGATGGGGTTGTTTGGTGTGTGTCCCAGAGATGTTCCCTGAAACGTTCCACAAGTTAGCATCCTGTCTCCCCAGTGTAGGAGATCACATCGAGAGCAATGGACACAGTAGGTGGTGTATTTGGATTTGCAGGAAAATTGTAGGGGAGACCACATTGAGAATTCACCCGAGCTGGCATGATGATCCATATGATTAGTTCAGCACATTGGAGAGGCAGCATTCACTCAAACAGGAAGGGTGTGACCAAGTGTAACGTTGGGCACTGCAGTTCAGGTGCCAGATCATTAGCAGTTGTTGGCTCAGCCTCATTGTGGAAGAGTGGCTGAGATCATTGCTGAGTCCTGAGCACAGATGTAAAAGGCAATTGCTTGTTTTACGTTTCAGGAGGAGAGCATGGATGTGATGAATCGGGAGGCTGCACATGAAAGGTGAGTTTGAGATTTCAGACTTCCCCTCTCAGCCTGCTTTGTTCAAATCCATGATTTCTGAGGAGCCTTTGATTTGATTTATTATTGTCACTTATCTAGGTACTGTGCAAAGTTTTTTGTTTGTGTGCAGTACAGGTGGATCATACCATACAAAGTGCAGAGGGTAATAGAACAGAGCGAAGAGTACAATGTTACCGCTGCCAATAGAAGTCGCACAGAGTGATATCAGCATTAAATTTAAAATTTGAGAGGTCCATTCAAAAGTCTAATAACAACAGGGGGAAAAGCTGTTCTTGAATCTATTCATATGTGTATCCAAACTTCTTTATCTTTTGCCTGGCAGAAGAGGATGGAATAGAATATAGCAGGAAGGGGAGGCGTCTTTAAGTATTTTGGTTGCTTTCCTGAGGTAGCAAGGAGAGATGGAGTCCAATGGATGAAAGGCTGGTTTACGTGATGGACTGGGCTATGTTCAAAACTCTCTCTGGTTTCTTGTTGTCTTGAGAAGAGCAGTTACCAAGTCACGCTGTGATGCATCCAGATAGAATGCTTTTGGTAGTACCTCAATAGATTTGTGTTCACCTCGTCTCTCTCCTCTCTCTCTCTTTTCTTTCTTCCTACCCTCCACCCCAAACTAAATCTCCTCACACTCCTCAACATATGTTAGGTCAGGCTGCTCAGGGTGTGGATGATATCGACGTAGGCTGTTCAGCCCATCATGCATCAGCTCTGTGCTGCCCTACAATACAAGTTCCCCTCTGGAAGTTACCATTAAATCTGCTTCTGTCTTCTTTCAGGCAGTGCATTCCAGGTCACCACAACTCGTTTAAAATCAATCATGAGTTGGCTTCCTTACATAGCCATTCTTCAGATGATGAAGGTATTTAAGAGGGTGTTAGATTATTATCAAAAAAGGAACCCGAGAAATAGAAGCAGGAATAGACCTACTCTACCATTTTATTACAAACATGGCTGATTTTCAGCTTTAATTCCGTTTTAACCACATGCTCACCGTGTCCCTTGATTACCTGAGAGACCAGAAATCTGATTATTGAGTGTATTCAGTAATACAGTACCCGTGGGGGATACATTGCAAGACCTACTGCAGAAACCTTAAACCGCAGATAGGAGTGAACCCATCCATTTCATTGGGAAACATACCTTCCTGGCAGCCCGCGGTCCCTGGTTCCGCAAGCTTCCCTGTAATATGTTCGGACTGCGGTAAACCGCGGAAAACGATTCCGCAAGTACGGGGGTTACCCTGTAAAATGTAATTACACTTCCCTTTGGGGTAGACAGTTCCAAAGATTCACAGCCTTTGAAGTGAAAAAGTTTCTCATCATCGCAGTTCTAAATCATTGGTCCTTTATCCTGAGAGTGTGTCCCCATGTTCTGGACACCCCAACTGGTGGGAACAAACTCTCCGGTTTGCCTTATTCAGCCGTTCAGAATACTGTAGGTTTCAGTAACATAACCAATGAGGATGAATGTGGCAAGCCAAGTGGCGAAGTGAAGGAAGTGGCACTAGATGCTTCACTTGTTCAGAGGACCAGCACTGAATGGAGGAGCAGCAATGGCGTCCTTGAATGTTTCACCTATTCTGTGATTCGTTAGTTATGTTTGCCAGACTGCTTTTGTCTTTCAGTTTCACTAATCTCCGCTGTCCTAACTCGCTTTGACCTGGGACTGAACTGGGCTGCTTGTGGTATGTGTAGTCGAAGCAGCTGGATGACTGAATGGGGCGCACTGTCTGTATTTGCCTCCCTGCTTGGTGTGGAGAGCATGGCAGTGTGTGGGGGCATGTATGTATGCTACAGATGGGTCCGATTTCTTTCCTGATGGTGCTGGCATCTCCAAAGACTTTGCACCTGTTAGCTACACCAAAACCGTGTTCACACCTCACTCCCTTCACCACCTGCTCCTGCGTGAACTACTACTTAAATTGTGACCTTTCGCTCTCACCTCGCAAGTGCACACTCCCGTTGTTTACTTCAAATTGGAGGGAATCCAGCAGATAGACACACAAGGCAAGCAGCGTGCGTGCTGTGTGAGAGCTGATGGTTAGAATCGCAACATTGAGAGAAGCAGAGTAACAGCAAACATGAAAGTCCCAATTCCAGTTGAAAATGGTAGTGTGTGAATGTGGGTAGGTGAAAGTCTTTGAATGTTGATGTTCACTGTGTCTGAGTTTCTGATTGGAATATTTTGTGGGGAGATGGTTGCAGTATTTGATTGTCTTATTGCATGGTACTATGTTGTGTTGAATCATTGCAAATAGAGTATTTCCTGTGTACAAATTGCTGTCTCTTGGTATCTTCTGTTTTTACTCGATGGTCTGATCATGCTGTGTGAAACTTGATAAGATATGGGAGCATGGAATTTATTCTGCTAATGTGGATGGGATTTATATGTTTGAAACAGGGAAAAAAAAACACATTGTGTTTATTCTTGAACCCACTTGAGGACATCTGTTTGTTTCCTATCGTGAGCTCTGGATTGATTGCACCACCAATATGGCTTGCTGTTCAGTGATGCATTTGCTCATCCAAACGTGTTATGGACTTGTCTGTTTTGGTCTCTATTAAGAAGTTGACTTACTCTTTAACTTTTGCAACGGGTGGTCGGGACAGAGAAAGGGTAAACAAGGTATTTTAAGAAGACAGCTGCTTTAAGTTGAGCCCGGGATCCCACGGATGGTTCTGTTTGAGTGGTGTGTGTCTGGAAATGTCCACATTGGAGAGTAATCCACTCCAGTTAACATGATGAAGTGGTGAGATTGTTGAGGTTTTCAATTTAACGAGTGAAGATGAAATAAGTAATATTCTACTCGGGGAAGGACTAAGAATGATAGTGCATTGATTAAAAGTAATTTGTAGAAGCAATGTGAAGAAATGTTTTTACACGCAGTGGTTATGGTCTGGAATGCACTGTTCAAGTCTGGTGGAAGCAGGTTCTATTGAAGTATTCAGAAGGACATTTCATTGTCATTTGAAAAAGAAGAAAGTGCAAGGTTACAGGGATAAAGAATGAGGGTGATGGACATAATAGATTGAATGGTCTTTTCTGTACCCTAACAATGTGATTCTGTGATCACCTCATTGTAATTCCACTTGTGCTATCTGTTTTTTGATTTATTTTAAACTGTCCCACCCTTGTGAAACCTCTTTAAATTCCCTGTGAGTACATGTTCAGGAGCACGTTCACACTACCTCAGATCAGCCTTGATTGGATAGTGTCTGTGAATTATGCTTGGTATTGGAAAGGAAACATGCATCAGTCCCCTCCAAATCCTGCCGCATCAAGCGGTTGTTAGGGAGTGGAAAATTAACTAGGTTTTTCTAGTCTATCTTAGAGTGAAGCTGATGTTTATGTTGGGCTGGGAGGCATCAACATATCTGCAATCTAATTTGTGTTTCTTTTTCTGCTCTATCTCTGTTAAGAGGGATCCACACAGCCATGCAAATGAGCTGCTCACGGGAGGATGGTTTTGCACTGGTGAGTTCTTTACATATCGCCATTGTCATGGAGTTTTATGGCACTTTGGCCCATCATGTCTCTGGCAGTCATCAAGCACCTATCTGCTGTAATCTAATTTTCCAGCACTTGGCCTATAGCCTTACATGCTATGACATTACATGTGTTCATTTAAATACCATTAAAATGTTGTGAGGATTCCTGACTGTACAAATTTTACTAAGATTTTAAATTTAAATTTTTACTAAATGGGCAAGTGACTAGGCTTGTAGATGAGAGGATGTCGTTTACATGGACTTGACAGGCTTTTGACCAGGAGACATGAGAGGCTAATCAGAAAGGTCAAAGCCTGTGGGATCCAAGATAATATGGCAAATTGGATCCAAAATTGTTCTAGAAATGTTCCTCAGGTACACGTTTCCCGGGTGAAAACATTTTTCCTCAAATCCTCTCTAAATCTCCTGTCCCCAACCTTAAATCACGTAATTCCCTGGTTATGGATCCTTCTACTAGGGGAAAGATTTCCAAATGTGCGCTTCATAATTTTATATACCTTACTCAGGTCCCCCATCATCCTTGTCTGCTTGAAGGAAAACAACATCAGCCTATTGAACATCTCTTTTTGTAGCTAAATCACTCCTGCTTGGGCAATAACTTAGTAAATCTCTTCTGCATGCAGTCTAGTGCGATCACATCCTTCCTCTCGTGTGGTGACCAGAACCGCACATAGTACACCAGCTGTGGCCTAACTAATGTCTCGTACAGGTCCATCATGACCTTCCTGCTCCCGTAATCATTACCTCAACTAATAAAGGCAAGTATCCCATAAGCCACCATCTTATCTACCTGTCCTGCTGCCTTCATGACATTGACACCAAGGTACTTTTGATCGTCTGTACTTCTTGGGGTCCTATCATACATTATGGATAGCCTTGTCTTGTTAGTCCTCCCAAAATAGATTGCTTAATGCTTTTTCTCACGACTTTATACCACTTGCTATCATTCTGCCCATTTGAGCAGCTTGTCTGCGCCATCCAATACTATAAAGCTTTTGTGCTCACCATTTATTACCTCACTTTTTCTTATTATCTGCAGACTTAATGATCACTCCTTCTGTATTTTCATTCAACTTGTTAACATATAGTTGAAACAAGAAGGGACCCAGCACCAAACCCTGCAATATGCCACTGGACACTGACTTCCAATCACAAAACTAACCTTCGACCATCACCCTCTGCTTTCTGCTAAAAAGCCAATTTTGGATCTACTTGGCCAAACTGCCCTGGATGCCACGGGCTCTTAACCAGTCTCTCGTAAGACATTTCAAAGCCCAGAACTATGAAGGCCATGTGAACTACATCAATTGCACTACCCTCATCTACACACCTAATTGCTTCTTCAAAACATTAATCAACTTTATCAGATATGATTTCCTCTTACAAAGCCATGGTATCAATCCTTGCCTTTGCAAGCAGAGATTTTGTCATTCAAATCTTTCTCCAGTAGCTTCCCTATCTCTGATAATAGACTCGCTGGCCTGTAGTTTCCTGGTTTATTCCTACCACTCTTCTTTGGTGTGGCACGGAGGCTCAATAGTTAGCACTGCTCGCTCACAGCGCCAGGGACCCAGGTTCGATTCCAGCCTTAGGCGACTGTGTGTGGAGTTTGCATATTCTCCCTTTGTTTGTGTGGTCTTGATTAGATTCCCTACAGTGTGGAAACAGGCCTTCAGCTCAACCAGTCCACACCGACCCTCTGAAGAGTAACCCACCCAGACCCATTTTCCTCTGACTAATGCACCTAACACTATGGGCAATTCACCTGACCCGCACATCCAGGTGCTCTGATTTCTTCCCACAGTCCAAAGGTGTGCAGGTTTGGGTTGATTGTCCATGCTATATTGTCTGTAGTGTCCAGGGATATGCAGGTTAGGTGGGTTAACTACAGGACAATTAACTATTCTTTTGTTCTCTTGTGTAATGGTATCATGCAGATTGTCCTTCAGTCCTCTAGTACCTCTCCTGTGGCCAAAGAGAATTGAAAATTAATGTCCGAACCTCCGCACCTCCTTTTTTCCCTCCCACAATATACATCTCCTCTGTGTCTGGGGATTTATCCACTTTTAAGACTGCAAAACCACTGATACCATATCCTTCTCAGTGCTAATTTGTTCAAGAGTAGCTTAATCCTATATTACTGCATCTACATTACCCTTCTTCACACTGAACACAGATGTGAGGTACTCAGTTGGAACTTCATCTATGTCTTCTGGCTTCATGTAAGCATTGCCAGTTTGGTCCTTCATGGGCCCTGTATCTTCCCTGATTTATCCTTTTGCTCTTAATAGACTTACAAAACACCTTTGTAAGTAACCCAAATCAAACATTAGCACTCGACAACTAATAAACAACATTGAAGATTGTTTCTGTTCTTGTGTGGGTATAGTGGCCTCAAAGTTTTAACTTGTATTATCTGGGAAACTCTGGGGGAAATTGTCTCATTGTAAAAGGACACTCAATTTCCAGTAAACTTGTTTTGTTTTTCACCAGTATTGCGAGCAAAGGCCTGTCCAGGGGGTGAATCATGTATATACAGTGTACTTCCTCTTCGTGCCTGGGGGAGAAATAGGAAACCGGGGAATATAGCTGGTATTTTGTGTATATCAAGAGCGAACTCGGGCTCATGAGGACAGAAATGGAAAGTTGGCTACATTGATGTGGAAAATGCGGAGTGTTTCGTTTGCAAAATGTTTCCACCTCCAGTACAGAATTGCAGACTCCCACACTCTTTTACAGATAGCCACTGACATGAACAAAGGCACAGGAGGGCTCCACTCAGCCTCTCCTGCCATTCACTTAGATTGTGGCTGATCCATAACTTAATTCTAAGTTCACTCGCCTTAACTCTGCACCCCTTAATCCATCATACCAAACAAAAATCTGTCTCAATTTTGAAAGTTTCACTGGCCCACAGCTTTTAGTGGAAGAGAATTCTGGATTTCCACTTGCCCCTTGTTTGAAGAAGGGGCTTTCTGACATCACTCCAGAAAAGTTTGGCTCTTAAAATTAAGATTCTGCAACCTTTGTTCTGTGTTTCCTTCTCCATGGGAAATAGTATCTTTCTGCCAACTCAATCATGTCTATTAACTATTGTAAACGCCTTTATTAGATCACATGTTAATCTCTGATGCTTGGTGGGATACTGCTCAAGTCTATCCAGTCTGTTCTTGTAAATTAATCCTTTTAGCAGAAAATGCCCTATGCAACCTAGCACATATTTACTGAATGCAACAGGTTCCAGGCAGACCAGTTGTGAGTAGTCTGTCTGTGGGAATTACCCCTGTGTTGGGGATTGGTTTAGCTCAGTTGCTTTTACAGTTCATTTGCGAAGCAGTGTGATGCCAAGAGTGTGGGTTTAATCCTCACACTGGTTGGGGTTTACCATGAAGGATTCTTCTCAAGCTCTTCCCTTTTCTGAGCTGAGGTAGCTATCTAATGAGAGAGCAGCCCCATGGTCTGGTAAACAGTGATGACTTGACTTGAGCCCTGTGTTGCTAGTTCTGCGGCACGTCGGAAGTTGGACTGTGTTGTATGTTACTCTTCGTTCCATGAGTTATCAACATCTCAAGGTGAATGAAAATTGTGACACATTATCAATTGACTGTGTTGATTGAATTGTAAACTTAAACTGTGATTTGTTGTGGTGGTTATGGGGTTTTATCTAAAACATAAAGGGCAGAGGGTGATATTTACGTTGGTTACCTGGTGCTGATGTCTCTTTTACAGTGTGACCAGATGGTGACTGCTGAGCAGGAGGACCAGACTTTGACTTTGCAGAGGGAGGATATTTTCCCCTTGTCTCCCTCTCCTTCTCCGACGCGGATTGGCAAGGTAGGACTGGTGCCTCTTGCATTAAATTTAGTCACGCAAGCCGTTTGGCTTGTTTGCTGCTTTTAAGAAAAGGCTGTGTTGTGTTTCTTCCAGCCATGCGTTGTTTTGGGGTCGCAATCAAGGGATATGACAGCTCTCGTTGTTTGCAAACCCCACCCCCAAAAAGCATTCAGGTATCACTCTTGCCTCTCAATCCGAAGGTTGTTATTTCAAATTCCACTTTGTAAGTTTGAGCACGTAATCCAGGTTGAAATTCCCGCTGAAGTACTGAGGAATGCTGTCAAGGGAAATTAGAAATTGGCAGTACTCCCATTCCTCGCATTATCATTCATGGTTGAACTGATCTTGGCAGAGTGAAACAGAAAAGCCACAATGCTATCATGTTCCTTCTTTAGGCCCATCAGTCCATGCTGTTACTCGTTCCCCTCATCTTAACAACTTCGCTTTAAATATTCTTCCTTGTGGACCATCTGTTAATTTATGGCGCTATTTGTTTTCTTGAAGTAAATCAGTGCCGGTCACTATTGCAAAGATGAACAGGGATGTGTCCTGGCTAATTTTATTCCTTTGCCAGTATCACAGAAAGAGGTTGGTCATTCAGACATTGTGGGAGCTTGATGTGCATAAGTTAGCTTCTGGATTTCCTGTTTTGCAAACATTTCAACAAAGGCTAGAAAACACTTTGGGACTAATTTAGGATTGAGCTGAAAATGTGTTGCTGGAAAAGCGCAGCAGGTCAGGCAGCATCCAAGGAACAGGAAATTCGACGTTTCGGGCATAAGCCCTTCTTCAGGAATGAGGAAAGTGTGTCCAGCAGGCTAAGATAAAAGGTAGGGAGGAGGGACTTGGGGGGAGGGGTGTTGGAGATGCGACAGGTGGAAGGAGGTCAAGGTGAGGGTGATAGGCCGGAGTGGGGTGGGGGCGGAGAGGTCAGGAAGAAGATTGCAGGTTAGGAAGGCGGTGCTGAGTTTGAGGGATTCGACTGAGACAAGTTGGGGGGAGGGGAAATGAGGAAACTGGAGAAATCTGAGTTCATCCCTTGTGGTTGGAGGGTTCCCAGGCGGAAGATGAGGCACTCTTCCTCCAACCGTCGTGTTGTTATGGCCTGGCGATGGAGGAGTCCAAGGACCTGCATGTCCTTGGTGGAGTGGGAGGGGGAGTTAAAGTGTTGAGCCACGGGGTGGTTGGGTTGGTTGGTCCATGTCAGTATTGTCGTGGAGAAAATGTAGAGAATCACCAAGAGATGTAGAGAGTTCTTCAAGGAGTAGGTCTTTTATTTGCAAACAAAAAACCGTGGCACTCAGAAAGCAAATTCTTGAATGCCTCCGAACCTCAGGGTCCATGGTTCTTTATACCTTTTTTTAATCATGTTTTTGTTAGTTTATCAGCATGCCGAACTCTGCTAGTCTGAATTGCCTCACTCCAGCTATCCAATAAACCAATGATATTAGTTCCCATTATCTCTCTACTTCTGCCACTATGGTTTTTCCTACATTATACTTAATATTATTCTAATGTCACGATTAGAATCTTTACTGCCTCCTCTGCCACAATGATCCTCCATCCCAGACTGACCTGTCACGGTTAGATATTTAGCTACCCTGTCAACAACAATGGGGTCTCTTGTCCCAAGCTGACTCCACTAACTACTGATTAGATATTTATTGTCATGGGTCTCAAGCAGGCTGACTCTTCTTAATTAAATATTTAATATCATCTCCTAAATATTTATTGTTACGACCTGATCCAACCTGCCACGATGATATTTAGTAGACGAGGCTGACTTTACTAATTGTTATCTCAGCCTGCCATCGTAACCTTTCAGCTCCCAGTCTGACTCTGCTCATTGGTGTGGGAGCGTTCCACTATTGTTAGCCCATCCTGCCACCGTGACCTTTTGACTCGTGTAGCATCCCACCGACCCCTTGTAACAGATCACCAGTAGTCTTCGTGCTTTAACCTCTCCCATGCTTTCATACTCTTTATTTCCCATAGTGTAGTGAGTTAGACTGAAGGGTCTATTTCTGTGCTGCACTTTTCTATGACGCTGTCTTGTGGTTGTAAAAGGTTCTGTGTAAATGCAAGGCATTTTGCTATGGAATGATAAGAGAATTGAAAAGAAAAATTGAGATCGCCCGAAGTAATTTTGTGAAGATGAAAGATGTGTTAACAACAATAAAACACAAACTTGTGATGAGGAAGAAAGGTTGTGTCCTATCCACTTTCCTGTATATGGTAGCAATGCGGAGAATGAGATTGATAGAAGAAAATAATAGATCTTTGGAATATGGATGCTGAGATACATTCTAAAAATTCCTTATACAGATCATAAAGCAAATGCAAAGTGATTTAAAATTGCAAGAATGGAAAAACAAGACGTAAGTTGGCATCCAAAAATGCCAACATCACTGTTTCAACCATTCGATCAGAGCTGAAAGCGAGGAGGATTGTTCCTGGATGGCAAAGTGGAGGACAGCAGAGAGAGGAGTTGACCTAAGTATTGTTGGATGGTATATGCCCCATAGCAGTTGCAGGCAATTTTCAGTTGATGTGTGAGGGTGGTGTAAGACAGACGATCTGTGACAGCAGATCTGGCAGGAAAAGCAACAAGTCGCAGATGGAGTGAGAACAGAAATTGGTATGTTGATAGTGCTGTGTGCACACCTACAGGAATTCTCCCACTGCATACCAGTTTGAGTTGGCCCTTTTTCAGTGTCACATGGTGAAGACATGCTTGATGGTGCATTGTGTTTAATCTATTCCTAAGTCACCTGTTGCTTGTTTCAGTTACATGTAAGCATCTATATTCTGTTTGACTTGTTTGCTCTGAACTTGATTGCTCTGGGGTTTTTTTTTTGATTAGATTCCCTACAGTGTGGAAACAGGCTCTTCGGCCCAACAAGTCCACACCGAACCTCCGAAGAGCAATCCACCCAGACTCATTCCCCTATATTCACCCCTGACTAATGCACCTAACACGACGGGCAATTTAGCATGGCCAATTCACCTAACCTGTACATCTTTGGACTGTGGAAGGAAACCGGAGCACCTGGAGGAACCCACGCAGACACAGGGAGAATGTGCAAACTCTGCACAGGCGGGAATTGAACCTGGGTCCCTAGTGCTGTGAGGCAGCAGTGCTAACCACTGAGCCACTGTGCTGTTTTGAGCCCTTCTGGTCATCTTTATCGAATTTTCCAAATTGGAATATTGGAGATGACTCTTAAATTTCATTGAATGCCTTATTCAAAACACAGAAGTGTAACGTTCTTTCATTTCTGCACTTTGTTGGTGTGGGTTATGCTCCAGAGTCGCTGGAGTGGGGTTTGAATCTATGACCTTCTGACTCCAACAAGAGGCAGTGCTACCCACTAAGTCACCGTTGTCATATTCGTGCTTTGCATGCAATCATCGTTTGCAATGTTGCAGTGTTTCCTGGTTGCACAGCAAAACAAGTAGCTGGCTGACTATGTTTTTTCCAGTCTTGCCATTTTTATCAGAGAAGTCGTTCGAGGTTGCAAGAGGCGCATAATATTTTAGATTGAGGCAGGTAAATATCAGAACTCCCTCAGCGCAAACTGCAGTCTGGCTCTTGCTTCTTTTGAGCTATGTGGCATGTCATGCATTTGGGATTGATTGTCTTTCACCTAATGCTACCCTTCCTGGGAAATCATTGCATGGGCTTACCTGGATTGCTTTTAATTGTCTGCTTCGGTAAATACTAATTCTGTGGTCTGTGTCTGGAAAGTGTTTTGTGTTTCATTCAGCAGGATGCAGGTTTGTATGTGCCATCTAGTGGCCAGAAGTTGGTTTGCATCTACAGTTTAATTTGAAGTCCCCATTGCTTAAACTGCCCCTGTTGATTCCAGATAGCTGCTAATATCAGGAAAAGGGTGTAAACTGTTGTGGTTCTGTTCACGGAGCTGGGAATTTGTGTTGCAGACGTTTCGCCCCCTGTCTAGGTGACATCCTCAGTGCTTGGGAGCCTCCTGTGAAGCGCTTATAAACCACTACAAATGCCGGAGGAAAGATCACAGAAGCACTTCACAGGAGGCTCCCAAGCACTGAGAATGTCACCGAGACAGGGGACGAAATGTCTGCAACTCAAATTCCCAGCTCGGCGAACCGAACCACAACAACGAGCACCTGAGCTACAAATCTTCGCACAAACTTTGAAGGGTGTTAACTATTAAGGTGTCTGGACAGAGAGGGGAAGGAACTGGTATCCCTTTTCCATTCGCAAGCACATCAAGACACCAATTTAAAATGATGGGCTAGAGAAGGAATGGTGACACAAGGAGAAAACTACGCAGCGTGCGGTTAGAATTTGGAATGTACTGCCTAAGTGTATGCTGGAGGCTGATTCAATTGTGGCTTTCAGAACAAGAATTAAACACCAATTAGAGGTGAGCAAGGGGTGCAGCAGGATAACTGTTTGCTATACGCTAATGATTAACTCCTTTTTTAACAGCAGTACTTCTCATCATCCCAGCCGATTCTGATACCCAAAGGTGGCATCACCCCAAATTCCTCTCCAAGTCCCACTCGCCGTATTGCAAGGTGAGAGGAATCTCTGAACTCTTGGAGCTCTAGTTAAACCTGGGGAGTTATTGCTTTCTCATTTTAGACTGTGTTTTGCTTCCTGACTGTTTTCCACTCTGATGTTGTGGGCTTGGTTATTTTAATTATAAAACAGAAACCTTTTCTCCCTGTCACTAAGAATGGATATTGAGAAGCTACTTCCCCTGCTTCTTTCTTTCTTAACCGTCATAAGAGGGTTCTACATGTTTTCTACAACGCATGTATCACCAGAAATTCTCCTGAGCCTGAGGCGCTAAGCTGTTATACTTGACCACCGAACTGTATGCTAAGTGGGCTTATTTTCCTGGAATTAATAAAATATTCTACAGTCATCAGCCAATCTTGAGTAATATCTTCATGCATTTCAGTCTCCCATTATATGCTGAGTGTCAGCGGTCAATGGACAACTTTGAAATATATACTGCAAACACATGCTCCTCTTTCAGTATGTTGTGCTAAACAGTCTAATAGTACTTTTTAAATTGCTGAGTACTGAGGATGTGTCAACACTACAATCACAGGCCTGAATAACAAGTCTCTGTGTTAACACTGGTAAATACTAGTAAAGGATCCATGCCATTTTCTTGTGTCTTGCTGAACATCGGTTTTACATACCAGTGAGTAGATTTGATCATTTCTGACTTCTATCTTAATTCAGTTTTTGTTAAAATACAGACCAGTCACCATCTAATTGAATGGCTGAATAGGTTCAAGGGGCTGAACAGCCTCGTGTTACTTGTATGAGTGCCTGTTTCTGTAACATATGTAGGCAGAATTTGGGTGCTTGATTTTTTATGCAGGGAATTTCTACATTTAAATGTTGGTCTAAGTGTAACAAAACAGCCTGTCAGCAGGAAAAACAAACATGTACAACCTAGCGGTACAGTTGGGTGTACGTGAGAAATTGAAAGGGAACAATAGGTCAGTTGTCAGAGGGGTCTTGATTCAAAATGATGTTGACTCAAGGTCTTGAGTTTCTGACATACATCTTTGTGTGACTGAACAGACCAATTGTCGACCCACTGACCTTTAGGAATGTAGGGCAGAATGTCCATAGGGTAGTGGGATCCAGAATGCAGGATTTGCTCCCTTTCCTTTCTCTGCTGTTGCTGCTGTGCCTCCTCATTAAGATGTTGTTACTCGATGTGTGATGCTGCTCAATGGACGAGTTGTCATCATTCTAAACAATTGCTAGCAAGGACCTCCTAGTCATTAATATCGATGCTGCGATACTTCAAAGAAAGCTTCAGAACACTTTGTGTCCTGCTCAGGAAGGTTGGCCATTTGAGTGTCTGGAAAGGGCAGCACTCTACATACAAATATTGTCACAAGGTCCTGCAGTCTCAGAAATTCCTTGTCTCTTAAAAAGTGCTCCTTCGACATGTTTTCTAATGCCTTTTGATAACACGTTCACACAAAGCAAGATCACAGATCTCTCCTAGCTCATCACCTCCCAGCTCTTCCCTGTCATTGAGCTCATTCTTCATATCTTGTATGGTGTCTCTTACGTGCAGTGTACCATTACTTCTCCTGAATTGCCACTATCCCTAGGCATAGTCTACTTCCACTTCAGGTGCAGTGATTTTTGTAGAGAGGGTGCGCACCCTTATTGCGGACCAAAACCTTATTAACCCTGGTTTCAATGTTTAGTGCACCTTGACAGGTGTGGTGCAACAGTTCATGGCAATCTGTAATATGCTGTGGATGAGTGTAGCTCATTGAATAATGCCTGCTTGGATTTGAACTTGCCTTTGCCTTTCACAGCAGGAGGAGTGTCAGCCCGAGTGTTGCTATACGACCCAGTGCCTTGGGACCATTGAAGAGGAAAGGTAAGAAGTCTTCCATAATACGTTATACTCGCAACTCTCTTGCAATAAAGACCAATATTTTTGCTTTCATAATTGCTTGCAGTACCTGCGAGCTGACTCCATAGTCCTTCTGTGCATCAACATTAACTAGAGTTTTAGCTTTGTTTAAAAAAAAAATTAAAGGGGGTCAATTTGAATCCATTTTGTTTTCACCGCCCTGTTTATTGCTTGTTGAGAACAGTTCCCTTTCAGTTCCTGTTGTAATAAAACCATAAAGTAGTAGGTCTGGCAGCATCTTTGCAGGGAGAGAGAGAGTCCAGTATGACTCTTCTCTGGAACTGGCAGTTCCTGTCAGTGCTGTCACAATGGTTGTAAAAACAATTTACTTCAAGCAAGTTCAAAAATACTTTGAAATAGTGCTGGGGATGAATTTCACAAGACTTTTAATCGGCATGGTAAAAAATATACATCAGAAATTTGAGTAGACACTTACGAGTCAGTGACATTGTTATGGATCTGGAATCGCATGTAGATTAGACAAGGTAAGGACAGAAGATTTCCTTCCTTGAAGACCACTAATGACCAGATGGGTTTTAATAACAATCAGTAATAGTTTGATGATCACCCAGAATTCCAGATTGGTTGGTCAATTGAATTTAAATTCCACTTTTATGGTGGGATTTGAACCTGTGTCCTCAGAGCATTAACCTGGGCCTCTGGATCATTTGTCCAGTGACATTACTACACTGTTACCGCCTTCCTATTGAAGATGACAATAGGTACATGATAGACACTGGAATTTAATTGCTGCAAGATTTAATACTCTGATAGATGCCATCAGTACTTGAACATTGCACAAGCCTTATCCAATCCTCTATACAGGTTGTATGTTTGCTACTGTCTGCTTATTCAGTTAATCATTTTGCAATAATGAACCAGTGATATCTGCATTTGTACCATAGTGGGCAGAGTGTGATGGAAAAATACCAGAGTTCTATAGTACTGAGACCTGTGTAGGACCCAATGAAATTAAATTTTAGTGTCAGCCATTCATTTCAGCTTGATGTCTGAACATTTTACCACTATTGATGAAGTTAAGAAACACGAGCATCCTGTGCTTTCTCTCTCTCTCTCTCTCTCTCTTTTTTTTTTTCTCTGTTTTGAGCTCTCAGTCGTTGACCTTTGCTTTTTTCTACAGGGGACATGGAAGTGGATTCTCCCCCAAAGAAATTGTTTGTCAGTGGCGTTCCTGGGATCGGAAATGCTGAGACTCCTCTGATAACACCATTGCTTTCACACAGGTATGGTGAACATAGGTTGCTTTCTGTCCAGTAGAAGTGGTATAAACTGTATCTAAAGTTCTGCCGCATTTGATTAGATTACTTAGTGTGGAAACAGGCCCTTAGGACCAACAAGTCCACACCGACCCTCTGAAGAGCAACCCACCCAGACCCATTCCCCTACATTTACCGCTTCACCTAACACTACGGGCAATTTAGTATGGCCAATTCACCTAACCTGCACATTTTTGGACTGTGGGAGGAAACCCACGCAGACACAGGGAGAATGTGCAAACTCCACACAGACAGTTGCCTGAGGTGGGAATTGAACCCGGGTGCCTGGTGCTGTGAGGCAGCAGTGCTAACCACAGAGCTACCGTGCCCAGGTAGATGTCTTTCACCCTCTACTGTTGCTTTCACTGATAATATAGGAATCTATTGTTAAATATTTTGTTCTGAGAGAGTGTAAGATTGACTGACTATTGGCAACCGCCATTCAATGTCATTTTCTGTTTTCTCCTGTCCCAGAAGTACTGGTTACTTCCCATAACTTGCATTGTCCAAGTTGATGTGAACTTCAAAAGCAAAGTGTCTTACAAGCTCAACAGATCTTGATCATTTCTGGTATCTATCCAGGGACACAGGAGGGAGCAGAATGTTTGACTTATTTCCTGGTCCGTTCCCTTCCCCTAACTGACTGGCTGTCCTAAGCCAGATGATGGCTTAAGTCATCCATAGCGAAGCTGCTCTCCTAAGCTTGTGGGTTTTGACTGAACTACACTTGCTTCCATGCTGGAGCAGGTGAAAATTGACCGCAACTCTTGTTTCGTATTACCAGAAAACTTGGGTGAGGAACTGGGTAAGGAGCCAAGGAGGTATTGATGGCAATATTGGATTTAAAATTGCCGTATAAATGCGGGTGGTGGTTTTCCCTGTAATTGCCTCCAACCCTCTGAGATCTCAGTGCTTCAGTTTTGGTTTTCTGCCCATGCCTGTTTTAGCTGCTTACCGTTAATGGTGATCTCCGCAGTTAGCTTTGGAGTTCCTTACTCCAACCTTGCTGTCCCCTTCGCTCCACTTCACAGATCTTAACCTTTGGTCATCTGCCATCATGTCTCCATATGTGGCTCAGGGTTAAATTTAGTTTGATAATGCTTCTGTGAAGACTCATGGAAGTTTATTACGCAAGAGACATACAAAATATACACAACAGAAGTTAAATGCAAAAGATATCAATGAATTGAGAAGGAGGGAAGAGAAAATTTGGGTGGAAGGCCAGAGGAAGTTGTGTTTAGCTCCAATACTGCCAGTGACCCAATCCTAACAATACTTTTCTTCCCCCCCCTTTTTATTGTGTTTGTTTCAGCCTGGAATGTGTGAACAGCAGCCCTCCACAGACCGTGCCTCCATCAGGGCCTTATGTCGCAGCTTCACCATCCGCTGCCGAGATCGGTTTCACTTCGCCATTCGCCTCTGTGGCTCACCCCCCTGGAATGTGAACAAAAGAGACAATCACCCTTATTCTAAGAGATGGGCTACACAAAGCACTTTGTTAGAGGAGACTGTATAATAGCATTCCTAATCAGTATTTTATAGTCGATTGTATAGTTAATTAGTGAAAGAAACCATTCAAGGGCGGTCAGTGAGCAAGGGAACAGAATTTGCTCCTGCCTGCCACTTGGCCTGGAACTGCACAATTCATGGTTGGAGCTAACCTGACTCTTCGTCATTTGGGTTCAGACCTAGTGCCTGCCCACTGTACATACCACTGTATGAATCGCTGTAGAAAAATTAAGTTGTTGTGAAGTTATAAGAGAGTTGATGAAGCTATTCTTGCCCTGCGTGTGTGTGTGTGTGTGTGTGTGTGTGTGTGTGTGCGTGCGTGCTTGCGTGCGTGTGTGTATACGTACATATGTTTATACACCAATAGGGCTGGAGCCTGTGATAAAACAAGGTTGATCACTGTCAACCATTTTAAGTATGACTTAGGACAAGGTTCTGCAAACATGACGATCAGACATAATGAAAAGAGCTGCTGTTGGGGCCAATCATTACTGTGTTGGCTAGTGAGCTTTGCTAGTGGGAGTAGAGGGGAGGGAGGGGGTTGGTGTGAAGTGTGCTCCTGCGACTCTTCAAAGAGGCATGTTTCTACAGTGAGCTGGGCGCTTCTGGCTACATTGATGGTATATGCAGAATGTCATGACATATACAAATGGTGACTTCCACCAGCTTCAAAACACAGATTGCTTCATGGCTTGCTGTTGCTTTATCTGATTCTACTTTCTGTGAAGTTGGTTCCTGGATCATTTAACCAAATATTTTCATATCATTTGGGTTATCTTGCATGTTGAACTCACTTGTCCTATTCAAACTACCTTCAACAAGGGAAATCAGCAGATTATAAGGGTTGGGCAGATCACTGTTGCTGTGAGAACCATCACATGGGCATGTGGTTGCTCTTTAGGATGCAAATATGTTCATGGCATACATTGTGATTCTCCTGTAGTTTCCTCCCAATACAATTGAATCCCTGTATAATATTACATTCAGCACGCTGTAATTTCCTTATTGGAATAATATATCAAACATTGTGTTCTGGGACTAACTTTGCTCGTCTGTACTTGACTGAGAGAAGACTCATAGACGTGACTTTCTCTTTCTTTCTGAGTCAGGATCTCTCGTGGCTTCCAAAGCTTGTGGGATCTCTTCCTCAGTAACCGCCATGGAAAAAGTGAGGACTGCAGATGCTGGAGATCTGAACCTAAGAGTGCTGTGCCGGAAAAGCACAGCCGGTCAGGCAGCATCCGAGCTCATTCCTGAAGAAGAGCTTATGCCTGAAACGTCAATTCTCCTGCTCTTTGGATGCTGCCCGACTGGCTGTGCTTTTCTAGCACCACACTTTTGACTCTGAATAACCGTCATCCCAGCATAACGTCTGTCATGACATTGCCTTCTGCTCAGCCCTGACACATTATGGGCTGAGTATGGTGTTGCTCCATACAAGCTAGGGAGATGGTTTAATATTGCAGTATTATGAACATCGATGTTTGCATCCGGTGGTTCGGAGCTGGCGTTGAGAACAGTTGAAGGCAGGCTACGTGGGGACAGTGAAGCACTGCCATATTTGTACGTAAGTGCAACCGTATTTTTTTTTTACTTCAGATGTCATGATTATTTAACTGAGGACCAAGAAATTCCCAGTGCTGTTATGTTTGGAACATAGCTGACCCCAAAAACACCAGTACTGGCTCCCAGAAATGGTCTTGTTTTCATGTGGAAGGTGCTTGCAATTGGAAACTTCATTCGGTAAGAGAAAGGTGGGATTTGTTTTCGTTTGAATGTGACATAGAGGGAGGTACAGTGCTGAAATTGATTATTGTTAGGTTTGAAACAGTCATAGAGATGTACAGCATGGAAACATACTCTTCCGTCCAATTCGTCCATGTCAATCAAATATCCCAACCCAATCTAGTCCCATTTGCCAGCACTTGGCCCATATCCCTCCAAACCCTTCCTATTCATATACCATCCAAATGCCTTTTAAATGTTGCAATTGTACCAGCCTCCACCACTTCCTCGGGCAGCGCGTTCCATATACGCACCACCCTCTGTGTGAAAAAGTTGCACCTTAGGTTTCTTTTATATCTCGCTCCTCTCACCCTAAACCTATGCCCTCTAGTTCTGGACTGCCCCACCCCAGGAAAAAGATCTTGTCTATTTATCCAATGCATGTCCCTCATGATTTTATAAAGCTCTAGGAGGTCACCCCTCAGCCTCCGACGCTCCAGGGAAAACATCCCCAGCCTATTCAACCTCTCCCTGTAGCTCAAATCCTCCAACCCTGGCAACATCCTTGTAAATCTTTCCTGAACCCTTTCAGGTTTCACAGCATCAGGATATTTGGAATTTCTTGGTAATTCATGAGCAAATTGATTTGTGCATTGAGTCAAGACTGAACAGTCACTGCCATGCAAACCTAAAGATAGTTGCGTGCAATGTGTTGGACTCCAGCCATCTGGAAGACCCATAGCTCAATTTGATTTTTTTTTCCCTTTGCTGATTTTAGAACGTTAGCTGCTGTGTTTTGTTTCAGCAACTTGTACTGCACTAGTCCCATCACTTGCTGTTGCTGCTGTGAGGTTCTAAGCTTAGAGCGAATGAACCTCTGAAGTCACCCAGTCTGAGGGCGTGAATGCATCTGACCAGCAGTTAAGTTCAACAAACTCTCCTCATTCCCTCTGTAACTTTCTTCTGTCACTAACTACCTGCTTTTATTAAGCCATTGTTGTTGCTTTTACTTGGAGCGAAAGCTAGGAAGTAGATATTGCAGGCAAACCTTCAAAGTCTCGGTATTTCATTTGAGCCATCCTTTTGTTGGTTGACTTTCTCCAGCAGCTGTCCTGCTGGAGACTGTGTGGCTGGTTAGCAGGTCGAGCCTAGACTTAACATCAAGTATTGGCTCATTTCACCCCATTTCATACCAAAGCCTTTTAAGAGGAAAGAAAACGTGGAGAGGATTTTGTTTTAGTTAAGGAAGAAATTGAAGTATCTGATTGCCTTTGCCTCTGTGCTCAGAGTTTATTCACTTGTTGGTTAAAACTGTACAGAACCCATTTGTTATCAGGTAGTACTGTGCTAATCCAGTTAATGTGCCCGAACCCGAAGGGTTTAAAAGTAATTATTTTCAATCATTGGTCTAGAGAACCACTGAGTAGGGATGACGCAGTGTATGAAGAAAATAAATTTAGGGTTGTTGGTGCCAATTTTATATTTTTATATAATTATATAAATTATATGTAAATGTTTATAAAAAAAACAGAAAGGGTTGTCTAACTTCCAACTATCCAGGAAGGTCAGTCTTGTCTGTTATTACCATTCGTAATGTCATTACAAACAATAAATTCATTGAATGTCGGGATATGAGTGAGAATTTCAGACATCCGACGTGTTTGCAGCCGGACGCCTGCAAAAAAAAAGTATGAAGGGTGGAACTCACTTAACATGAAGGAGCATGGTAAGGAGTAACTTAGAGCGAAATAATTTAGAGAGCACTGAAATGCTGGAGTATTGCAAACTTTCCAAAAATGTAGTGAAGGGGAAAAAATAAATTTGTGAACAATGCCCCATCCTTGGATTCATGCCATTTTGTAAGGAAAAGCTGTCTGTCTGAAGTGGAACCTCAGCAGCAATGGTTACATATGAGTGTTCAACCTCCCACCATCTTTGTGTCTCTTAAGCTGTTTGAAATGAGGCAGATAATTAAACACACGGATGTCGCTGAATTGTTTTTGTTGTGACTTAACAATTTTCTCAGTTGTTATCTGTCAAGTTGAATTGACTTTTTTCTCAATTTTGTTGCCACAAAGATGTCAAGGTGGCTAAAATATTTTAACTGAGGTGTGTGCGCGTGTTCCTCAGCATCAATCTTTTAAGAAAAATGTGTTTCTACTGCATTTAAAAAAAGTACAAGTACCAATCTATTCCTGTGACAATGCACTCAAGTGTTGTCTCTCCTGCGAATTCAAAGGCTGGTAGATTAATCAAATCAGGATACATTTTTAAAATTGGACTTCTGTCCTATTATCATTTCTTTTTCCATATTAAAAACTATCCATGTAAACTTGTTACTCCCTAACAACACACTCCTGCCAGTACTGATGTGGTATGACCAGTGGCGAGCAGGTGTGAGTAACCCAGAGTTTCTATTAGAAATTGGAGAGGAGTTGGTAAGTACACAGATATGCAAAGCTTTTACTGTATTACTTATGGTAACTGTTACTTAGATTTTTTTCATTACATTTTACAACCTAGTTCCTAGATCACTGCAGTCGGTGTTGAGCTATGGCACATGTTTGACCATTTCGCCCAGGTTGTCAATGGGTGGAAGTTAGCAGTGTTGTTTGGTGGCACGTTTCATCAGTACTTTGGATTTATTCAGAGACTAAAATAAGTTGGGAGAGGGAGGGGAAGAAAAGTCTCAGATTCACAAGGCACCTTGTTGCACTTTTTACTGAGTTTCCACATCAAAGTAATCTTCGTAAAGTATAGTACATAAGGGGGCCATTTGAGCCAATGTGTCTCTGCTCTCCTGCCTTTTTCCCCGTAGTATTGCAAGTTTTACTCCTTAGGTAAGATTCTAATGAAATATGACTTTTTTTTTTCCAGATCCTTTATAAACTCTCCAAAATAATGTTTTGAGAGGATTAAGAAATAAACTGGTTTTAACAAAAACCTTTTGAAAGAGAAAATCTTTTCAATAATTTTGACTTTTGAATGATGTATCATAAATAACCACATTGCTATTGAAACTTATTTGATTGCCTCAGGGAGGAGGGGGAAGATTTTTTTTTGTTTCTCAATCATGTTAGTTTTTTTTGTCACAGCACCCAATGGATTGGATAAGCAGTGAGGAACCAAATGGCCTTTTCCTTCCAAGTGCTTACATGAAGTAAGTGGAATAATCTATTGGCAACAATGGCCACAACTAAAACAAGATCCCTTTTAGTGTATAATCTGCTAGACAAGAATTATTTCTCAGTGAAACGTTTAAACTTTGTTGAAACATGGGTGAACACTCCACCTCATACCTCCGCATTCTTCAGTGCTCCCTGTGACCCACAATTTCAATATAGTGACAGGGAAATTATGGGTCTTACCCCTTAAACAACTGGACTAGCAGTGGGAGCAACAAAACAAATTCCTTTTCACTCAGCAAACGGAAATTACCAATTTGCCAAGTAAAATGACCAATTTGGGCAGTGAAGTTATTCAGATGCAGTGTGGTGAATAATCCTGCATTGCTTTCTCTTATGCAGCTTTTGTAATGTGATGAGTCTTTTAACTAGCAGTTATTGTTGATAAAATTCCATGGACCAATATGAAAGTTGATGTGGCCTTTGTACATAGCTCTGATTTGCTCAATGTGTTTGGACTTAGACAGCCAGTTGTGGCATTGTCTTTATAGGGACTGAGATGCAGACATGGGGTATTGATGTTTGATAGCAGTTGAGTCCCAAGGGGTGCATGTCTTTGAAGATTTTAAATTCAGTGTGTGACCATTGTCCAATATCAACATTTAATGCAACAAGCATGATCTGGGAATGTTGGAGTTTTATTTTGCATCTGTGTACATTCTGATAAGCATTTGGAAAACATATTACTAATTGGATTATGATGTTGCCTATTATCAATATGGCTTCTCACAGATAAGCAGCCAAGTTGACTGTCATTTTTTTGTGTTCTAAAATGTCCATAAATGAACATTAGATAAGAATAGGATCTTTTTTGGGCAATGTCATTCAGTGATACCCTTTTTTTGTCAAAAGTAAATGGGCACCAGAGATGTTGTGCTGGTTGGTGTCCAATGTCAATGGCTACAGGATTTCTAGAAAGAAAAAGAATTGGGAGGGGTAAGGGGTTGGGTTGGATCAAGGGGAAACAGGTTGTTGGAGAGGGTAAGAGACAGTTGTTTGAAGACAATAGTTTGTGGATTACATCAGTGATCCACACTACGTGAGCTGGCATTTGCAGTCTTACACAGATAATGGCACATGTAACAGCTTCATTTGAAAAGACTTTTTTTAACTATAGTACTAGCCAGTGCCCAGTTGCACTAATGCAAAATGCCAACTTGAGCATTTACCTGAGCCAAAGATTCCTCGAATATTGACATTTTGGATGCTAAATATCACTGCATAGTATAATGGATATGAATATGCTCTGGATCCATGAGAGTGATATCTGGAGCATTATCTGTTGGCCTGCACAGAACCACACTTGTGAATGGAGAGCTGCAGTCTGGGATGGTGTAATTTGTAAATGAGAATAACAGTATTTCTGCATTTTTCTGTTTATGTGGCTCTGTTGAGAATGCCACAGCTTGTCTGTAAAAAAAAAAAATCAGTTGATGTGAAATGTTTGTATGTACAAATTAAATAATGAATCATTTAATATGCCTAGTCTTTTTCAGCTGGAAATCATAATGGCAGATCAACTTCAATTCTTTAAATCCAAGGAACAGCAGTTAAATAACCTATTTTTCTGAAGTTAAAAATCACACGACACCAGGTGGAATATAATGTGGTGTTGTGTGATTTTTAACTTTGCGCACCCCAGTCCAACACCAGCACCTCCAAATCATATTTTTCTGAAAGTAACTGATCTTCTGATTACATTTTAAAATTTTGGATTTAGGTAGTTTAGCATTTTTGTTGAATTTTTCACAAACTCTGGGATTTTAAAGGATTTACAGCCAATGGAGTATTTTTGTAGTCACTTTAAGAATTTGTTCTATACCAGTAGGTGCAAGTTAGTTAGTTTTTCAATTCAAAGTATCACTACTTTCAGTTATGGAGTCATACAACATGGAAACAGATCCTTCAGTCCAATGTGTCCCTGCTGACCAGATTTCCCAAACTGAACTAATCCCATTTACCTGTGTTTGCCCCATATCAGTCTAACCTATCTTATTCATGTACCTGTCCAAATATATTTTAAATTTTGTAACTGTACCACGTCTACCACTTCCTCTGGCACCTCCCACTGTATGAAACTGTTGTCCCTCTGGTCGCTTTTAAATCTTTCCTCCCCTCACCTGAAACCCATGCTCTCTAGCTTTGAACTTCCCTAGCATAGAGAAAAGAACTTTACTATTCACCTTTTCTATGACCCTTGTGATTTTATAAAACTCTAAGGTCATCCCTCCTGTCTCCTATTATCCAGCAAAAGAAGTTGCAGCCTATCTCGCCTGTCCTTATAACTCAAACCCTACAGTGCCTGTAACATCCTTGGAAATCTTCATTGCATCGTTTCCAGTTTAATAATGTCCTTCCTATAGCAGGGTGACCAGAACTGTATGCAGTACTCTGAAAATGGCCTCCCTGATTAGATTAGATTCCTTACAGTGTTGAAACAGGCCCTACGGCCCAACAAGTCCACACCGACCCTCCGAAGAGTAAGACAAATGCACCTAGCTCTATGGGCAATTTAGCATGGCCAATCCATCTGACCTGCACATCTTTGGACTGTGGGAGGAAACCGGAGCACCCGGAGGAAACCCACGCAGACACTGGGAGAATGTGGAAACTCAACACAGACAGTCGCCAGAGGCTGGAATCAAACCTAGGACCCTGGTGCTGTGAGGCAGCAGTGCTAACCACTGTGCCACTGTGCCACCATGCCGCCCCTGTTCTGTATAGCTACTGTATGACAAGTATGACATCTCAACTCCTACACTGAATGTTCTGGTATAATGAAGGCTCGTTATCAAATGCTTTCTTCACCCTGTCCACCTGTGATTCCACTTTTTCAAGGAACTATGTACCTGAACCCATTGGTCTCTCTGTTTGACAACATTCCTCAAGGCCCTGTCATTAACTGTGTAAGTCTTGCCCTGGTTTGTCTTACCAAAATGCAGCACCTTACATTCATCAGAATTAAACTTCACTCCTTGGCCCACTGGCCCAGCTGATCAAGATTCCGTTGCATTCTTAGATACCCTTCACTGTCTAATACCACCAATTTTGGTGTCAACTGCAAATTTCCTAACCATGCTTCCTATAATCTCATGCAAATTGTTTATATAAATAACACTGAATCTAGTACTGATTTCAGTGGCTTACTGTGAGTCACATGCCTTCAGTCTGAAAAATAACCCTCTACCATCACCCTCTGTCTCATACTGACAAGCCAATTTTATATCCAATTGGCTAGGTCTCCCTGGATCCCATGTGACCTAATTCTACTAACCAGCCTACTATGCGGAACCTTGTCAAAGGCCTTGCTAAAGTCCATGTAAACACTATCTACCGCTCTGCCTTCATTTATCTTCTTGGTCACCTCTTCAAAAAACTTTGCCAATTTTGTGTGACACGATTTCCCACACATAAAGCCATGCTGACTATCCATAGTCAGTCCTTGTCTCTCCAAATGCATGTAAATTCTTTCTCTCAGAATCCCCTCCAACAACTTAGTCATCACTGAAGTCAGACTCCCTGGTCTTTAGTTCCCTTATCCTTAAATAAAGGCACAAGATTAGCCACCCTTCAGTCTTCTGGCACTTCTCCCATGGCTGTTGATTATACAAATATCGCTGCTAGGCGTCCCACAATTTATTCCCTAGCTTTTAGATTAGATTAGATTACATTACATACAGTGTGGAAACAGGCCCTTTGGCCCAACAAGTCCACACCGACCCGCCGAAGTGCAACCCATCCAGACCCATTCCCCTACATTTACCCCTTAACCTAACACTACGGGCAATTTAGCAATTCGCCTAACCTGCACATTTTTGGATTGTAGGAGGAAACCGGAGCACCTGGAGGAAACCCACGCAGACACGGGGAGAATGTGCAAACTCCACACACAGTTGCCTGAGGCGGGAATTGAACCCATGTCTCTGGCGCTGTGAGGCCACTGTGCCACCGTGCCTCTCACAATGTTCTGGGATATACTTGATCAGATCCCAGGGATGTATTTATCTTTATACGTTTTAAGACCTCCAGCACCACCACCTCCTGTAATGTGGACTGTTTTCGAGACGTCACTATTTATTTCCCTGAATTCCCTAGCTTCCAAATCTTTATTCACAGTAAATACCCATGCAAAGTATTTATTTAGTATCTCACCCATCTATGGTTCTACACGTAGACGGCCTCATTGATCTTTGAGACCCTGTTCTCGCCCAAGTTGTTCTTTTGCCATTAATGTACTTGTGGAATCTTTGGATTCTGCTCAACTTTATCTGCCAGAGCTGTCGCATATAATTCTGAATATGAACCTTCAGAACATTTTGTGTTAAGGCTGTTTGGTTTTTACATCCTGTCGTCCATATAATCTCCTTCATTGAATCTGTGAACTTTGATTTGGTAACTGATTATCTTTGGGAGATATGTAAAAGTCTTCTCGATTGGAATTCCCTCCATAAATTCTTTTATCTCCTCTGAAACTACCTATAGCTAAACATTTATTCCATATCAGTTTGATGTCAGCTTGGGCTGATTAGTGGCAAGTAACATTTGAGTCACTAGTGCCCAGCAATTCAGCTAAGAGGAATCTAACCATCTCCCCTCTGTTCAACAGTATTGGAACCTCTTCACCACTGATGCACAGTAGTGGCAATGTGTACTGGTGCACAATTGTGCTGCAACAACTCCCTAACGTTCCTTAGTACCTTCCAAATTCATTACATATATCATCTATAGTTCATACAGCACGGAGAGGAACTTGCAAGAAGTTTGTGCTATTCTTGTAGTTTAACATTGTAATGCTCCTGTCATTGCCAAAGTCTAAAATCAAGCTTCTCCCATGACAGAAATTTTATTGATAACAGGAATTGTGAAAAAACTGTAGGATGCCAATATTATACACTTCAAGAAAAGGTAAGGGAGCAGCCAGGAGATTATACCTGTTAGTCTTGTCTGTGGTTAAATGGAGAAAGTGAGGTCTGCAGATACGCGAGAGTCGGAGTCGAAAAACATGGTGCTGGAAAAAGCAGGTTAGGCAGCATCCGAGGAGCAGGAGAGTCAACATATAGGTTATAACTGCCTGACCTGTGTTTTTTCCAGTGCGACACTTTTTGAATTTGAATTATACCCGTTTTGGAATATGGGAGTCATGGTTAGAACCAAAGAATTTGTCACCATCCAGCAGCAAATAGTTGTTTTCTCTGCTTTCTTAATAGATTTCCTGTTGTGTTGCTAATGGGGTCTCATGGATTTTGGGGCTATTATGATGGCCATTATTCTCAATGTTGTCCCTACAAATATCTTGCCTCCCCTGCTTCCACCTCAATAACTTGTGTGTCTGTTGTTAGAGTAGTGACTTGTAGTTCGTGAGAGACGCTATCCAAACGTAAGCCTTTCTTCTTGTTTCTTCTACAGAATTTTTCTTTAGGCCTAGCTTTCTCCCTTCAATTTGGTGAAACTTTGACTTTACTAGAAAAGTTCTAGAAAGGGGAAACAGAGTAATCACTCACTATGGGAAAAATTACTGAGCGAACTGCTGGGATTAAAGGCAGTCAAGTCTCCAGTGTTTGATGATCTACGTTCTAGGTCTTGAAGGAATTGGTGGCACAGATATGGATCCATTATAGTTACAATATTGCAAAATTTTCTTGATGTGGAAAAGGTTCTAGTAAATTAGAAAAATGCTAATCTAACGTCCTTACTCAAATAAGGATGGCAGGTTTGCAATGCAGATTGATGCCAACAGCAAGGTTTTGTAAGGGTAAATTGACTAATCTGCTAGAGTTATTCGAAGATGTATAAGCAGAGTGGATGATGGGGATGTTGTAGATGTTATGTCTGGATTTCCAGAAGGCATTCGATAAGTCACTGCATAAGGAGTTAATGGATAAGATAAGATCACATGGGGTTGGGGTAACTTATTAGCTTGAATAGAAGATTGATTGATTAACCAACATAAAGCAGAGAGTAGGATAAATGAGTCTTTTTCTAATCGGCTTGATGTAACTAGTGGGGTGCCACAGGATTCAGTCCTTGGGGCCCCAACTATTACAATTTATAATAATGATCTGGATGCAGAAGGTACTATCACCAAATTTTCAGCTAACAATAAAATAGGTTGGCAAGTAAGTTGCAGTAAGGAAATAAGAAATTTACAAATACATATAGATGGGTTAGGTCAATGGGCCAACATTTGGCAGATGGATTTCAATGTGGTTAAGTGTGGAGTTATCCATTTTTGTTGGAGGAATCGGAAAGTAACATGGAAAGTAAACGAAGAGAAACCTGAGTGTTTCAGGACAGTGGAATCTTGGTGTCCTTTGCATGAATGACAAAGTTATAATAGAGTTACAGCAGGTAATAAGGAAGGCAAATGGAATTGGCATTTTGTTTGGCATTTATGGCTAAAGAAATAGCAATACAAAGGCATTAGTGAGATCGGACCTGGAGTAATGTTCAGGAGGGCTGGAATTGCATTAGAAGCAGTTCACAGGAGACTCACTACGTTAATTCCAGAGATTGGAGGTTTGTCATATGAAGAGAGATTGAGCAGTTTAGGTCTATCTTCTTCTCAGCATTCAGAAGACTGAAAGATTTAATTGTATTCATGATATTAAAGGGCACTGACAAAGTAGACACAGGATGTTTTCTCTTGGGCAATTTAGACTGAGAATTCATATTTTTAGGACGAGGGATAGTAGATTTTAAAACAGATGAGGAGAAATTACTTCTCTGAGGGTTGTGCATCTATGGAATTCACTACCCCAGAGTGTGTGGATGCCAGGAGATTAAGTTTGAGGAGATAAACAGATTTTTAATTAGTAATGGGTTGAATGGTTATGGAAAGAGGGGCAGGAAACTGGAGTTAAGGCTGAGATAAGATCAGCCATGATCATATTGAACGGTGGGAGCAGGCAAGAAGGGCTGAATTGCTTTTTGTTCCTCATTACATTGTTTGAAGCACTTGTCACATAGGATAGTGAAAATCTAAACTCTAATTTTCAAAAGCTTTTTAGGTTGGGGATCAATTGAAAATATCAAACTGAGTTGGTAGACGTTTTTGTTATAGTAAGGATGTTTTAAGGGTTATGGAACAAAGTATGGAAAGTGGAGCTAGGATCTAGATCAACTATGATCCAGTTGAATGGTGGGAAAGATTTGAGGCATTGAATAACCTCCTCCAGTTCTGACAGAAGCACATGTGAAGGTGGCTTTACCACAGGAGCCATCAGTCTGTGTATTGCAGTGATTGTAATGAGGTCAGCCAGGTGGACCTCCTAGAATAGTAAATTAGATTCCCTACAGTATGGAAACGGGCCCTTCAGCCCAACAAGTCCACACTGACCCTCTGAAGAGCAACCTACCCAGCCCCATTCCCCTACCCTATATTTACCCCCTGACTAACACTATGGGCAATTTAGCATGGCAAATTTACCTGACCTGGTCATCTTTTGAATTGTGGGAGGAAACCCATGCAGGCACAGAGAATGTGAAAACTCCACACAAACGGTCGCCCAAGGTGGGAATGTAATCCGGGTCCCTGGCGCTGTGAGCCACCGTGCCACCCATATGGGTTCCCTGATTTGGGCAGTTAATCTTCTCCAATCAGGGAGCCCTGGCTGACAGAAAAGTGCAGCAATGTCCGAAGAAAGAAAAGAACAAGAGTGACAACATCCTCTTTATACTGGGAGCAGGATCAGTGTCAAAAGCTGTCCACATGAAAATAAAGGGTGACTTGGTGATGGGATACCGGACTCTGTGGAGTTCTTTCAGTGGCAGTGAGAGAAAAGCACATTCCTGAAGAAATCCCCTTGCAACAGTCATCTTGGTGGTGAGCACTTTTGGCATCATGCCATTATTTGAGAAGCATGACTTGTTCATTTCTGCTGTCAGAGACTGGACCCAATATGGGGAAAGAATGCAGCTTTTTTCTCAAGGCAAATGACATTAGGGCAGATAAAAAGTAATTCTCCTGACAGCTTGTGGACCCGCAGCTTCTTCTGTTCTCAGGAGTCTAACTTCCCCTGAGGCACCAGATACTAAAACCTTTCAAGAGCTGACCAATCTAGTTAAGGAATGTTACGACCCCAAGCCACCTGGAATTCTGAGACACTAATTTTTTTTTTTTTTTTAGATTAGACTTACAGTGTGGAAACAGGCCCTTCGGCCCAACAAGTCCACACCGACCCGCCGAAGCGAAACCCACCCATACCCCTACATTACCCCTTACCTAACACTACGGGCAATTTAGCATGGCCAATTCACCTGACCCGCACATCTTTGGACTGTGGGAGGAAACCGGAGCACCCGGAGGAAACCCACGCAGACACGGGGAGAACGTGCAAACTCCACACAGTCAGTCGCCTGAGTCGGGAATTGACCCGGGTCTTCAGGCGCTGTGAGGCAGCAGTGCTAACCACTGTGCCACCGTGCCGCCCACAGCTGTAATGGTTTTAGTCAGCAATTGGAGAAGCAAGGGAATTTGTATTCGGATTTTTGACGAGATTAAGATGATTGGCAGAGGCATGTGACTTTGATTTAACCCTTAATGAGATGCTGAGAGATTTTTTGGCATGTGCGCTTAATGATAGAATTATGCAAAAGCGTCTGGCTTTATCGTTGTAAAACATGGCAAGCAGATCAAATGAATTGCATGGTATTATGATGGAAGTTGACACCATCGCCAGTTGCACTGAGTTTGAATTAAGGCAATTGCATAATCTCACTCAGGATCCAGACCGACAAGCCATTGTGGTTGCTGCTTGTATGCAGACTAGAGACAGCAAAAGGGTCCCACTAGATCTAAACTAAGTGTGAGAACTCATAAGCCAGTATCAAGGAAAGTGGACACCCTGCAAAGTCCGCAACATCTGGTTTGGAAGAGTTAACTTACTTAGCAACACCCAAATCAGATACAATAAATATCTGGCTAAACAGTCACCCAGTTCTAATGGAGATTGATACCAGTGCAGCTGTTTCAGTGAGAATAAATCAATCTTCATTATAATTTGGTCTGGACTCCAACCCTTAAGTTTGAGCAAGACCACTGCTGCACTGAGAACTTTTTAACCGGGAACCTTCATAGATTAAAGGTTCAACTTTGGTTCCGATCTATTGTGAGAAGCTGCTGGTTCAGTTCCCACTGATTGTAGTAAAAGGCTCAGGCCTGAGCTCGATGGGGTGAAATTGCTTGAGAAAGATTGCTCTTGATTGGCTTAACATTTTTCAGTGAGAAAATGGCTGAATGAGTGAAGTCCTAATTAAATACCTGGACTTTTTCAAGAAGGTCCAGGGACTATCAAAGGAGCCCCTTGCATGTTGACCAGGAAGCAATTCCACGAGTCTGCAAGACCTGCTCAGTGCCATTTGCCTTTTGGGCAGAAGGAGAGGCAGAAATCAGAGGGCTGGAAAGCGACGAAATCATCAAACCAATCCAGTTTGCAGAATGGGCAGCACTGTTCATACCAACTGTAAAGTCTGACCGGCCCATTTGCCATTGTGGGGATTTTAGGCAAACCATAAACTGCATTTCACAGCTGCATATATACCCAATCCCTAGCATCGAGGATTTGTACACAAAGCTAACAAGAACGCCGTCCTTCATGACTGTGGAGATGAGCCGTGTGCACTTGCAATTATGGTTAGGTGAGGATTAATACATGAGACTGCTATTTGGGGTGTCACCAGCCTATGCAATTCTTCAGCAGATGATGGAGAACATTTTACAAGGTCTACTCCAGGTGGCCTGTTAGCAAGATGACTTGCTAATAACAGAAGACCAATAAGGAGCACTTAGAGAACTTGGACATTTTCCTTAGAAGTTTCTGCCAGATGGACGTAAGCCTTGGAAAGTAGAAGGAAAAAAATGTGTTCCAAGCAACCCATTTGGGCTACAGTGTCAAGAAGACTCGATTGCACCCAAGGGAAGATCAAATGCGAGTGATCAAAGGTGCTGCAGTGACCATATTTGTACCAGAACTTAAGTCTTCCCTTGGGCTGGTGAATTATTACAGAAAGTTCATATGTAACCTGGCCTCCATCCTGGCACCTTTGCATTAACTCTTTTTAAAAAGAGTCTATGTTGGAAATGGCATAAGGAACATTAAGTCACAAGACTCCTAAACCAGAGAGAGAGTTTATTTCAGGGGATGATGTTTGATGCAGGAACCATGGGAATGGCCCTGCATAGGTAAGAGGCATGGTTGATGCAAGGTCAGGTCCAGTGATGTATAAAGTTCAGGTAGGTGTGATAGTCCTGAACAAGCACGTGAACCATATGAAACTGCAAAGTCGCAAAAGGTGCAGGAACAAAATGTGCCGAGCTTCTTGACTGCCTTTCCAAGTGTTCCGGAACCTGTGGGTTCTCCCCCTCTGACCAGCATCGAAGATACTTCGAAATATGAGATGGACAGGCAGATGTTGCTGCCTCAATGTATTTACCGCCTGAAGAGGTGAATGAATTTCTTCCCAGATGTTTTGCAAGAGGCGAGCTACTGTACATTAAATGCCAGCCATTTCAAAGGCAGAATTGGAGGAACCTGACCCGGTGCTGAAACACCCCAGGAAGAGCTGCAAATAAAAGCAACCAGCCAAGTCCTTGCATTAAAAGGAGGAGGGACGCAGTGATTATAATAAGTTCAGCCAGGTGGGCTTCCTAGAATTGGTTGCCTAATTGGGGCTGTTAATCTACCTCAGTTAGGAGGCCCTGGCTAACAGATAAGAATAGGAGTGACACACCGTGTTAGACTGTGAGAGTTGGATCAGTATCAAGAACTCTACGTTTAAATGGGATTAATGCCCCATGTGGAATTATTTCTTGTGTAATCGGGAACCCATTTTGAACAAATATCTAACTACATTTTTGCCATTTTAAATCATCCTAACCAAATGGTTAGGGTTTGTGTCATAGCTCAGTTGGTTGTGCCATGTCATATCTTAGGTTTCATTGATCCTATATATAAAAGCAAGTGATCCAATGGAAGTTGAGAAATCAATATATTGACGTTCTTGCAACACATGACTTTCAAATAAAAATGGTGTATTTATTCTTCTGAGTGACTAAATAGATTATTATTGGTTACTTTCACTGGAGACAGAGTAAAAATGTTAGTTCCCCTTTTGCTCCCAAGTTTGTAGACTTGCTTATTTTGATCAAGACAGCATCTGCACCTGGTTTTATTTGGTCACTATATTAATACTTGAACACTTTAATTTGTTTAAATTTAAGTGCTGTCAACAGCTGCAATTTCCGTATAGCAAAAAAAAACAAGAATTTTCAATCTCTTGTTCCCCTCCCACAAATATACTTGAAAATGGGCCATCTTGAAGATAAAGGCATAAATTATCAATCATGTTTGAAGTTTGTGGACAAAATAAGTATTTAAGGAAAAATTAAACATTTAAAATGGCTGGTTTGCGACTAAAAAGGAGGAAAATATATAATACTTCGCGTTTTTTGAGATTGAAAGATAACCAAAGTAAAAAGCAGTTGACTTTTTTAGCTATGGTTCAGTTGCTAGAATATTTGCCTTTACATTTAGGAGGTTGTGGATTCAAATTCTAAGCCAAGATTTAAGCACAAAACTCAGCTCTGGTGACAGTGCCGAGGAAATGCTGCATTGTTTGAAATGCTGTTTTATTTTGAGATAATAAGTTAAGCTCCATCCAATTGTTCAGGGAGCATTATTTTACAGAGGGTATTGTCCTAGGTTGTTGTTTATTTCTCAATCAGCATTAGACACTCATTATCATATTGCTGTCTGTAGAAATTTGCTGTGTTTCCTTAATACAACAAGAACTGTTCCAAATGATGAGTGTTTAATGGCTGCCACAGATTGCTGTAAATGCCTTTTGTTTGGAGATAGAGGTCACAGCTACTGATTAGAAATTAGAAACATCCACTCTTCATTTTAAAAAAATCACAAAATTATGAGCATTATCACTTGTGGTTAAGTGAAGTTGAACAGAATCGCGAGCAACAGTACATTGGTACCTGATGAGCTCAATGCAGTCTGTGCTCACTTTGAATTGAAGGACAGTGAATCGATGTCACCTGTCCTAACAGCCTCCGATGCTCCTGTACCCATAGTCACTGCTGCAGACGTTAGATTGCCTCTCTCAAGGGTGAATCAACAGAAAGTAACAGGCTTGGACGGAGTCTCCGGCCGTGATCCTGAATGGGCCAACTGGCGGGAATACTCGCAGACATCCTCAACCTCTCCTTACTATGATCTGAAGACCCCACGTGCTTCAAGAAGACCCACATCATCCCAGTGCCAAAGACCATGCAGCATGTCTCACTGACTACTGCCCACTGGCTCTGACATCCAATGTTACGAAGTGCTTCGAGAGGTTGGTCATGGCTCATGTCAAGTCCATCCTCTCAGACGGCCTTGCTTGCAATTCGCTAACAATACACCAGGTCCATGGCAGATGCCACCTCCCTGGCTTTACACTCCTCTCTGAAACATCTATACAACAAGGATATTTATGTTAGGCTCTTGTTTATTCAGGGTAGAGCCGTAGTCAACACCATAATTCCAAAGAAACTTATTTCAAAGCTCCAGAGCCTAGGTCTCCACTCTCTCCTCTGTAACTGTATCCTGGACTTGCTGACCAACAGATTGCAGTCAGTAAGGACAGTCAACACCTTCTCCACAATAATCCTCATCGCCAATGCCTTGCAAAGTTGTGTACTCAGTCCCCTTCTATACTCCTTATACACACATGACCGTGTAGCTAAATTTCACAGCAACTCCATGTACAGGTTTGCTGACGACACCACTGGTTTGGGTCAGATCTCAAACAAGGATGAGGTGGAGTACAGGAAGGAGATACAGTGCTTAGCGGTATGATGTAAAGACAACAATCTCTCCATCACTGTCAGCAAAATGAAAGAGCTGGGCTTTGACTTCAGGAAGCAGAGTGGAGGGCATGCCCCTGCCTGCATCAATAGGGCTGAGGTAGAGATTGTCGAGAGCACAACTTCCTTGGAAAGACCATCGCCAACTATCTGTCATCGTCCACCTACATTAACACTGTGGTCAAGAAAGCAGAACAATGTTTTTATTTCCTCAGAAGGCTGAGGAAATTCATCATGTTCACAAGGACTTTTACCAACTTTTATGGATGCACCATAGAAAGCATCACAGCTCAAGACCATAAGAAATTAGAGAGTTGTGAACACAGCCCAGTCCATCTCGCAAACTAGCCTCCCAACCACTAACTACGTCTGTATTTCTGGCTGCATTGGGAAATCAACCAATTAATCAAAGTCCCTTCCTACCCACCTCTCTTCAACTCTCTTCTGTTGGGCAGAAGATAGAGGTTTGAATACAGTCTGAAAAGATTCAAGAACAGCTTCTTCCCCACTGTTATCCGATTTTTGAATGGACCTCTTAAATGTTAATATTGATCTCTCTGTACTCTCTTGACAGCTGTAACATTGTATCCTGTACTGTGTTCTGTTACTCTGATGCTCTTGTGTAGTTTGATCTGCCTGAAATGCACCTAAGAACAACACTTTTTAATGTACCTTGGTACACATGCCAGTAATAAATCAATTAAATTACCAAATGTACATGATACAAACAAACTTACAATTAATTAGAGTTCTGTTAACAGATGAACAGATGAAAGACTCAACAAACAATCAAGGTATTTTTCAATGTATAATTTCAGTTACATCACACTAAACTTTTGCTATAAATTCTGTGTCTTACAAATGTGTCCTCCACAACCAGCTGATGGAGCAGCGCTCCGAAAGCTAGTGCTTCCAATTAACACCATGTTATAGTTCAACAGGTTTGTGTGATTTTTTAACTGTTAACTCTAGACAGTTCTATTTCTGTCAGTCTTTACGCATGCATCGCATATGTAGTCTTAATTGTGAACATCTAATGCGTGTGTGCAGTTCCATTGGCTGTTCATCCGCTATCTGCTCATTCCGAAGGAATTTAATTCCCATGGCGAGTGCTATTGTCATTGTGATTGTTGGTGCTGATCCATTTCTGTTGTTGGTGACCAGTGGACCTCTGGGATTGATGGTCATTCTACGTCATGTATGTGTGAGATCATATATTTCTGATCAACTGTCTGCAGTAATTGAACAGCTTTTCCAATTGAACGTAGGTGTCTTTGATCACTGGCAGATGTGGTTGTTCACGTTTGCTGCATACAATCAAGATGATAACTGCTCAAGACATGTTACAGGTTGCTATGTGGACTGACCTTTGTTGGGACCCTTGAACATTTGCCCTCTGACTTTCTCGTGATCAGCTGGAGCAATAACTTAGCTATTTTATCTAATTGAAAGTCGGTTTTCTCTCATGTGTGACCATAATCAAGATATAATGTCTAATACTGCTTTTGGCTTCAGTAGTTTTTTCTCTATTGAAAGAGAATTTTGGGTGTGGTGTAACATTTGGGGCTTAGTGGTTAGCACTGCTGCCTCACAGAAAAGGTGAGCTGGATTCAATTTCAGCATCAGGCTGTGTGGAGTTTGCACATTCTTCCCACGTCTGGGTGGGTTTCCTCTGGCTGCTCTAGTTTCCTCCCACAGTCCAAAGATGTGCAGGTTAGGATGGATTGGCCATGCTAAATTGCCCATAGTATCCAGGGATATGTAGGCTAGGTGGATAAGCTCTGGGAGGTATAGAGTTGCAAGGATCGGGTGGGATGCTCTTTAGAGAGTTGGTGTGGACTCCGGTTGAATGGCCTGTTTCCTCACTATAGGAATTCTGTGATTCATCTATGGTAGTGTTTGGACTGAACTATTTTTCATGCCTTCAGTAGGTGTGTTTCTCGACTCAGCGTGGTATTGTTGTCATTTGTTGTTTGAACCTAGTAAAATCTGCCTGTTCTACCAATACCACTGCATGTCTTGAGCAGAAAGCTTGCACTGATATTCATACTATGATAATAATTAGGTAAGATCTTTGCTAAACAGTTCACAAATCCAACAAATTATTGCACTGCTTTCACATCTATTGGTATCTACATCCCAGATACATCTCTCACCTACTCAAGATCCATGCAGAATCCTTTTGCTGTTAGGATGTGACCTATGTACTTGACTTTAGGCATTTCAAATTCCAGCTCTCTCTTGCTCAACTTCAGCTTTACCTGTTGAGTTCTATCTTGCAACCACAGCAGATTCAGACTATAGCCTTCCAATTGTGTCTCCATGGCGATAGACTAGCAGACCAATCCTCAGTAGCTTTCACTCCATGAGGATCACTGACTGACTATATTGTGCTGTCTGTGTTGATCCTCTTCTGGACTAGTGAAGATACAAAATGGCATGATCAATCATGTAAATTTATAGAATGTAGTTAGAAAACTACTGTTTTCATCAAACATTACTTGGTACTAAGCATCCTTTACATTTGATGTGGTGGTGCCAGTGTGGGACAAAGTTAAAAAAATCACACAACACCAGGTTATAGTCCAACAGGTTTACTTGGAAAAAATAGCTTTCAAAATGCTGCTCCTTAGTCAGGTAACTAGTGGGGCATGATCATAAGGCACAGAATTTAAAGCAAAAGATCACAGTGTCATTCAATTAAAATGATATATTGGACAAACCTAGTTTGCTGTTAAGTCTTCCATCTTTGAGTGGGTTACAGATTTCGGTTCATTAATATGTAAATCCCGAGAACTTCTTTGAAGTCACCTTCTTGAGATAACTTTAGGTTTTATAAAAAAAAACTCTCACGTGCACACTCGCATGCATGTGCTCTCTCTCTTTCTCTCTTCCCCCACCCCTCATATGCGCGCGCGCACACACACTAGTCTATGGGGCGAATTCGCATTTGCAGATGCATTATATTTTTTCTCAAAAAGCACACAACCTGCAGACCGTCAATGCAGGCAGTCAATCCATGTAACATTTTATTAATTCCTACTTTGGAAACAGAACCTATCTGACTCAAGACTGAGATACAGACAGACTCTAACCTCACACCTTTAATATGTTGTCTGAGCTGAGATGTCACTTTTTTTAAAAAACCTTAACTTACCTCAAGAATGTGACTTAAAAGAAGTTCTGGGATTTACATATTAATGAACCAAAACTTGCTATCCATTCTAAAAGGTGAAAGACTTAACAGCAATCTAGGTTTGTTGAATATATTGTTTTAATTGCATGATACTGTGACCTTTTGCTATAAATTCTGTGTCTTATGATCCTAGCCCACTAGTTACCTGATGAAAGAGCAGGGTTCTGAAAGCCAGTACTTCCAAATAAACCTGTTAGACTATAATCTGATGTAGTGTGATTTTTAACTTTATCCTTTACATTGAGGATGGTAAATTCTTTTGCCTTGGCAAATTGCACCAAAATTTCTTCAGTGGTTGGCATGTGGTAGCCCGATGTCTTTAAACCTTTGAGATTGTTTGAATCTATGCATATTCAGTCTTCTTTTCTATTTACTGCTACCATGCTGCTAATTCAGTTCATAGTAATTGTCTCTTTCTGGATTATTTCTTTTTCCAGCTCTTTTGTCTTTCAAGGTGGATTAAAGGTCAGCTGGAACTCTCCTTGACAATAGAGGCATAGTCATAGAATTGTAGAGTCATACAGCATGGAAACAGACCAGGTGCTGGGAGGTGGGACTAGGATGGATTGGGTTAGGTTATCTGGTCGGCATGGAAGAGTTGGACCAAAGGGTCTGTTTCCATGCTGTACATCTCTATGACTCTATGAACATCTGGAATTACAGATAGCAGACTTTACTCAACATAATTGAGTAACTATTCCACACCAACCATGTTCCCAAACTAAACAAGTCCCATCTGCCTGCGTTTGGCCTGTATCCCTCCAAATCTTTCCTATTTCATGAACTTATCCAAATGTCTTTTAAACGTTGTAACTGTACTTGCATCCACCACATTCTCTGGCAGTTCATTTCACATATGGACAGTTCTGTGTAAAAAAAAAAGTTGCCCCACATGCCCTTTTTAAAATTTTCTCCTCTCATCTAGAAAAATGTCCTGGTTTTGAACTTCCACACTGTAGGGAAAAGACCTTTGTCATTCCAGTTTATTTTTGTAATTCATCAAACTTTCCATTCCTGGCAACATCCTGCTAAATCTTTTCTGAATTCTCTCCAGTTTAATAATATCCATAACAGGGTATCCAGAATTTAATACTGCACTCCAGAAGAGGCCTCCTCAAAGTCCTTTAGGACCTCAATGTGACATCCCAACTCCCAGAGTTGTTCTTGCATTTTCATCTACATCAGGATAATATTTATCAGGAAGACATCAAAAACCTGTTAAAAAACATACAGGTAGTCATCTAAGATCTATTCAGTGGTCAATGGCTTAGTAACCACTGTAAATCTGTTCTGGCACATTTTGGATTATGAGTCTAGACATTAGACTTCTTTCAGTTATGTTGAGTAAAGTCTGCTATCTGTTATTCCAGATGTTCATAGAGTCATAGAGATGTACAGCACGGAAACAGACCCTTTGGTCCAACTCTTCCATGCCGACCAGATAACCTAACCCAATCCATCCTAGTCCCACCTCCCAGCACCTGGTCCATATCCCTCCAAACCCTTCCTATTCATATACCCATCCAGATGCCTTTTAAATGTTGCAATCGTACTTGCCTCCACCACTTCCTCTGGCAGCTCATTCCATACACGCACCACCCTCTGTGTGAAAAAGATGCCCCTTAGGTCTCTTTTATCTCTTTCCCCTCTCACCCTAAACCGATGCCCTCTAGTCTGGACTACCCCACCCAGGGAAAGGACTTTGACTACTTATCCTAACCATGCCCCTCATGTTTTTATAAACCTCTATATGGTCACCCCTCAGCCTCCACTGCTCCAGGGAAAACAGCACCAGCCTGTTCAACCTCTCCCTAGAGCTCAACTCCTCCAATCCTGGCAACATCCTTGTAAATCTTTTCTGAACCCTTTCAAGTTTCACAACAGCTTTCAGATAGGAAGGAGACCAGAATTGCACACAATATTCCAACAGTGGCCTAACCAATATCCTGTACAGCAACATGACCTCCCAACTCTGACCGATAAAGGAAAGCATATCAAACGCCTTCTCCCTTTCAAGGAGCTATTAACCTGCAATCCAAGGTCTCTTTGTTCAGCAACACTCCCCAGGACCTTACCATTAAGTGTATAATTCCTGCTAAGATTTGCTTTCCCAAAATGTAACACCTCACGTTTATCTAAATTAAACTCCATCTGCCACATCTCAGCCCATTGGCCCATCTGATCAAGATCCTGTTGTAATCTGAAGTAACCTTCTTCACTGTCCACAACACTTCCAATTTTGCTGTCATCTGCAAACTTACTCAGTATACCTCTTATGCTCATATCCACATCATTTATATAAATGATGAAAAGTAGTGGACCCAGCACCAATCCTTGTGGCACTCCACTGGTCACAGGCCTCTAGTCTGAAAAACAAACTCCACCACCCTCTGTCTTCTACCTTTTGAGAGCGTTCTGTATGCAAGTGGCTAGTTCTCCCTGTATTCTGAGATCTTTAGTGTTTCTACTTAATATGTCCTTTTGTCTTCAGCATTGTTCCACAACACATCTGAGAAGCTCATAATGTACAAACAGCACTGGTATCTATCTGGCATTTCACATTCATTTAACTCACTTGTGCAGTCTCAAACCATAAGCAACCTTTAGACTTGACAATAGCAATCTGTTGTATGCTATTAAAATATCTGTCAGTATCGATGGTTGACCTCTCTCCAGCAGCCATCTTGGTAGGCTTGTTTTGCTTCTTTCTCGGTAAATATTTGCATACGAAGTGATACAGCATTTTGCAGTTGCAGCCCATTGGACAAGCTTCCTTTTATGTGATGTTCTACTCAATATTCACAATATGTCATCTGGCCTTTATCTTTTAGCTGGTATTTAACATTGCTTCCTTGTTTCCAATTTGTTTTTATTTGGCCCAGACTGTTTATCGGTATATCATCAAGCCTTATCTGTTCTTGCATTAATACAATTAAATTGATGATTGACAATATCAGAGCTTCTGAACATCCATAGCTAGTTTGAGAGTAAATTTATTCTCTTCCAACAAATGTGCTCTTACAGCAGGATTCATTTTTGATGATATCCTTCAGTTGTCCAAATGCTCAGGATTCATCTAAATGTATAAATGTGGTCACGTGTTGATCAATTTCCCACCAAGCTCTGGTGTTGATCAGTGTTCATATGCAGTATTAATATCGGGTTCAAAGATTGTCTTCAAACTTTTAGCACTCTTTCCCCAGTGGGATAGCATGTTGCTACTCTTACTCAGTCATTTTTTTATCTGCAGCTATTTCATATTTTTCCATACTATGGCAAAACTATCAACTTCTGACTCGTATCTCCTTTCATTTTCACTGCAGCAGAGAGTGGAAAATGCACAGTCATTTGGATTATCCAGTAATTCAAAACTGCAGGTTTTTTAAAAATAAGAAACTTACTTTCAGTAGCTGACTGTCTTATAGCTCTGAAAATCCACACCTTTTCAACTGCTCCCCTCTGGTATCATGTTCTAAATGATGCATCCTTAATAGCCACAGTGAAGCTCAAGGTCATACGAGTATAGTAAGCCACCCAGTACATTAAGGGTATACTGTTTTTCTCTGTGATGTTGTAACCCACCTTCGAGCCAAGAGCTCCAGATTCAAGTCCCACCAGCTTCATATGTATGTAACAGTGTCTCCGAAAAGACTGATTTAGAAATCTCTACAATTGTATTTCTCCAAAAAAAAGTACACCAAGTCATTAGGTGTAAAACACAGTGCACATCCTGTGGTCATGAAAGATGCTGTAGAAGTGGAATTCTTTTTAAAACTTTTAAATCTATTGACTTATAATTTTGTTCTGATTGATCATATTTTAAAATGGGAAATAGTTTTTTTTATAAGAGAATGCTTTGAGTGTGAAATGAACTGTCACAAAAAGTGGTGGATGCAGGTACAGTTACATTTAAAATACATTTGGAAAAGTTCACGAAAAGGAAAGGTTTGGAGGGATATGGGCCATGTGCAGGCAGGTGGGATTAGTTTAATTTGGAAACACGGTCAGGGTGGACTGGTTGGACCAAAGGATCTGTTTCCATGGGGAGAAAAAAGCCTGTTAACTACTTGAGATTCACCATTATTTGATGAGTATTTTTTAATATAATAATTCATGCAATTTATAGGTAATGGAAAGATATGTGCGATTTTTCTATATCACAATAAAATTTAAAATACATAAAACCTTCATGCTAATTGTGATATAGAAAAATCGCACATATTTTTATTTTAAAAAGGCTTTTGTTACTTGTACAGCATCTTTAGCTCAAACATTTAGAAAAATGTTCCATAAAGCTAATGAAGGAAAAGGTTGACTACTTTTGTTTATCACCATCGTTTTGGAGTTTTGGTGTATAGATATATAAAGTTTGTCATGTGATTTAAAAGTTAATGGAAGAGAATAGGGTTGGCTTCTAAATACCAACTGTTTGAACATAATGGGTAAACAGGTAAAATGCTTAAAAGTCGATGAAATAAAATTGAAGTATAAACGTTCCTTTATATTAAAATAAATCAACTTTTTAAGATGGGTGAACACCTTTAGCATAGGATAATGTTTTTTCTTTATAACAGGCCACGAAGGGGAGGTGGAGGGCCAACCCCCACCGCGCGCTTGCGCGCGTCGAATGGCCGTTGGTTGTCCGTTTTTTCTCGGCGCCATTTTCCAGATTGACCAAGTTTTCGAATTAAATGTTGAAGTTGGCGGGGGGAGGAGAAGAGAGAGAGAATATATATATATATATAAAGATTAAACAAAGAAAAATATTGCAAACAATAAACAGACGGTGGGAAATTATCATCCCGCGATCCTGAGAAGGATTTTGTTTTGGTGTGGGGAGGGGGGGATTAATTAATTAAAAGGTTGTATGGTTAGTTGTGGTGGTGGTGGCAGCGGCTGCTGCTGTCTCCCCCTCACCCGCCCCCTTCTCCCTCCTCCCATGGTGCCTGGCGCGGCTCTAACGGTTGGCTGGCGGTTTCGGCGCCATTTTCAAGCGGAGGGAGGAGGTGAGTGAGAGGATTTTTCACTGAATATTTTTTAATGATTTTTTTTTCCCCTCTCTCTTCTTCTTCCCCTCGCGCGTGTGTGCATGTGGACATGTGTGTCTCTTTCCCCCCCTCACCCCTCCCCACCTTCCATCGTTTCCCAAACGAACACCCCCCCCCCCCTTCTTCGCAGATGACCGTTTTAAAGTTAATAATGATGCGTTTCTACAGAAATTCATCTTTTTCGTCCCCCTCCATCATCATCCTAATTCTACTTTTGTTTCCGTGAAAGCTTCTCTTATTTCGTACTGAAACCTCCTTGGTCAGAGTGTTTTAGATGGGATAAATTTTAAAATTGGGGTATTTTCAGTCTGATTTTCCATTGAAGAAAGATAATTGTACATAAAGGTTTTGCAGATGATAGTAAATTTATCTTAGAAACGAGTGTCGAGATACGAACAACTCTTTCGTTTTTTAACTAAAAATAACTTTGCGTTACTTTTGGATTGCACTGCAGAATTCGGTGCAGTCGAGTCACTCTTGTCAGAGTTTGTTACTTGATGGTAAGATGAGTGCATAAAATAAGTTTTAGCAATGTTTTATCCTGTACACCAGGGACGTGGAAGCATGGACCGTAAATGTAGGATATGCTTTGAAGTAATCTTCGAAATGTGTCAACCCAGTTTTTCCAAGCTGCAGTTCTGTGCGCTAGCTCTCTAATTGTCACTGAGAAACTTTTTAAAAAGTCCAAATGTTTAATGCAGTTGTAATTAGGTCGCCAATCCAAGCATTTATGTCCGACTTTTCTTGGCATCCATGCATTCGTTACCTTTTTAACTTTGTCATCTTTTAAACGACGCGATAAATTTTGAATTTGAGATCATTAAGCTTGTTTGTTCCTTTTAATTTTAAAACGCGAAGTACAAGGATTCCATTTGAAAATTGGACAGACTATTTATTTGCGGGGTAAAAATCTACTTTTCAAGTCTTTTCGGAGAATGGATTTGGTTTGAAATATTATAGGCTGTTTCATGACACGTTTTCCTGCCCGAATAATTGTGGTCCAACTAATAATTGGAGGAATATTAATCTGACATTTGAGTGGATCGTGATCACCTCTGCAAAGTACTTGTATGAGTGTGCAATTGCCCTAAATTTCTAGCAAGTTACTGATTTTGTTGCTTAAGCTCAAGCTGCTTAATAGCTCTTTTTACGTATTATAGAAACCTGTATGAATGCGATGCAAATTAAGACAGCGCCATTATTTAATCCCTTATGTAAAAAGTTAAATATGCATGGATAAACACTAAGTCTTGCTAAGATTTTGCTTCCAACACCAAGTACTGTAATGTATTGGATAAAATTGCACAGTTATGAAAATGTTAAGGGAGTTGTACAAGGCATTTGGAAAGCTTTATAACAGCATTTCACATCTCAATTTATATCAGTGAAACCTGAATAGAAACAAATTAAAATTAGTAACCAGTTAGCAAAAGTTAAAATGTACAGATTTAACCTTAGAGAGCAACAGACAGCACACATAATTGAGTTGCACACTCTTGAATTCTGCTTATTTGAACTAAGGGCTTACAAGGGAGTTGCAAACAAAGGGAGATAATGTTCTCATACATTGTATTTCAAATCTTTATTCTGAATCTGGAATTTTAAAATGTTTTTGTTTGCTTCTAGGATGCTTAGTTATGGTACCGCATATACCCCCAAATTAGGTGAACAAGAATAGTGTCGGCTCATTTCTGTGCAGCAATTTGTATTATACTACAGTTACTGGTGTATGTTACATGGGTCTTTTCCACACATGTAATCCTGTCTGGTATTTTTTCGTGCATTGTTGTCGTCATAGGTGCTTTACACTCAACTTAGCAGGATCTTCCATTCATTTAAATTTATTAAACTAAAATATTTTGAAGGATGCATTTGCCAGTTAAACAGATGAATTTCAATTTAATCATTAAAGATTTAATCATGGATTTTACAAGTGAATGTCAAGACTCCGTGCAGCTGGAGATGGCGTGAAATTGTTTGTGTGTGGTGATGAACGGCCTAGTGAATATAATGTAGTATTTACACCCAGCGTAATTTGTGCTGATACAAATGACATACTTGAGTAATTGATTGGTGGATATTGTTTTGCTGGAATAACCCTGCTTAAAAAGACAGGAGTTGGTAACTGCTCCACTGTAGAAAAACCTAAAAATATTAACACATTGCGTTTATAATGCTACAAATACTGTTCTGTATATTTGTGGCAATTAACTGTTTCTAGTTTATCTTAAAACTTGGGGATTGAAGTTAGCCCATTAAACCCCTTTTGTTTGGAATGATCTTTTGATCAGTCATTGCATTTTCTGTGAGATCAGAGGAATGGTAAAATTTCTTAATTCTTAGACTTTTTATATAAAGTGTATACTCAAGGCAGAAAATTCCAATTATAAAAGTGATGTTGGAAGTGGGCGTCTTGTCTGTGGGTCATATCTGCATTTGAATGCATTTGTTAGTTGGAGGCTGTCAAGTTTCCAAAGCAGGAAAATTGTGTAAATTGCAGGAACTTGATTGCTGCTGACAACTGGTGGGTTTATTTTTGTTACAGAATTCAAAGATTGGGACTTCAAAGTTTCGTTGTTTAAAGATTTGAGATCAAATTGTAGTATCTTTGTGTGTCCACCCTGAGACTTGAACTATAGAGGGGAGACACTTGCCATTGTAGACTGTTTTTCCTCAATATGTATTTCAGTGGTTTGAACTTTTTTTAATATATAGAAAGCTGCTGATGCAAAGATTGGTGGTTTGCTGACTCTTACTACAAAGATGGTTGACCCAGCACCAGTGTAGTGCCCTCTTTCGAGTATGCTGCTGAACTTAATCCATATTCCTAGCCTGTTAATCCCTTTGAGGCAGGGAGGAAAGAGTTTAAGCTGCCTGGCCAAATTACTTGTAAAAATACCTGAGAGATGGAGCCGTGGTTGGTGCTTAAATAAAGAGTCAGTGCTATGTGAAGACTAGAAAGATGTGATCTAATATGTATGGAAATCTGTACCTGCTACAAAGTGAGGGGAAGCTCGAGAAGTAAACAATGATAAATATTAATTTTTTTAACATCTTATTTATGTAGCTTTGGTGCCCATGTTCTTGTATGTCATAGGTTTTGGATGTGGAGGAACTGGGGTGGACAAAGTTATAAGTCACGCAACACCAAGTTATAGTTCTACGGCTTTATTTGTAAGCACTAGTTTTTGGAGCAGTGCTCCTTCGTCAGGTAGTTGTGATGACTAAGACCATAAGACAAATCCATAGCAAAAGATTACAGTGAGATGCAACTGAAATGATAAATTGAATAAGCCTGGATTGTTAAGTCTTTATCTTTTAGATTGGGTTGCAGGTTTTTGTTTATTAATGTAAATCCCAGATGACCTTCTCGAGATAACTTGAGGTTTTGTAACAAAAGGTTTGACAATACATTAAGGGTGTAAGGTTAGAAATTGGCTGTGTCCCAATCTTGAGTCAGACTGGTTCTATTTCCAAAGTAGGAATTGTAAAAATGTAAATATATGTAACAGGTTGTGAGCAAAATAATTTTGCAAATACAAATTCACCCCATGGACTTGTGTGTGTGTGTGCACGTGAGAGAGTGTTTGTATGTGTGAAAGCGTGGTAAAGTGTGGGTGTGATGGAATATAAGCCTATGAGAGGGTGTGTGAGGGATTGTATGTGTGTGTGGTGCTGGAAAAGCACAGCAGATCAGGCAGCATCCGAGGAGCCGGAATATTGACATTCTGGGCATAAGCTCTTCATCAGGAATGTGGACTTATGCCCGAAACGTCGATATTCCTGCATCTCGGATGCTGCCTGAACTGCTGTGCTTGTTCAGTACCACACTCTTGACTCTGATCTTCAGCATTTCTCCTGTGTGAGAGAGTGTGTATAGTGTAGTGGGGTCATCTGTAGTGTGACATGACCCCAATGTCCTGGTTGAGGCCATCCTCGCGGGTAATGAACTTAATGATCAGCCTCTGCTTGGCAACTTTGCGTTGCTGCCTATCCTGAAGTCTGCCTTGGAGGATGGTTACCCAAAGATCTGAGGCCTAATGTCCCTGACTCTGATGTGTTCCCTGGCTGGAAGGGAACACACCTGTCTGGTGATTGTTGCACAGTGTCTATTCATCTGCTCCGTCTCACCAATGTACCATGCCTCGGGGTATCCTTGCCCGCAGCGTATGAGGGAGACAAAGTTGGCCATGTCTCTCAAATTCCTGCCACGTGCATGGTGGATAGTGTCCCCACGAGTAATGGTGGTATACGTGTCAATACTCTGACACATCTTGCAGTGGTTGACATGATAGACCACAACATCATACAATCCTATGTCCTGAAGGCTGGGCAGTTCGCTGTGAAAAATTGTCTAAGACTTGATGGTTGTTTAAGAGAAGTGGAGGCATAAGGAAGGTCTTGGCGAGATGCCAAGGTGTGTTGCAGGCTGCTCTCGGAAAGTACTGAACAACGAAGTTGCAAGCAGTGTCCTCTTCCTGAAGTCATTATGGTTTTTCGTTGTGGCACATTGGAACTGGAGATCGATGAGTTGGCTATTGTTCCCTGTTCTTATGAGGGCATCTTTTGAGCACCTTCAGGTGTTATTTTGTAAATTCCACTTAGGGCCAGTCTGACTCAGGATTGGGATATAGTCAGACTCTAACCTCTCACACCTTTTAATCCATTGTTTGAGCTGAGATGTGACCTTTTATTATAAACCATAAGTTATCTCTAAGTTGACTTAATATGTAAATCCCAGAATTTATTTTAATAAACCAAAACCTGCAACCCATTGTACAAGATGAAAGACTTAACAAGCATCCAGGTTTGTTCAATGTATAATTTCAGTTGCATCTCACTGTAACCTTTTGCTATAAATTCTGTGTCTTATGGTCTTATTCTCCACAACCACCCGATGAAGGAACAGCGCTCCGAAAGCTACTGCTTCCAATAAAGCTATTGAATTATAACTTGGTGTTGTGTGATTTTTAACATAGGTTTTGGAGCAAGTTTTCTTTTCTGGATTTTTGGGGTTTGGCTTGCATATGTACTTTACCATAATTGTAAATGAGTAAATGCTTTAACGGCTGAGGCTGCAATTAGAGTGCCTCTAACAAACTCTTTTGGAAGACTGATGTGTATTTACGGGGAGAAAGTGAGGACTGCAGATGCTGGAGATTAGAGCTGAAAATGTGTTGCTGGAAAAGCGCAGCAAGTCAGGCAGCATCCAAGGAACAGGAGATTCGACGTTTCGGACATAAGCCCTTCTTCAGGAAATGAAGGGCTTATACCCGAAACGTCGAATCTCCTGTTCCTTGGATGCTGCCTGACCTGCTGCGCTTTCCCAGCAACACATTTTCAGCTCTGCTGTGTATTTACTCCTAGTTTGATTTTATTCTACAAATTATAGTACTGTTCGGTTACTTTTGGTTTGGGGCAAAATGGTACTCTGGCACTTAGAGTTAATCACTCCCTGGCAAATCATTCATAGTGGTGACCAATTAAATAGATCTACTCTGGTTCATAACTTTATTTGGCTTCACTTGGGCACTTGTAGACTAAAAAATCTGATATTCATCCAATGTGTGTGAACCTAGATACTTGAAAATGCATATTTTTTGAAAAATTGCATCAAGGACTAGTTACCCAGTTGACAAGATCTTTGAATTTAATAATTCTCTTATCGGGAGTTGTAACCAAGTCACGAAAACCTGTTTGAATAAATGCAATATGGCGTACTCTAATTGTTGGAACTGAAATCTTTACACAGAATCAGTCCAAATTGTTTTAACTAATTTTTTTTCCCTTTCTAAATAAAATCAAGTCACTCACTTCCAATATATTTATTCCCTGCCTTCGCTAAATTGATGTTTTTAATCCAAGTAATGAGTGCCATAGTCCCAGCAGTTGAGAAATTAACTGATCAGAACCAAACTGATGCCATGGGGATTATGTATTGAAATGAGCTAATGTTAACATGGGAACAGATGGAAGAAAGTTCTGCAGTTCAGCTTTTTATATAATTAAGATTGCTACCTGGTTAAGGAGTACACAGTAAGGAGAACCACACTGACATACACATAATTCAGCTTCAATTACATTTTGGATTTTCAAAAGATACATTTTCAGATCAAATTCATAAATTGGATCTTATAGAAATTACTTAGTTTCTGATGTTGCTCTTCCTGTGAGTATCTCTCCCATTCTTAGTCTTTTTTTAGTCATGATGTGGAGGAGCCAGTGTGGGATTGGGTTGGGTAAAGTTTAAAAAAATCATACGTCACCTGGTATAGTCCAACAGGTTTATTTGGAAGCACTAGCTTTCAGAGCGCTGCTCCTTCATCAGGTGGTTTTTTTTATAACATAAGGTGGCATCTCAGCTTTTGTGAGAAAACCTCAAGCTATCTCAAGAAGGTGACTTCCAAGAAGTTCTGGGATTTACATATTAATGAACCAAAACCTGCAACCCATTCTAAAAGATGAAAGACTTAACAATTCAGGTCTGTTCAATATATCACTGTATGATAGTAATCTTTTGCCATAAATTCTGCGCCTTATGATCTTATAGTCCACAAGCATTTGATGAGGGGGCAGTGCTTCCAAATAAAGCTGTTGGGCTATAACTGGTATTGAGTAACTTTTAGCTTAGTTTTTTAGTGTCATCAGTCTTTTTCTTGAAAATATCAGTATACCATCAATTTTCCTCATCAATTCTCACCTTTCAGGGTAGAGCTGATTATGGTCTTTCTTTGGTATCTAACCTATTTCTTGGTACTGTTTTATATTTGGATATGAAGATGTAAACATTTTCAATCAAACTTACTTTTTCCTGATTAATTCCAATTCAGCATTTTTTTTAGGGAATGAAACTTGAAACACCATTTTTCTAAACTAGGTAACATAGTAAACACTGCATATTCTTCAAGGTACTGTTGTTCAGCATTGCATAACCTCCATGTCCAAGTGTAATTCTGCTCATCCCACAAAGGCTGCAGAAATAGTGGGACATTCCTTTCAGTTAACAGTAAAATGTGAACATTTTAACTTATGGGACGTATGGTACAATTATATTGAACTTTGTTTGCATTTAAATTAATTCTAATCTGCAACTAACCTGCTATCACTTGAAGATAAGACCATAATCATGACCATTAGAAATACGAATAAAAGTAAACTGTTCAGCCCCTCTAGCCTGTCATCCTATTCAGTAGGATGATTGATTCATGTCCACTTTCCTGCCTTTTGCCATAACCTTTGATTTCCCCTGCAGATCAAGAATCTGTCTATTTCAGCCTTAAATATACACAAGGACTCTGCCTCCTTAGCTGTCTGTAGCAAGGAGTTCCAAAGACATTTGAGCCTCCTGAGGGAATATATTTCTCCCTATCTCCATCTTAAATTTGGGCCCTTTTTATTTTATTTTATCTGCTTCTAGATTCTCCCGTGAGGAGAAACATCCTCTGTGTTTACCCTGTTGAACCCTTTAAGAAGTCTCTGTTTCAATGAGGTCACCTCTCATTCTTCTAAACTGCAGTGAATAGAGTCCGAGCCTGTGTAACCTTTGCTCATAAGGCAGGCCCTCTGTACATTTACTTAATCTTTGCCCATAGACTTTACACTTAAACTGTACAGTTTGTGATGTTGGAATATGGTGATAGAGGACTGCAGATGCTGGAAAGTCAGAGTTGATAAAGTGTGGAGCTGGAAAAAGCACAGCAGTCAAGCAGCAATCTCCAGTTTGCATGTAGGCTTATTTTGATGGTGGTGGAGGCCCAGGATGGACGTGTTGGGGGAGGGGAAGTTGAAACGGCTTGCAACCCTCTGTTTCTTCCTCTCCCGCAGATACAACCAGTCCCTCATGACTGACACTGTCATTTGCTCAGCAGAACTGGCCCTCACTCTTAACAAGTTTTCTTTTCAATCTTCCCACTACCTACAAACCAGAGGAGTGGCTATGGGTACTTGCATGGGTCTGAGCAATACTTGCCTCTTTGTAGGATATGTGAGACAGTCTGTCTTCCGCCCCTACTCTGGCATTATCCCCCACCTTTTTCTTCTGCTATATTGCTGACTGTATTGGTGTTATCTCGTGCTCCCACAAGGAGCTCAACAGTTCATCAACTTCATCCACACCTTCCACCCTAACCTCAAATTCACCTGGGCTACCTCTGACACCTCCCTCCCCTACCCGGACCTCTGTCTCCATCTCTGGCGACTGACGCAGCAATGGCATGCATTTCAAATTCACAGATTCCCACAGCTACCTCCACTACACCTCTCGCACCCTGCCCCAAAAAATGCAATCCCATATTCCTAATTCCTCCCTCATATCTGCTGTCTGGGTTAGCAATTCCACTTCAAGATATTCCAGATGTTCTCCTCCTTCAAGGAGTGTAATCCCCCCCCCCGATCAACAATGGCCTCAACCACAACCTGTCTGTTTCCCACACCTCTACTCCTTTTCTGACCCCCCCACCCCCCCCCCCCCCCAAAATAAACCCAACGACAACCAGGGATAGAATACCTCTGGTCCTTACATTCCACCTCACTAATCTCCAAATCCAGCACATCATCCACCTGCAGTCTGACCCCACCACCAAAATGATATTTCCTTCCCAAAACTTATCTGCTTTCCGCAGGGCCCATTCCCTCCATGACTCGCTCATTAGGTCCACACTTCCTACCAACCCCTCTTCCATATCTGGCACCTTCCCTGTGACTATAGGAGTTGAACACCAGCCTTCTCATCTCCTCTTTTACCTCTGTCCAAGGCCCCAAAGAATCATTCCAAATCTGGCATAAATTCACCTGCATTTCCTCTAACCTGATTTATTGCATCCATTACTCCCGATGTGGGTTCCTCTACATTGGAGAGACCAAGCAGAAACTCTGGGACCAGTTCAGGGAACGTCTGTGGTCTCTACCCTCCAATCAACCCCACCTTCTAATTGCTAGCCATTTCACCTCCCACCTCCTCATGAAATGCCCATCCTGGGTTTTCTCCTCTATCAAAGTAAGGCCACACATGAATTGGAGAAAGAACACCCCCTCTTCTGCTTTGGGAACTTAAACCATGTAGCCTTAACACACAATTCACCAACTTTCAAATCTCCCCATGACCCTATCTCATCCCAGGTCCAGCTGCCATCCCACCTACATTTTCCCCTGCTCCAACCCCCTCCCTCTATTTCTCAGTCCCCTTCCCCTTCCCCAGTCCTGATGAAAGATCCTGACCTGAAATGTTGACTCCTCTGCTGCTTGACCTGCTGTGCTTTTTCCAGCTCCGCACTTTATCGACATGAAATTGGAATAATCAACTCGTTGTATAGTATGGTGACTGTTAATTGACAAGATTGTTAAAATAACTGTTTCAGATTGGACCATTTCAGAGATCTTCTTGTTGACTTACTGCCATCAAACTTGTATTAATTTCCACCTCTACTACCAATGTTCTATCTTCCATCTTCTCTTTCAAATACCAGTCATTTTTAATAAACTGCATTAGCTCCCAATCTACCTAGTCCTCATTTGAAATTCTCATCTTTACCTCAGCCTTATCATGGCCTCACCTGTCTTACCTGTGTAACCTCTCCCATCCCTCTAACTCATCCCTTCCTGCAGCTATGGTGGCTTCTTGCTAAATGTCTTCACCTTACAAACTATAGTAACTATAAGTTCTAGAGTACCCTCCCTAAAGTTCTCCCTACTGGAACTGTACTTATTTAAAGATTCTTAAAATTCATGTTTTTGTAGCCTCTGAATGTGCTATGTAGTATCTTTGGCCTAGTATTAAATTCTGTATGATCATTCTTCTGTGAAACTCTTCAGAGAGTTTTCCAAAACTGCAACTTTTTTGAGTTGATCTTGAGCATATCTGATCTTCAAATTAATAAGTCAATTATAAATAAATATATTGAAAATGTGTAATTTAATGCTTAAGACTATTTTTGGCAGCACCAGCATGTACCAGTTTTGTGGGTGGCACAGTGGTTAGCACTGCTGCCTCACCGTGCCAGAGACCCGGGTTCAATTCCAGCCTCAGGCAACTGACTGTGTGTGTGTGGAGTTTGCACGTTCTAACCGTGTCTGCATGGGTTTCCTCCGGGTGCTCCGGTTTCCTCCCACAGTCCAAAGATGTGCGGGTCAGGTGAATTGGCCATGCTAAATTGCCTGTGGTGTTCGGTAAGGGCTAAATGTAGGGGTAAGGTTGCGCTTCAGCTGGTCGGTGTGGACTTGTTGGGCCGAAGGGCCTGTTTCCACACTGTAAGTAATCTAATCTAATCTAAAAGATGAGTGGTTTTGTGATTTTATCATTTACATCTTGGGTAGTTGTTTTAAATTGGACTGTACTACTAAAGCTGAGCAGGATCTGTATGTTAGTACTTTTAGTAGTTATGACGATCTAGATTTTTTTAGTTTAGTTACTGCAGCTATCCAAATTGATTTGGCAGGTGGGTCTGCAGCCATGTACATTTTTGTAATTGAGATTGGCTGAAACATACCCTAATAAGAAGAACCAAAAGAACTGTGGTTGCTGTAAATCAGAGACAAAAATAAAAATTGCTGGTAAAGCTCAGCAGATCTGGCAGCACCTGTGGAGAGAAATCAGAGTTAACATTTCAGCTTGAGTGACCCTTCCTCAGAATTTGAGTTTTCCCTCCACAAGTGCTGCCAGACTGCTGAGCTTACACTAGTAAGAAATACTTGCATTTATCTAATTCCTTTTAATGTATAAGTATTTAAACAGATGAGTGAGGAAATTCAAATGGGCACCAAATGTTCGGTGCAAGATAAAGGTGATCAAACCGAAACTGAGTTGTCTGAAAGTCCTCTAGGTTTGTGAGGGAAGAGGGGTTATATTGCTCAGATGGCCAGAATCAGGACTGAAGAATAAGATTGGGTTGTAAATAGATTTTAGGGTGATAATGTGAGTTTGAGTGCATTGAAGTTCAGTAACCTATTGTAGGACAGCATGAATAGGAGTTGCGAACCAGTGGTACCTAGTGCAGTTCAATATGCGGCAGTCCAGCTGGAGAAAATGTCCAACAGTAAATTTAAGTGAACCTGAAGATTTATGTAGGGAGTTTTGTATGAAGCAGTATATCATACCTTGAAAGAAAGGTTAATGTGCTGTGATTGTTGATCAAAACGTGTAGAGGTTTATTTTGAATATGGTAAATTTTTTGAAAGATAACTAGACCCAGTAAGATGTGATAAGAAGTTAATGTGTACTAAGAAAATGTCAGTTTTTTGTCTGAAAAGTCTGTGTATTTAAGATGTTTAAAAATTAATAATGGGGGTTGCGAATGCTAACCTGGCCATTCTCCCATTCTTGGCTAAGCAATTGAAGTGACTAAAATTTTAATTTCCTGCCTGGCACAAAATAATTGGAAAAATTTGAGGGAAATATACCTTTATCAGGACTTTCCTTGTGGTTTTCAGTTTTTCCAGTGCTCTATATCTGAAGATTGTTGGTAGGATCATTGGACTTTGACTGAACTGTATTGCATTTTACTTGTTGGTGATTTTGGATGGAGGCCACAGTGATTTGACAATATAGCCCTTTCTGTCGTCTTGGAGTAAGATAGAAGCCAAAGGAACATACCCTATATTCCCTCATAGCAACATGTGGCAGTTTGTGGTTAAAACATGAGCCTGAGTAATACTGAACTCCACATAAAGTGGAAATCCACTTTATTTGTTATCTGCATATGACAATTGTGATTTCAAGAATTGGGAAAGCCTGAACTGAACAACTCAACCACATTTGTAGATATCAGTATCAGCTATTTAACTGATTACAAGTGACATTTTATTTCTGTGTAGTGTACAAATAAATAAGCCTTTTAATTGACATGGAGGCCCTGCCGTCATTAAAAACAGTTCACTGTCTCCATTTCTTTCTCCTTTTTTGAAATATTGACAGCTACTTCGTTTCTATATTCCCTCTAGGCGGAGGCACTTGAATTTCCCATTTTAATCTAAGCAATGAATTAAGTGTTTTTGACTCCATCATCCACATTGTGCTGCTTATACTTTTTCAAATTGCTCAATGTTTTCTGGAAGAGTTTACCATATTTTCCATAAGAATTAAAATATTGTTTTTCAAATAAAGTTTTGATCAAAATTTTTGTATTTTGCAATAATTACACTTATTCTTTGTGAATATATCTTTTCAGTGTTTTTTAATGTCTTCCTAATTAATTTTAAAAGCCATAAATCTTACTCTAGTTTGCATTCGATTTTATTACCCATTATGATGACTCTTTGACTGAATAGCAACAGTGCAGACCATCGTGGTATTGTTTTCTAAGACTCTTTGTTTCTAGTATGTCATCTGAATTGTTTGAACATTTTCTTCAGTATTTAGCAATTTAATGTTCAACGGTTTTCCAAACTATTTTGAAGCAACATTCATTTTGAAATGATATATTTACATTCCCGCTGTAAATCTTATATATTTGTATTTCAGAAAATGCATTAACTCCAGGAGAGAGTGACAGAAAGTGTCTGCCTTATCCTAATTTTAGGTTAGTTTTAAAAACTAAATATTAAAGCGATTGGGTTCTAATCAGCTCAGTTGTTTGTTTGGAAATTATCTAAATCTAACACCAGCTGGCAAGGTAGAATTAATTTTCCTCAACCTACTTGCAATTTTAAAAAGATAAATATTGACAGTAAATAGAGCATCCTTGAGCTAATTTATGGCTTCATTTAAAGGATCACCTCCTAAATCAACCCAGACAAACATAAATGTGTATTTCATAAAGTTCGTTTAGGTATTTCTTTGATGTGATAATTAAAAATAGTTTGAGTTCAAGAATTCCATATTGACACTTGAAACATTCTGAAGAATCCAGCTTTAGGGTTGGGGTCTTAAGAATGTGGTGAATGTGTAGGGATTCAGAGGTGAATTTCAGACCATAGGACTTCATTCGGTGGAGGACAAGTGGGAAATATTCAAGGGGCTGGAAGAACATGAATTTTTCAGTTGTGGATATAGAGAGGGGGAGAGACCAGAGAGGATGAGACTTAAAATTGGGCACTTCTAGATATGGAAGCCTGGTACAAAATGCAATGCAGGCATTGGATGAGTTGAAATTGACGGAAGGTGGAGGCCAGCCAAGAAAATTTGACCCGACCCAGATTTATACAAAATAAGCGCTCTTTAGTGCTTTTATGTTCACATCTGGAATCCTACTTGCCTTTGTTATATCTGTCCTCCTTGGAGGTCTAACTCTATTAAGGATATGCTTCATTTACTGTTACTAATATTGTGTATTGAAATCCCTCTGCCAATCTGCTCCCCTATCTGCTTTTTTTTTTGCAGTTTTTATATAAGATTTGTGCAATGCAGAAATAGGCTTTTCAGTAGTGATTTGTGCCTTCTCTAACTGGGAATTCAACCCAGACTGTGGCACTGGAGCTCTGAATCCTAACTAAAATATAAACAAACTACTGGAGAAACATAGCAACATCTGGGGATGGAAAGAGTTCACCTTTTGAGTCCAATATGACTGTTCACTTCCAAAGAAGAGCCATTTTTGGTCTCTGTGTGAACTCTTTCCCCTTCTATTGATGCTGCCAGACCAACAAGAAACCTGCTTTCTTCATAGTTTGAAAAGGACTTGTTATCAGGAAATATTAGATCAGTTGACTATCATGTTCTATTTCTAGTTTTGATGAATTGCGGCCTTTCTTTTAAAAAATAATTTTTTTTCCGAGAAACGTTTGTCATCTTTGTCACCTGAAAAAATTGGATATTTCTTCAAAATTGCCACTGGAAATACTTGTCAGCTAATGGAAGCCAGAATATTGTCGAGATGTAAATGAGTTGTAAAGCTTTCATGAAATCTTAATTATTTTATTTGGATTTTGGTAGCATATAAAGGAGAGAATTTCTTTTTGTGGCTTAAATGTGAAGAATGTATGATTGGTATAATTAGCTTATTGATATTTTGGTGTGTTTTTAACTAGTAGGAAAGGCTACTGTTTTTAAGACTTTCATTGGTATAGACTGGAGGAAAAAATTGTTGTGGTAAATCTGAATAATATTGAAGTGTTTGAGTTTTTTATGCTGAATAAATTTCTCAATTGTTATAGTGCAATTTTCCCTTAAGGTTTTGTCACTTATGCTAAACTATACATCTTTGGGAGAAAACAAATGCTTGTATATTAACAGATATGTGAAAATCTCATGCTCAATTCACATTAAGATGACGTATTATTATTTTTGGATTTAATAATTCTGACCACATTTTTGTCCTTGAGAGGTTGAGGTAGAGGTACTGAGCAATCTGTACCAAACGCTTGGGTTTTTTTTAAAGTTGGAACAATAGAAGCACCAAATTTTAGTTTGACTTTCAGTAGTTGCTGGAGTCTTGAAGCTGAATGTGGAAGCTGTTATTCTTCTTTCTGGTACAGCCGAAAGCTTGGGTTCTCTTCCTGCTGTTAGATTTGCATGTGAGACATATTTTACCTTTGCCAAGGGTATGTTTATGGGATTTTACTAAGTTGGAATAGTTAGAGGTTGTTTAGTAGTTCAATAATCTCTTATTTTTTTAAGTTTTCCAATAAAGTTATTCCAATTTTGTTCTTTTGTTTGAATTTTAACTGGTGTAAGAATAAAGTGTTTTGCTTCAAACCAGGTAGTTTAGCCAATTGAAGTGCATCTGGAATATTTGCCTTGCACTTACTTTCTAACATAAAAAAAATTTGTGGTTTGGGCGATCTTAATATATTTTGAGGGGATTTGATCTGGTCCATAGCACTAACCTGAAATCAAATTTGGAAACTTTGTAAGGATGAGGTTAAATTGTTTGACTCAAATTTCAGTGCTTTAGCTTTGTGCATTGACTGCTAACAGATCAATGAAAATAGTGCAATTCCTACATAATTCCTTCGCAGATGGTAGAGGGTGCCTGAAATTATTACACTGCATCTCAAATGATAACAGGAGAAATCTTTCTGCAAGTCCAGCATGATGTGCAGTAGTCAAGTGATTGCTTCTGAGTTAATGTGGAATGAGATAAAGCCCAGAGTGTGACCTTCCCTCTTGGGACTATCAACAAGCATAGATGACATTGATCTACTTTCGAGTTCTTTGGCTGTGTCACTCAATGGTTGTTCAATATGTAAATAAACCATATAGATACCATTGATCTCTACCATAATGCAGCAGTCCATATCTGTTTCCTGAATATGGAATTCTGTTTTTAGCATTGCATCTAGTGATTTTTAATCACAAATGTAGATTTGGTTTCTAATTTCAATTCTTGGAGAGAATCTGTCAAGAGGTGTTCTGATATTTTCAGAACTGGAATTTGCCACTGACTTTTAACTCAATATGGGAGAACATACAAAGGCTGGTGTGTCTCTCTTCCCTCAAATATTTTCAGCATTTGATAATTTATAAGTGACACTAGATTCTATTAATTTTGAATTAGTAACTGTAGCCTTCCATTAAATTCTCTTGAAGGTATCCATTCATAACTCATTGTATGTCTTAAAAGTTAATCCTGACAACAACCCTTTCCTCTCTCAGTCCTAGAGACTTGAACCTATTTTGACATTACCTTATGTACTGTGTTATTGAGCTATAGGGCAGTATGGGACATCAATCTCAACTTTGGTTTCAGAGTGTAAAATAAGCTAGATTGAGCCCCCCCCCTCCCCGATTGTTTGAGTTAAACTTGCACAATTTGTCCATCAATCTCAAAATCATTGGAGTTCATCCTGAGTTTCACATGTTCCGTTTTCATTTGTGCCAAGCGATTGTTACATTAAATTATATCTACCACATAGAACTGAAACACAGATTGACAGTATCCATGTGGTGCAATCTTTAGCTTTCTCTATAAATTGCATTTGTCCTTGTTACTTATGTCAAAGCTTGCATTACACCATATTTGTTGAGAATGTTGTATGTTTGGTGGATCTGACCTGGTGGTATGAGTCAGTACCTTCACTTCCAGTGGGCCATGACTTAGATGATTTCCAGCTGGGGTAGGGATGATGGTCAGAATGAAATGCAATAACGAGGGAAGGTGAAAGGATGATTGGCTTGATTCATCCACGTAACCTGCCCATCCCTGGATACTATGGGCAATTTCCATGGTCAGTACACTTAACCTGCACATCTTTGGACTATAGGAGGAAACTGGAGTGCCCGGAGGAAATCCATGCAGACACTGGGAAAATTGGGCAAACTCCACATAGTCACCAGAGGATGGAATCGAACGTGGGTCCCTGGCACTGTGAAGCAGCAATGCTAAGCACTCAGCCACAGTGCTGCTTTATGATTCTGCTGTCTTGATTGGATAGTGTGTGCCATTTATTAATTGCTTAAATTACCACTTGAAATTAATGTTGTTTTGATGTAGGTTTGTCTGTAATATGATTAAGTTGATGACACCAAAATAAATTTCCAAAAATTGCTAACATTAGTGGTTAGGAAAATTCCAGCTTTAAAAAAAATCCCATGGCTACCAGTGATATCAAAGCTCGCAAGTTTACATCAGCAGTGTTGCTGTCAATGTTAAATTTTCTGTCGGGAACCTGTGGCATTTGGCCAATAAAAGCCACCATCTACTTTGACATTATTGAGGCAGAATTGTCTTGAAAATATCTTTGAAATGCACATTCTCTGGTTACAAATAAGGCTAAGACATTGACGTATGGTTCTGCTTATTCCACTAGTTAACCAGCGGCCAGTCATTCTGTGTGAAGCTAAACAGTGAGTTCTCCCAGATTAAGATGACAGCAAAATCTAGTTGTGATTTCATCTAATAGTGATGCTTGCAGATTTAATATTCTGTGTCAGTGATAGGGACCAAACCAAAAAGCCTGCCAACTTATAATAAAAACATTGATTTTTTTTTCCCCAGTATACTCGAGACAATTGAGACAATGGAGCCATTTTATTTGTACTTGGTCACACCTGTTAATTTACCACCTAGTGCAAAATCGAATGCTGGCCGTTTGCTGATCTGTTTGGACTGATTTTGTATTTCCAATTCACCACAGTAGGCAAAAAGCTTTTTGGAACTTTGCTCCTGCAAAATGGCTTTTGGGGGTATTGGTATTACCTTTCAAAATGATTTTAAGAGATAATACTGCAAGTGCTGGTAAACCAGTTCTAAACAGAAATTTTGAAAATACTCAGGTTAGTCAACATCTTTTATTGTTGGGCCAGTTGGATGTCCAAAACTTGATACTAGAGAGACCTTTTTTTTGTTTTTACTATCTTGAGATTGTATGTTAGACCACAAAATGTAGGAGCAGAATCAAGCCATTCAGCCCAATGAGTTTGTTCTGCCATTCAATAAAATCATAACTGGTCTGGTAATCTTTGACTCCACTTTCCTGCCATATCCTCATTCCCCTTGATTTCCTTTGATTAGAAATCTATCTTGAAAATACTTAAACTGTACCGCCATTGCAGCCCTTCATGGTAAATACTTCCATAGATTCTATACCCTCTGATAGAAGAATTTCCTCATTTGTCTTAAATGTGTGACCCCCATTCGGTGATTAACTCTGCCGTAGACTCTCCCATCAGAGGAAAGAACCTTGCTGCATCTACCTTTTTCAAGTCCCTATGAATCTTAAATGGTTTAATAAAGTTTCTTCATTATTCTAAGTTCCAACAAGTAAAAGTCCAATTTACTCAACCTCCCTTAAATAAAATCCTTCCATACCTGGATCAACCTAGTGAATCTTCCCTGGACTGGAGGAAAAAGTGAGGTCTGCAGATGCTGGAGATCAGAGCTGAAAATGTGTTGCTGGTTAAAGCGCAGCAGGTCAGGCAGCATCCAAGGAGCAGGAAATTCGACGTTTCGGGCATAAGCCCTTCATCAGGAAGCCCTTCATTCCTGATGAAGGGCTTATGCCCGAAACGTCGAATTTCCTGTTCCTTGGATGCTGCCTGACCTGCTGCGCTTTAACCAGCAACACGTTTTCAGCCCAGAATCTTCCCTGGACTGTCTCCAAAGCCACTACATCTTTCATTAAATGAGGGGACCAAAACTATTCACAGTATTCTAGGTCTGGACTGTCTAGTGCCTTGATTAATTTTAGCAAGACTCCTACTTTATACTCCATTCTGATTTAAATAAAAGCCAATAGTCTAATTACATTTGCTGAACACTTATGCTAGCTTTTCATTATGCATTGTGTGTTTGTAGATAACTTGAAAGCTCTTAATTTAGGCATTATTTGAAATTATTCATAGTTTTCAAGTGACTGCTGGTTGTTTTAAAAGTCAGATACTGGGAGGAATGGAGTTGTGTGAGAGGATGGATTTGCATGGAGTTGTCTCTGCTGCTTTATACACATTTTGAACACATGGAATGTTACAGCAGGGGAACAGCAGTGGGCATTGGTTTTTGCTAATCAAGTGGTGCATACGTTTTCTCAATTCTACTAAATTATTTCTTGGCTGCTTATACCTTATGCCAACGCAGTAAAGAGAGAGTGAAGTGTATGAAAAGATGCAGGGAGACCTTGAAGGACAAAAAAAAGTGTTAATCAAATGTAAAATGTATGTAATGCTTTCTTTGTCCCAAGGGCTTCCTAAAGCTTTTTTGCAACTAATCGATTTGTCTTATCAATCAAAAAAATACTTAGATCCCAATTCTTGTCTTTGAAATACTGTCACTTATGGAGCTGCATGCAGTAGTCAGTTTGTACACAATAACATTTTGCAATCATCAAATGAAAGAATAGATCTGCATCTGCAGTATTTAGTTGATTACAGTAACAAGCAAACTCTCTTTAATCTGATTGGCATTGCCCTTTGATTTCGACCTGTGGAAGTGAACATTATTTATTTTGGAAATGTTAAACCAATCTCTTATAATGTAGCACTCCTTCAGTCATGCACTAAAACAGTAATCATTTGACATTTAAGTCTGTAAATTAATAAGGATATTTCACTGTATCATAGAATCCCTACAGTGTGTAAGCAGGTCATTTGGACCGTCACGTTCACACTGACTTTAGATTTAGATTACTTAGTGTGGAAACAGGCCTTTCAGCCCAACAAGTCCACACTGACCCTCCGAAGAGCAACCACCCAGACCATTCCCCTACATTCACCCCTTCACCTAACGTTTTGGGCAATTTAGCATAGCCAATTCACCCAACCTGCACATTTTCAGACTGTGGGAGGAAACTGGAGCACCCGGAGGAAACCCACGCATACACAGGGGAGAATGTGCAAATTCCACAGACAATTGCCTGAGGTGGGAATTGACCCTGGGTCTCTGGTGCTGTGAGGCAGCAATGCTAACCACTGTGCCACCGTGACTTGCAAAGCCTCCTGTCCCATCCCTGTAACCCTGCATTTCCCATTGCTAATTCACCTAGCCTGCACATTCCTGGGCACTGTGTGGGCAATTTAACATGGCCAATCCACCTAACCTGCACAGCTTTGGACTGCGGGAGGAAACTGGAGATCAGGATGAAACCTGTTCAGACATGGGGAGAATGTGCAAACATCCGACGGAGGAATTCATTCCAGATCGTTGATGCTGAGAGGCAGCAGTGCTAACCACTGAACCACCATGCCGCATGAGACTCATTTGTTGGGGTTGGATATAATAAGAGTGTATAGGAACATAGGAATTGGGTGTGGGAGTAAGGAATTCAGCCCTTCCAGCCCACTCTGCCATTTAACATGATCATGCTGATCTTATCCTGGTCTCAATTCCATTTTCCTGTATGCACCTCATTGCTCTTTATTCTGCTTTTCACCAGAAAGAGAACAGTTTTCTTTCTTGAATCTGTTGATTGATTGAGTCTGCCTCCAAGTAGTGAGTTCCACAGATAAACAACCCTGCTGAGAATAGTTTCTCCTCATCGCATTTGTATCTATAAACTCTTGTTTGAGACTGTCCCACAAGGAGGATGATCTGTTCAACATCAACCTTTATCAATTCTATATGTGTCATATCACCCCCTCCACCCCCCTCCATTTTTCTGAAGTCTGGTAAGTACAAGTCAAGTTAGTCAGCTCCCCTGCTATGACAGCTATTTCATCCCTGTTTGAGATGTGGAGCTGTGAGGAAGGAAGAGCAGTGTACAGAGAGAAGATCAGAATAAGTGCATCAGAGATAGATGGAGCATTAGATATGGCTGCAGTTGGGAGAGAGGAGATAAGTGGATGAGTGACAAAGGCAGAGAGAATTTTACAGTAGGTGATAATTTTCGAAGAGAATGAGTAGGTATGAAGTGCATGTGGGAAGATACCGTTTCTATTATTGACTGAAAATCGCAAGACATCAAATTGCAACATGGTTGTGACCTTTAATCAGTAAGTCTCATTTTTGCATTAATTTTATTTCGATACAAGGTATGCAACTCATTTTTTATTCTCTTGTGGGATGTAAGTGTCTCTGGCTGGCCAGCATTTATTGTCCATCCTTAATTGCCCTTGAAAAAATGATGACTGCCTTCTTGAATTGTTATGATCCATGTTATTGTGGGAGTTACTGACCACTGAATTTGTTAAGTCAAATTTAAAGCCATATAATCGCTTTAATGCGATGTGCAAACAAAATAAGGATGACATGAGAAAAAAACTTTTTCACACTGAGCATGGTGTATGGAATCCACTGTTTGGAAATGTGGTGAGGCATTTGAGAAGGCATTGGATGAATATTTGGATAGAAATAGTGTGCAAGGATATAGGGAGGGAGGGAAAAGAACTGGTGCAAGCATGATGGGCTGAATGCCCTTCTGCCTAGAACAGTCCTGTGGTTCTGCTAGTAACAGAACCAAATAGTAAAAAGTGTTTTGAAGGGAATATTTTTAATTGCAGTTTAATTAAAAATTGTTAAAACCTAAAACAATGGAATTTCCAAAGAGTTTCAGTCCAGTCTACTGTTCAAAAAAATCATTATTGTGATGAAAATGTCTCAACTGTGGAAAGCACTAAAGAACTTCAGACACTTAAATCTTGAATGTACTTGAGAAACCAACTGGAAAATTGAAACTTTGAGGTCTCATTGTGAAGAAATAAAATTTTATTTCTGGAGTGCACTTTGTAGCAAAATTAAGCTTTATTTCAGTTTTCAGCATTAAATTAAACTCAGAAATCTATCTGACCAATGTGTATTTTAAAGTGTAGTTGTCCCTCATCCAAACTAGTTTTATTGAGTCATTGACTTAAGAATGCCAATATTTTAGCTACAAATTTATTGGCTGGCTTGTTTATAAATTACTAAACATATGAATAATCCTTTTTATTAGAAAAACAAAGTTCTGTTCTGAAGAAGGGTCACTGGACTCAATGTTAATTCTGCTTTCTCTCCACAGATGCTATCAGACCAGCTGAGTTTCTCCAGCAATTTCTGCTTTTGTTTGAGGAAAGTTCTCTGTCCATGATCAAATGAAAAGGTGACCACCTCATCAATTTGACTAAGTTTATTAACCAGGCAACACTCTGCAGTTTTTTCTTTTGTAAATTCTACAGGTGAGAACTCTACATAATTGCAAGCTTTTTTATTTTCATTGGTCCACGTTTAAGTATCATGTCTTCTAGTATCTTAAACTTTAGATGGTGTTGCTTTGAATACACTGTGATTGTGAAGCTTGCATTACTTTCTTACAGTTGAATTTTTATTCTTTAGGTTGTAAGCAGATTTATTAAGTCTGCAACCTGTAGGGAGCTGATGTACATTTGGGTGAGCAAATATGACTCCTTGGCGAAAGTTCATTATCTGTTAAAAGTCAGTCATACTATTGTTGATAGGAAAGGTTGCTTGGAGGAATAACTCTTGGCAATCTAGATATCAGAACATTGCTCCTTAGTGTCACTGTCATGATTATTCTGTTTAAGCAGCATTGTTTCTTTCCTTAGCTGCTATAGCTTTTCCTTGTCATGTTGTAATTCCCTCTCTATCTGACTACAGCCTTTTCCTGAGTTTAGCTTAAACTGTTGGTTTTAGACAGCCATAACTTCAATTGCACAAGTCAGTCTTTGAGCAACATTGAGTCTACAGCACAGAAAAGTCCCTTTGATCCATTGAATATGTGTTGGTCAAAGACAACCACGATCTGTTCAAATCCTCTTTTTCAGCACTTGGTTCATAGCCTTGTGCACTTAAGATACCAAAGCATATGCTTAAATATTTCTGAAATGTTTTATTTAGCTTGTAGAAATAGAATTCTGTGCAAAATGTCTCCTGTTAGTTTCCTCTCATCAGTTTAAAAACCATGAAACCAGTGAAAAGAGGAACACCAGAAAATGTAAAACTATCATTTGGATTGTAATTAGGTTGAATATATTTGCTCATTTCGTTGCATTTCAGAAGAACTTGTTACTTTGGTTGACCTGATTTAATGAATCCCAGAATGTTGTGAGAAGTGAGGGAGAAAATTGCGAGCTGTCTTGCAGGAATATTTGTATTATCTATAACCAGGGATGAGGTGCCTGAAGACTGGAGGGTGGCTAATGTTGTACCTTTGCTTAAAAAAGGTTGTAAGGAGGAACTGGGGAACTACAGACCTATGAGTCTGACTTTGGTTGTGGTAAATTGTTGGAGGTAATTTTACAAGTTAGGATTTATGGACATCTAGAGAAGCAAAAATTGATTAGGGATAGATGGCATGGTTTTTGCAAGGAAAATTGTCACTCTCAAACTTGATTGAGGTTTTTGAAGAAGCTGCCAAAAAGATTGAGGGTAGAGCAGTAGACATTGTCAACTTGGACTTTCCGAAAGTCTTTGATAAGTTTCTGCATGGTAGATTAATTAGTAAAGTTAGGCCGCATGTGATTCAGGGTGCGCTTGCCACTTTGGATACATAATTGGCTTGATGTCCGGAGACGGTGGTGGATGGTTGCTTTTCGAACTGGAGGCCGTCACCACCTGTGTTCCACACGGATTGGTTCTGGGTCCTCTTTTGTCATTTACATAAATGATTTGCATGAGAACATAATTAGTAAGTTTGCAGATGACACCGAAATTGGTGGCATAGTAGACAGTGAAGAAGGTTTAAGATTAAAAAGGATCTTTATGAAATTAGTCAATGGGTTGAAAAATGGCAGATGGAGTTAAATCTGGATAAATGCAAGATATTGCATTTTGGTTCAATAAACAAGAGTATGGCTTCTCCAACTAATGTTAGGGCCTTGGGTAATGGTGTAAAACAGCAAGACCAAGGGGTTCAGGTAAATAATTCTTTGAAGTTTCTGTCACTTCTAGACAATATGATTAAGAAGGCATTTAGCATGCTTGCCTTCATTGCACATACCTTTCAGTTGGGACATGTTGAGATTGTACAAGACGTTGGTGAGGCCTCTCCTGGAATACTGTGTCCAGTTCTGGTCACCCAGTTTATAGGAAGGATATTAAACTGGAGTGGGTTCAGAAGAGATTTACCAGGATGTTGCCAGGTATGGAAGGTTTGGTTTAAAAAAAATGACTGGGATGTTTTTCACTGAAGCATAGGAGGTTGAGAGGCAACCTTAGAGATTTAGAAAATCATGAGGGGTATAGGAAGGGCTAATGGTAGTTGTCTTTTCCCTAGGATGGGGGATTTCAAGATGAGGGGCACATTTCTTAAAAGTTAAAATAGAGAAATTTAAAAAAGACGAGGGGCAAATTTTTCTCAGAGGGTGGTTTGTGTGGAATGAACTTTTAAGGAAGTGGTGGACGTGGGTACAATTTCGCTGTTCAAAAGACATTTGGATAACTGAATAAGAAAGGCTTGGTGGGGATATGGGCCAGGAGCAGACAGGTGGGGCTAGTTTAGTTTGGGTTATGGATGGCATGGACTGGTTAAACTGAAAAGTATTTTTCCGTGCTGCGCGACTTTATGACTGAAGTGACAGAAATGCTCATTACAAGCATATCTGTGATACTGTCATGACCTCCTGGGGTAGTGTGTTGGAAACCAAGCCTCACTATTTCCGGAGTTGTCACAAATATGAAATTTTAAACCACCAAATTGTCCAGTTCAGGTTAAAAGAATATGCACACTAAGTTTTCCGTTTACAAGGAAAAAACATTCGATGACAAAATCCAGCAGTCAGAAAGGAAAGATTTGCTGACTTAATTCAAACTCTGTCCTCTTTTTAAAATTCCTACAAATACAAACAGGCACACCATATTCAAGGTGGAAGTGGGTACTGCAGATGCTAGAGATTAAAGTCAAGATTAGAATAGTGCTGGAAAAGCACAGCAGGTCAGGTAGCATCTGAAGAGCAGAAAAATCAACATTTTGGATAGGAGCCCTTCATCACAACTTTAATCCTGACACTCATACACTCAATCCTGTTATCTATTTTCTGTGTGCATAAGAAGGAAAAATGTTCTGGCACCAGTTCAGATGGGTTTTTTTCCCCCACCTCTTTCCAATTCTTTGCTAATCACACTAGATTGTGGCTATCCTAATTCTCAGACTTTAATTCACTGGTTCAGGATTCACACTTTTGGTCCCACTGAAAGGATTTAATCCCTTTTTTTTTCCTTTCAGCAAGGGAATTTTCAGAGAACAGTTGACTGAAAAATGGTGTGAGAACAGCTAATAGGTGTTTTTCTGTTATTTCACACAAATGGAGAGGCGAGTGAGATTTGGGTGCTTTTACTTTGCAGGCTTCTCCTGTTTCCCGGGTTTGGTTCAAAGGCAACTGTTACAATCAAAAGTTATTACTTCGCTGAGCTCGCATGAACCCATGCAACTGCTCAATTGAAAAACCAATCAACGGACTATCTGTGGCCCAGACACATGTTCATGTGTGCGCACATGCACACACACCCTCCTTCTCTTCTCTCCCCACCCCCCCCCCCCCTTTTTCTGTCTCAGTTGATTGAGTCTAGTATCCTACCCCACTGCTTAAATAAGGTAACTTTGTAGCTACAAATCAATGAAACATAGTATCTTGGCTTTTTATAATTGTAACCCCTTCTTTCACAGTTGCTTTCATAAAACGTGATATCTTTCTCCATTGATTTTTGTCCACTGTCCAAAAAAGTCATCTTTACGATATATACTGGAAATCTATTTTATACTGTGTCCAGTTGAATAATGGAAAGGAAACATCTTTTCAAATGTAGCTGGGATTGTAAAAATGTTTTTTGAGATTCAACATTGGAGTGAATTACTGCCAGTGACTGATTTGCTGTTGATTGGAACATTTTGAGAGAGAATACCAAATGTGCTTGTCAGACATTTGAAACACGTTGGACTAAGTAATTGTTCGTTTTTATTGATTTCACTGGTTTTCTAACCTCTGTAGGGATTTTTCAACTCTGGTTTATGAAAGATGTTGTCACTGACCGATTGAAAAGGCATGTCAAATTAAACTGCATGGGATTAAGGATAGTGTATTGAAATGATAGACTACTGTTTGACAGACTGGAAACAAAATAGAAATGAACTGGTCTTTCTTTCAAGTGGTATGCAGTGACTAATGGGCGATAACATGGATGAGTGCTTTGACCCAATTATTTACAATACTTGTGAGTGAATTAAGTACAATATCTGCAAGTTTGCAGGTGACACAGTTGGAAGGGTGCATGAACTATAGAGAGATGCTTGGACAAGTTGAGTGGCAAAATGCATGCAGATGAAATGTGATATTTTCCATTTTGATTTGGTAGCAAAAACAGGAAGGCAGATTATTATCTAAACAGGGATAGATTGAGGAAGGGGGGATGTAATGAGACCTTGTCACTCTAATTAAGCATACGGTGCTGAAGTCGACAAATGGCATGTTGTCCTTTTATGGTGAGAGGATCCGAGTATAGGAGCAGAGATATCTTGCTGAAATTGTACGGGGCCTTGATGAGACCACACCTGGAATGTTGTGTGCAGTTGTGTTCTCCTTAACTGAGGAAGGATGTCTGGCAATTGAGGAAGTGTGACAGGGTTTACCAGACAGATTCCTGGAGTAGCAGAACTAAAGTATGAGAGGAGACTGGATTAGTTAGGACGAAATTCACTTGAGTTTAGAAGATGGGGGCCGGGGGTAAATATCATCATAACCTATGAAGTTCTAACAGGGCCAGACTGGAAACATTTGGAAGAGTGTTCCTGATAGCCGGAAGGTCAAGAATTGATGATCACAGTTTAAGAATACGGTGTAGGCCATTTAAGACAGAAATGAGAAATTCTTCACTTGGAATCATGAACTTGTTTAATTCTCTTCCGCACAAATGGTTGATGCCAAGGCATTGAATGTTTTCAAGAGGGGGTTAGATATGGTTCTTGCGGCTAAAAGGATCAAAAGATGCAGGAAAAGATACTGATTTAGATGATCAATTATAATATTGAATGGCAGACCAGCTTGAAAGACCCTACTTCTATTTTCTCTGTTTCTAAGGGAGAGTACTCAGTTTTGGACTTGGGGATGTTCCATGTGAAGTTGCAGTGTACCCTTTTGGATTACAAGCTGGATAGCAGAGGTCAGGCATTGCTGTGTGGCTAAAAATAATTCAGGAGTTTTCTTCTGCAACTTGAAGGTGGAGTGGGATTATATGATGTACATGTTAGCCATACAAACATGTACATGTTAGCCATACTTGTCAGAGCATAATACTTTGAGACATAGTGGAACCAGCAGTCTTTGAGGTGAATAATGACTAAGGATAGCTCTTGGATTGGTTCATCTGTATTTAGTTAGATATGTGAGCACAGTGCACTCAAGACATGCAGAGCCCGGAAACCAGAAGCATCATACTCTGAGTGAAAGGACAAAAAAACCGAAAGAAAGAATTCAAGGTCTACCTGATCAGCTTTTGATTCAAAGATCAGCGATCAGTCTCTGCAGAAATATTGTCAGAATGCTAAAACCAAGAGTTTCCTTATAGTGTCAGAGGCTGAGGGGTGACCTTTATAGAGGTTTATAAAATCATGAGGGGCATTGATAGGATAAATAGACAAGGTCCTTTTCCCTGGAGTGGAGGAGTCCATAACTAGAGGGCAAGGTTGAGGGTTGGGGGGGGTGGCAAAAATATGAGATATAAGGGGCAACCTTTTCACTGAGGGTGATGTGTGTATGGAATGAGCTGCCAGAGAAAGTGGCAGAGGCTGGTACAATTGCAGCATTTAAAAGGCATCTGGATGGGGATATGAATAGGAAGGGTTTGGAGGGATATGGACCAAGTGCTGGCAAATGGGACTAGATTAGGTCAGGATATCTGTTGGCATGGAGGAGTTGGACCGAAGGGTTTGTTTCTGTGCTGTACATCTCGATGACTCTATAACTATAAGAAATAATTCTCCACTCTGTGGTCTGGATTCTTGAACTACAGAACTTGTTTTCACCTTTCAATATTTTTTTCACCCATGATATTTGTCAACCTGTTTTTTTTCTTGTATATGAATGAGTAATTGTTTGCATTTGGGGTTTTAAAGGGGTAGAACTTAAACCACGTAGTAATAAATTAGTAATCCAATTTTTTGAGTTGTTTAAGGATGTTTGTTTCCAATAAACAGTTATTTTCCTGTTAATGATGAAACCTGTTATGAATTGCTTTTGCTCTGAATAGTGGTCTATCGGTCAAATGGATTATCTTGGTGATTTAATTGGTAGTGACACATCTGGGCGGCACGGTGGCACAGTGGTTAGCACTGCTGCCTCACAGCGCCTGAAGACCCGGGTTCAATTCCTGACTCAGGCGACTGACTGTGTGGAGTTTGCACATTCTCCCCGTGTCTGCGTGGGTTTCCTCCGGGTGCTCCGGTTTCCTCCCACAGTCCAAAGATGTGCGGGTCAGGTGAATTGGCCATGCTAAATTGCCCGTAGTGTTAGGTAAGGGGTAATGTAGGGGTATGGGTGGGTTTCGCTTCGGCGGGTCGGTGTGGACTTGTTGGGCCGAAGGGCCTGTTTCCACACTGTAAGTCTAATCAATTTGTGATGGTTTGTTAAATAGTAATACTCAGTTATCAGCACACTCTTGATTGATACATGACACAATAAACTTGGTTTCAACCTCATTCATTTTTGTTTTGGATTCTTTGAATTCTTCTCCAGTTACGTGTAGAATTAGGCGATATGGCAGAAATTAAATGTTAAAGAAGGAAGAACTAAACAAATTTTGAAGCTTTCCTTTAATGTGTAAAAATAATCATATGTTTGAATGGCTGAGTTGTGCTTGTGATTGCCTCAGCAGAAAAGTGTGGGGGTTGTTTATCCTTTTCCTATGAAGGACTTGTGGATGTTGGGAGTAGGGATGGCTTCCAAACAAGTGTGGTGGAATAATTGTGTGCATTTATAGCCCCCCTCCTATAGTAAGGATGTTGTGAAACTTGAAAGAGTTCAGAAAAGATTAACAAGCGTGTTGTCAGGGTTGGAGGGTTTGAGCTATAGGGAGAGGCTGAATAGGCTGAGACTATTTTCCCTGGATCGTCGTAGGCCGAGGGGTGACCTTAGAGAGGTTTATAAAATCATGAGGGGCATGGATAGGTTAAACAGACAAGATCTTTTTCCTAGGTTTGGGGTGTCCAAATCTGGAGGGCATAGGTTTATGGTGAGAGAGGAAAGGTTTAAAAGGGACCAGAGGGATAACTTTTCATGCAGAGGGTGGGGCATGTATGGAATGAGCTGCCAGAGGAAGTGATACAATATTTAAAGGCACCTGGACAGGTATATGCTTAAGAAGGGTTTAGAGGGATATGAGCCAAGTGCTGGCAAATGGGACTAGATTAATTTAGGATATCTGGTTGACATGGATGAGTTGGAGTGAAGGGTCTGTTTCCATGATGTACATCTCTGATTCTAAGCACTGATATTAAAATTAATGTGGTACATCTGTTTATATGGTCAATTTACTTGAGCATCTTATGGTTTGCTGTTATTGAAGCTGAGAAAAATACTGTATCACTTGAAATATAATTAATATATTTAAATTATTTCTGGCTAAGGAGAATAGCAAACAGCAGTAAATATGTAGACACACCTTCAAGTTGTTTGAGTGAAATAGTTTTTTTTTCTGATTGGACTCTTGATTCTGAACCTTGACAGCAAAAAGTGAGATTGTAATTCTCAAAGTTTGTGATTTAAGGTGTAAGAGTTGAAAGCTACTGGGTTTAATGACAGAAGGCTACTTGTTCCATTTGCTTCACTGATGGTTTTTTTTAATATAAGGGTTTATTTGGCTTCAGTTTTTAAAGAACAAGACATTATTATTGCCTAACATGCCTGCCATTCCTTTTGTATGGACAATTTAGATATATTATAGAAGAGTTGTTGAAAATTGGCTGAGGTTTTAACTAGACAGGAAAATTCCTGTTGATTTTTAAGGTTTTGGTCATAAATAATACCTCAGACATACAAAGCAAAGAGACACATTACAAAAAGATTCAAACAGAAAAGAGCAAAACCATCATGTTGGAAGGAACATTACTACAATGATGCTTGTCTGTATTTTTTATTAGCTGTTTTTTTGCAATGTACATAAGCCATGAAACCCCTGAAAATAATGGTCTGGAGTAATCCACTAATTGGAGATGCTTCGTGTGTGAATTCTGCTGAAATCATCGTCATTTGCATCTTTTACTGTGCAAATAACTTGTTTCTGGTTTGTTTGAAGAGCTTGCCTTCATATTGCACATACCTCAGAAAAGAGTTTGTTTATCATAAAATTTTAGTAATAGAAAAAGAAAATTTGTGTAATTAATTGTGAACATTGAGCAGGGAGTGTCTATTTTTCCCCAAGGGCACATGTTTTTTACCCATTTGGGTTTGAACGTAGGGTCCCTGAGAACAGTATAGGTTAGAATGTTTTCCTCAGATGCCCAGCCTAGAAAAATGGAACTGAATTGCTTCTGAGTAATCAAAAAGATTAATGGCATTTAGCTAAACATACACCAGATTATGTGTAGATCTTCAAATGAAATGAAGTAGTTAAGAATTCAATGTTGGACATGTAATTATTTGAGGAAAAATTGCATCTTTTTCTGACCTTTTTCAAAAATTCTCAAGTTCAATGTTTATTTTGATGATGTGATCTTGATCTTTATTACAATTTTTGACTCGTGTGTCCATTCGTACTCTTGACTATTTCCCTCCAAATTTTGGCATCTTGGCAAGTGGGACTAAATTGTAGAGCAAAATCATAAATTCTTTCTGTAAAGAAATAACTCCTTGTTTGACCCAGTTAGGAATGGATTTTATACAGAGAATGGCTGCATTAAGTATACAGAGCAGTTATGTTAGGTGCCTTATGTGTCTTGATGGCTTAGGAATTGTTGATGGCAAGGAAGATGTTCAGGAAAACAAAGTGTTTCCAAACTGGAATGAGAGAAAAATAATGAAAGATATAATTTTTAATTTGCTTTGGACCTACGGTTCCCTAGCTTACAAGCTACTGATAGAGAAATCAATTAGAACACGATTCTCGCACTACTTTTAAAGTGTGGGTATTGCCATAATGTCATCAGTTTGTAATGTTATAATACTGAATAAGGATGTACAGGAGCAAATCGACATTTATAAAACTTTGTTACATGCTCAGGATATGCATGTAGGTTTGCTCGCTGAGTGGAAAGTTCATATCCAGACATTTAGTCACCCTACTAGCTGACATCTTCAGTGGGCCCTCCAGGCGAAGCACTGTTGCTGATTCCTGCTTTCAATTGATATGTTTGAGTTTCTTTGGGTTGGTGATGTCATTTCAGGTGGTGATGTCATTTCCTGTTCTTTTTCTCTTGGGGATGGTAGGAATGCCTTTATTCTAGAAATTCTCGTGCGTGTCTCTGTTTGGCTTGTCCTAAGATGGACGTGTTGTCCCAGTCGAAGTGGCGTCCTTCCATATCTGTATGTAAGGACACTAGAGAGAGGGTCATGTCGTTTTGTGGCTAGTTGATGACCTTCTCTCACTTCTCCTTTGGATACTGGTGAGAGAAGGTCATCAACTAGCCACAAAACGACATGACCCTCTCTCTAGTGTCCTTACATACAGATAAGGAAGGACGCCACTTTGATTGGGACAACACGTCCATCCTAGGACAAGCCAAACAGAGAGAGACATGAGAATTCCTAGAGGCATGGCATTCCAACCGGAACTCTATCAACAAATACATCGAGTTAGACCACATCTACCACCCCGAGAAAAAGAACAGAAATGACATCACCAGCTCAAAGAAACCCAAACATATAAATATAAAGCAGGAATCAGCAGCAGTGCTTTGCCTGAAGGCCCACTGAAGATGTTATCTAGTAGGGTGATGAAACATCTGGAAATGAACCATACAACTCAGCGAGCAAACCTACATCCAGCACCTCAACCTGAGCTACAAACCTTCTCAAAACCCGCTCTGCTCAGGATATTTCCAAAGTGTTAATATTGACTGAGACCCTTGTTGATACTGTATCCAGAGCAAGTCTCAAAACTATCACTTTGCTAGGGTACGGATATTGATCAGTTCATCACAGAAACATAGAGCATTACAGTGCAGTACAGGCCCTTCGACCGTCAATGTTGCGCCTACCTGTGGAACCAATCTGCAGCCCATCTAACCTACACTGTTCCATTCTTGTTCAAATGCCTATTCAATGACCATTTAAATGCGCCTAAAGTTGGTGAGTCTACTGCTGTTACAGGCAGTGCATTCCACACCCCTACTACTGAGTAAAGAAACTACCTCTGACATCTGTCCTATATCTATCACCCATCAATTTAAAGCTATGTCCCACCACTATCTGAGGAAAAAGGCTTTTACTGTCCAACCTATCTAACCCTCTGTTTATCAAATTGGGTTAGATTAGATTCCCTACAGTGTGGATCAGGCCGTTCGGTCCAACCAGCCCACACTGACCCTCCGAAGAGCAACCCACCCATCCCTCTCACTAATGCACCTGACACTATGGGCAATTTAGCTCGGCTAATTCACTGACTTGCACATCTTTGGACTGTGGGAGGGAACTGGAGCACCCGGAGGAAACCCACGCAGACACTGGGAGAATGTGCAAACTCGATACAGACAGTCGCCCGAGGCTGGAATCGAACCTAGGACCCTGGTGCTGAGGCAGCAGTGCTAACCACTGTACCACCGTGCCGCCCCAATAACCTCTATTAAGTCACCCCTCAACTTTCTTCTCTCCCATGAAAACAGCCTCCGGTCCCTCAGTCTTTCCTCGTAAGACCTTACCTCCATACCAGGCAACGTCCAAATAAATCTCCTCTGAACCCTTTCTAGAGCTTCCACGTCGTTCCTATAATGCAATGACCTGTGTGCAATACTCCAAATGTGGCTGCACTAGAGTTTTGTACAGCTGCAACATGATCTCATGGTTCTGAAAAGCTAAAACACCATATGCTGCCTTAACAACCCAATCAACCTTGGTGGCAACTTTCAAGGATCTAGGTACCTGGGTACCAAGATCTCTCTGATAATCTACACTACCAAGAATTTTACCATTAGCCCTGTACTCTGCATTCCTGTTATTCCTTCCGACGTGAATCGCCTCACGCTTTTCCTCATTAAATTCAATTTGTCACCCCTCAGCCCAGCTCTGCAGCTTATCTTTGTCTCTTTGTAATCTACAACATCTTTTGTCGCTATCCGTGACTCTACCGACCTTAATGTCATCTGCAAATTTACTACCTTATCCTCTGTGCCTTCCTTCAGGTCACTTATATAAATGACAAACAACAGTGGACCCTAAACGTCTGGTACCCATACGTAACTGAACTCGAAGATGAATATTTCCCATCAACCACCACTCTGTCGTCTTTCAGCTAACTAATTCCTGATCCAAACTGCTAAATCACCCTCAATCCCATGCCTCTGTATTTTGTGCAATAGCGTACCATGGGGAACCTTATCATATGCCTTACTGAAATCTATATACACCACATCAACCACTTTACCCTCATCCACCTGTTTAGCTACCTTCTCAAAGAACTCAATAAGGTTTGTGAGGCACGACCTATCCTTCACAAAATTGTGTTGACTATCAACTTATTCCTCTCAAGATGATTATCGATCCTATCTATTATAACCCTTTCCAACAGTTTACCCACAACTGACATAAGGCTCACCAATCTATAATTTCCAGGTTGTGTCTACTCCCCTTCTTGAACAAGGGAACAACATTTGCTATCTTCCAGTCTTCTGGCACTACTCCTGTAGACAATGATGACATAAGGATCAAAGCCAAAGGCTCTGCAATCTCCTCCCTGGCTTCCCAGAGAATCCTAGGATAAATCCCATCCAGCCCAGAGGACTTATCTATTTTCACACTTTCCAGAATTGCTAACACTTCCTCCTTCTGCACCTCAATCCCATCTAGCCTAGTCGCCTGTATCTCAGCATTCTCCTCGACCACATTGGCTTTTTCTAGTGTGAATAATGATGAAAAGTATTCATTTAGCTCTTCCCCTACCTCCTCTGACTCCACGCACAACTTCCCACTACTATACTTGATTGGCCCTAACTTTACTCTAATCATTCTTTTATTCCTGATATAGCTAGAGAAAGCCCCTTAAGGTTTTTCTTGATCCTATCCGCCATCATGCAGTGCTGCTTGCTGTTTGCATAGTGTTCATGAAAAGATTTGTAGCGTGGTTTGATTTTTGAGCAAACTGATGGGACTTCTATTTAATACAAGCACCTCCATCAATGCAACAATTTGCCATTTGTTCTTGTATTTGGCTTATCTGGTTTAGGGCTTGGACCCCCGGCCGAATTCAGAAAAGAGTGCTTCAAACAGATGCACTTTTCACTTCTCATTTCAGCAGTTGGGTAACAGTTTGTAAGTTTCTTCTTCCTTGCTGTGATCAACATTTTAAAGAAGTTGTTTTTATACTTTACCAGTATATTGTAGCATTGCAATGTTGAAAATGGACTACTACAAACAAATCAGTGACAAAGACCCAGCGAGTTCTGATGAGGTCTGATTTCAGTGATATTTAGTAAAAATAGGGCCCAAATTGGAAGCAATTGCTAATAATTATTTGTTGTATCCTTTATCGAATAGGTATTCAGGGAATTGTACTTTTCCTTTTAAGCTGTCAAATTGTGGTTAACAGCCTTTAAAACCATTGTCGTAGTTTACAACCCTGTCATGTTACTTTCTGTATTCAAATCACAATGGTGTAGCTTCTGAAGTACCCGGAGATGAGCAATGAAGAAACAATAGTGGAAAAGATACAGAAATATTGTCCCAAAATTGGCAAATGTCTCATTGTTAGACATTTCTGAAGTGATTTTTAGATACAGTGTGCGATTGCTGTTTTCTTTCTCATTACTGGCTAGATTCACAGTCATTATAGAGTCTTTACAGCTTTGGTTTGAATCCTTGGATTTGACAGGACTGGCAGTCCACGGTCATGTATTGAGAATTTTGGAGACAGCTCAGTCGGTTCTATAAAACAGGATCATGCGATTTGTTGATGCAAGGGAACTGCTGTTGCTTTCTCCAAAATGCAAGACTTTTAGCAACATTAGGACACTTGACAGCAGGGCTGGAATGCCTTTATTTTGAGTAGAACATTAATGCTGCAAGACGATGTGAAGTACTAGGTGCCTATCAGATAGTAGTGTCTGTGTTGCAATGCCATCTGATTTTTTGGCTTGCTTATTGATTGCAAAAATCACTGAGAATCTTGGAGACCAGAACAGATCTGTCTTTTTGTGATACTTTTGGAAGTTGACTAACTTGTAGGGATTTAGCTGAATGTTATCTTGACAGTTGCTTTATTTTGGTTTTGGGCATGCAGTTTTTAAAGAAAAAAATAGCCGCTATCAATAAACAGCAATGTAACCAATTAAGTATTCACAAGTAAACCCCATTATGGGTAATGCAAACCATCAAAAGTGAGTAGGAAAGGTAGGAAGAGAGGGAAGAGACTATCAAAATGGGGTTGGAGGGGGAAAATGAAGCAGTTCCTCGTGGTGTATCCGTATCTATTAAGCATTAACCAGATTCTGAACAGGACTAGCCATATTAATATTGTGGCTACAAAAGCAGCACAGAAGCTAGATATTCTGCAGGGAGTAACCTGCCTCCTATCCATATAAGGCACGTGTCAGGATTATGGAAGATCTTGCAAGGCTCATGGGAAATCACTAATTAAACCTCTGGAGCTCATGTAGTTAGGTATGTCATAACATCTCTGAATAGGTTGGTTAGAAAAATAAGTTAAATTTTTTTTTAAAAAAAGCAGACTCTGCCCCTCTTGCAGTTACCTTTTATGCCCGGGTGCCCTTGGCGAGGGAGCATGTGGTGTCCATTAATGCGCTTAACACCTTGAGAGGTGGGCACAGTGGGGGATATAGTGCTTTATCTCATTCTCCAACTACATTTTGATTTCGCCTCCCTAGCCCACCCACCTACCCACCTCAGTCACTTTTGATCATTTGCATACCCTACAATGGACTTTGCTTGTAAATATTTGGCTACACTGGTGATTGCTAGTGGTAGTTGAAGGGTGAAAACAAAGACATGGTGAGAAAGTGTCTGTGGTATATGATCCTTTTAGGTAAGGAGAAAGAAAGGAAAAAAAAGTAATCTCTGTCCCTCTTCTGTGGTGTTATATTCGTACTTGGGTGCCCTTGGAGAGGGAATATGCTGTGTCTATCAATGCACTCGATGCCTGTAGAGAGGTGGGCACAGTGGGGACCACGGTGCTTTGTTTCCCTCCAGCTGTATTTTGATTTAGCTCCTTCCCTACCTCCCACTCACGGTTTATGGTTTGCAGTGCCCAAAATGGCTTTGCTTGGAAATACTTAATTGGCTACACAGTTGTTTTACTGATGGCTGTTAGTTGGGGTGGACTTGGGGCACAACAATAGTGTCCCTCCCTCTGAACCACGAGACACAGGTTCAAAGGTCTGTAGATTGAAAGAAGCAAAAATGGCCTTTAGTACAGTGATCTGTTCCTCTTGTCAGATGTGGGAGTTTAGGGAGAGTTTACAGGTTACTGAGGATTATATCTGCAATAAATATCATTGTTTGCGAATCCCATCAGATCGAATGGATCCGTTGGAGAGACAGAGGCAACAAGGAATTTACAAGAGCAAGGGGATGTGAAGGATGGCAGTGATAAGAAGGGGGAAAACTCACAGGTACCATTGTATAGTTGGGTTAACTCCAGGAAAGGTAAGAGAGGTAGGCAGTTTTCTGTGACTATCCCCATTTCAAACAAAAATGCTGCTTTGGAAAATATAGTGGGGTGATGGATTCTCAGGGGAAAATAGCATCAACAACCAGATTTCTGATATTGAGACTGGCTGTAATGCAATGAGGGGTATGTCAGGTTCCAAGGGATCGATTGTGTTAGGGGACTGTCTAGTCTGAGGTTCAGACAGATGTTTCTGTGGCCAGCAATGAAAAATCAGAATGGTGTGTTGCCTCCCTGGTGCCAGGATCAAGGATGTCTCACAGAGGGTGCAGAATGTCCCTCAAGGGGAGCTGGGGCCAGCAGGAGGGTGAGATTCTGAAGGGAGATTGCAGAGAGTTAGGCAGGAATTTAAAAAAGGGGTCCTCGAGAGTAGTAATATCTGGGTTACGCCCGGTGCTGTGAGCTAGTGAGGGCAGGAATAGGAGGATAGAGCAGATGAATGCATGACTGAGGAGGACAGATTGCACTTAAATTGGAAGGGGGCTATTATACTCGTGGGGAGATTTACTCAAGCTGCTTGGGAGGATTTAAACTAATAAGGTTGGGAAGGGGTGTGGGACCCAGGGAGATAGTGAGGAAAGAGATCAATCTGAGACAGGTACAGTTGAGGACAAAGGTGAGTCAAACAGTCAAGGCAGATAGGGACAAAGCAGAGAACAAGGTAGGACTGATAAATTAAACTGCAGGCCTAACAGGGAAGGCAGATTAACTCAGGGCATGGTTAGGAATATGGGACTGGGATATCATGGCAATTACAGAAACATGGCTCAGGGATGGACAGGATTGGCAGCTTAATGTTCCAGGATACAAATGCTACAGGAAGGACAGAGGGAGGTAACAGGAGAGGGAGTGGCATTTTTGATAAGGGATAGCATTACAGCTGTACTGAGGGAGGATATTCCCAGAAATGCATCCAGGGAAGTTATTTGTGTGGAACTGAGAAATAAGAAAGGGATGACCACCTTATTGGAGTTGTATTATGGACCCCCCTAATAGTCAGAGGGAAATTGAGAAACAAACTTGTAAGGAGATCTCAGTTATCTATAAGAATAATAGGGTAGTTATGGTAGGGGATGTTAACTTTCCAAACACAGACTGGGACTGCCATAGTGTTAAGGGTTTAGGTGGAGAGGAATGTAAGTGTGTACAAGAAAAATTTCTGATTCAGTACATGGATGTACCGACTGGAGAAGGTGCAAACGTGACTTATTCTTGGGAAATAAGGCAGGGCAGGTGACTGAGGTGTGAGTGGGGGGGGCACTTTGGGGCCAGCGACCATAATTCTATTAAATTTAAAATAATGGAAAAGACTAGACCAGATCTAAAAGTTGAAGTTCTAAATTGGAGAGAGGCCAATTTTGACGGTATTAGGCAAGAACTTTCAAGAGCTGATTGGGGGCAGATATTTACAGAATAAAGGGACGGCTGGAAAATGCAAAGCCTTCAGAAATTAGATGATGAGAGTCCAGAGAAAGTATATTCCTGTCAGGGTGAAAGGAAAGGCTGGTAGCCATAGTGAATGCTGGATGACTAAAGAAATTGAGGGTTTGGTTAAGAAAAAGAAGGAAGCATATTTAAGGTATAGACCAAATAGATCAAGAGCATCCTTAAAAGAATATAAAGGTTGTAGGAGTATGCTTATGAGGGAAGTCAGGAGGGCAAAAAGGGGACATGAAATAGCTTTAGCAAATAGAGTTAAGGAGAATCCAAAGCGTTTTTACGAATACATTAAGGACAAAAGGGTAACTAGGGAGAGAATAGGGCCCCTCAAAGGTCAGCAAGGTGGCCTTTGTGTGGAGCCGCAGGAGATGGGGTAGCTACAAGTATTTTGCATCAGTATTTACTGTGGAAAAGGACATGGAAGATGTAGAATGTAGGGAAATAGATGGTGACATCTTGAAAAATGTCCATTTTACAAAGGAGGAGGTGCTAAATGTCTTGAAATATACAAAAGTGGATAAATCCCCAGGACTTGATAATGTGTACCCTAGAACTCTGTGGGAAGGTAGGGAAGTGATTGCTGGGTCTCTTCCCGAGTTATTTGTATCATTGATAGTCACCGGTGAGGTGCTGGAAGGCTCAGGTTGGCTAACGTGGTGCCACTGTTTAAAAAGGGTGGTACGGACAAGCTAGGGAACTATAGACCAGTGAGCCTGACGTTGGTGGTGGACAAGTTGTTGGAATCCTGACGGACAGGATATACATGTATTTGGAAAGGCAAAGACTGATTAGGGGTAGTCAACATGGTTTTGTGTGTGAGAAATCACGTCTCAAACTTGATTGAGATTTTTGAAGAAGTAACAAAGAGGATTAACGAGCGCAAAGTGTGATCTATATGGACTTCAGTAAGGCGTTTGACAAGGTTCCCCATGAGAGACTGGTGACCAAGGTTAGATCTCATGGAATGCAGGGAGAACTAGCCATTTGGACACAGAACTGGCTGAAAGGTAGAAGACAGAGGGTGGTAGTGGAGGGTTGTTTTTCAGACGAGTCTTTTAACCAGTGGAGTGTCACAAGGATCGGTGCTGGGTCCACTTCTTTTCATCTCTTATATAAATGATTTGGATGTGAACATAGGAGGTATATAGTTAGTAAGTTTGCTGATGACAGCAAAATTGGAATTGTAGTGGACAGCGTAGAAAGTTACTTCAGATTACAACAGGATCTTGATCAGATGGGCCAATGGGCTGAGAAGTGGCAGATTTAGAGTTTAATTTAGATAAATGTGAGTTACTGCATTTTTGGGAAAGCAAACCTTAACAGGATTATACGCTTAATGGTGAGGTCCTAGGGAGTGTTGCTGAACAAAGAGACCTTGGAGTGCAGGTTTATAGCTCCTTGAAAGTGGAGTCACAGGTAAATAGAATATTGAAGAAGGTATTTGGTACGCTTTCCTTTTTTTTGTCGGAGTATTGAGTACAGGTGTTGGGCGGTCATGTTGAGGCTGTATAGGACGTTGGTTAGGCCACTGTTGGAATATTGAGTGCAAATCTGGTCTCCTTCCTATCGGAAAGATGTTGTGAAACTTGAAAGTGTTCAGAAAGGATTTACAAGGATGTTGCCAGGGTTGGAGGATTTGAGCTGTAAGGAGAGGTTGAATAGGCTGGGGCTGTTTTTCCCTGGAGCGTCGGAGGCTGAGGGGTGACCTTAAACAGGTTTATAAAATCTTGAGGGGCATGGATAGGATAAATAGACAAAGCCTTTTCCCTGGTGTCAAGTAGTCCAGAACTAGAGGGCCTAGGTTTAGGATGGGAGGGGAAAGATATAAAAGAGACCCAAGGGGCAAATATTTCATACAGCGGGTGGTGCATGTGTGAAATTAAGTACCAGAGGAAGTGGTGGCGGCTGGTACATTTGCAACATCTAAGAGGCTATTGGATGGGTATATGAACAGGAAAGGTTTGGTGGGATATGGGCCAGGTGCTGGCAGGTGGGATTAGATAGTGCTGGGATATCTGGTTGGCATAGACTAGTTGGACCGAAGGATATGTTTCCATGCTGTATATCTGACTCTTAAGTCCTACCTGCTCTTCAGCTGTCAGCATCTCTGAACAGGTTGATTAAAAATATCAGAGCTGAAAATGTGTTGCTTGAAAAGCGCAGCAGGTCAGGCAGCATCCAAGGAACAGGAGATTCGACTTTTCGGGCATAAGCCCTTCTTCAGGACTCGAGGAAGATTCCTGAAGAAGGGCTTATGCCCGAAAAGTCGAATCTCCTGTTCCTTGGATGCTGCCTGACCTGCTGCGCTTTGCCAGCAACACATTTTCAGCTCTGATCTCTAGCATCTGCAGTCCTCACTTTCTCCTCGATTAAAAAATATCAGTAAAGCAGACTTGGAGACCTGTTCTTGTGTGCAGTGATAATGTCCCTACCTCTGAACCAGGTGGTGTGAATTCAAGACCCATCTGCTCTAGAGATGCCCTACAGTCTCTGGGCTGGTTGATTTAGGAAATATCTTTAAAGCAAAAACAGGGATGAGTCTGCAGAACTGTGTGTTCTTGGCTGGGGCTAACTTACGTATGTCATGAGTAATGACTAGATTTTGCCATTCAACAATAAATTATCCTTTCCAGTCAGGCTCCCTGAATTATTATAGATGGAATATACCGTACTAACCTGGATGAGTGCAGCATCAACACTCGAACTTGATACCATCCAGAACAAAGCTGTGCATTTGCTTGACACTTGATGCACCACCTTCAACAATGACTTCCTTTGGCACTGATGTATTGTGGCAGTTGTGTATACCATCTACAAGGTGCACTACTAACTCCGAGGCTTCTCCAGACAACACCTTGCAAATTTGCGATTGTTCCAGTTTGGAAGGGCATACGGCAGCTGCATAAGAACAAAACCACCTGCAAGTTCTCCAAATCCCCAAATCTCTAACTTGGAACATTTTTCACTGGTTCTTCACTAATTAGATCAAAGACCTGTGCAGTTCACCAACTTCTCCAAAGCATATCGAAATGGGCAATAGGGCGTTGTGATGCCCACAGCCCATGAATCTTTTTTTTTAAATACCCAGCTATGTTGACCAAGATTTTGTCCTTTTGCTTTAATGTACCTTGGTGTTGAATTTTGTTTGATAATGCTCCTCTTGAAGGTCCTTGGAACATTTTGTCACATTAAGAATACTCCTTAAATGTAAGTTGTTGTTAACCAAGGTTTAGTCACCAATTTTCTTACTGGTTTACTTTTGGCTGATGCCAATTTTTCTCTGATTAATTCTCTGCGAAACACTTTGAAATTCTACACTAAAGTATCTATGTAAATGTGAACTGTTGTGAGAAAGTGATTTGGTTGGTGATTAAATCCAATAAATGGAAAAAGGGTTGTATGGAAACTAAATGGGTACTTGGCTTCTCCTATGTGGTAATTAACCAAGATTTTGGCTCCTGATTGTAACCTCTTTGTTCAAAATAATGGCTAAAATTTCTATCATGTTTTTGCACAAATGTTTGTGGTTTTTGGACTTCAAATTTATAGGTCAGAAGCTCGGACTACCATTGTGAGTAAATCAACACCTGACATCTTAAAGAACTGTACATAGTCTGTAAGGCATGAGTCAGGAGTGTGATGGAGTACTCCCCATTTGCCTGGATGGTGCAGCTCCAATAACACTCAAGATGGACATAATTCAGGATAAAGAAACTCTCTTGATTGGCACCACATCTGCAAACATCCATTTCCTCCTCCATGATGCATAGCAGCAGCAGTATGTACTGTCTACCAGATGCACTGCAGAAATTTACTAAATATCCTTAGATGTACCTTGCAAACCCATGACGAGCAGTAGACTTGTGAATACCACCATCTGCAAGTTCCCCTCCAAGCTACTCACCATCCTGAGTTGGAAATATATCATCGTTACTTCCGAGTCGCTGGGTCAAAATTCTGGAATTCACTCCTTAACAATATTGTGGGTCAACACATAGCAGGTGGACTGCAATAAGTTCAAGAATAGAGCTCACCTCGAACTTTCCCAAGGGCTGCTAGGGATGGGCAATAAATTCTCAATAGCCAATGACACCCACTCCTGTGTCCCAAGAATGAATTTAAAAAAGAATGACTAGACTTGGTTGCTTGTGTTTGGTATTGATATCTCCAGGTTGTTGCCCCAGATGCTTCTGTCGACATGCTCAGCATGTTCCTACTGTGATAGTCTTGGACAAACATGCGCTCAGTGGAATCCCTGAAATACTTTTCAGCTGAAAATTCTGATTTACAATTGTCATTTAAACAAGGAAGTCTCAATAGCTGTTTGAAAGTGTGCAAAACAATTATTTTGTCAACTTTCTTTTGTGGAACTTTGTGTCCAGCCTTCAAGCTTTTTTCTGCCAATGGACTTTTCGCAAACTCCTGCAGCTGTCTGGAATGATGCTAAACAGAGCTTTGATAAGTAGCATCCATTTTTTTTTAAGTATTGGAAAATATTTATTGAGATTACCCTTTTTTAGTCCATAATAATGTAGTTGAAAATTCTATGATTTTGCTTCGAGCTTAGGAATGTTTCAGCTTGCAGAAGAAGTCAGTCTTTATTTAAGGCTTCATTTTGCTAGTTAACCATAAGAAAATGGTGCTTCTTAATGCAGTTCAGCTACAATGTCACTTTATCCCTTGGATCCCAACATCCAATGTTATAATGAACTTCTATGCATTAAATCACTGAGTACTGTATTCTGTACTGATTGTGGGGAAAGTGTCTTTACATGAGTCACATGAATCAGAGATGTTTAATGCCTAGAATGCTTCTGCACTCCGTGTAACTTTATTACCTGTCTCTGATTTAGGAGTGTGTCTCCAGTGCTGAGCAGTCATTCTCCCAAGAGAATCTGATGTGAGAGTCTGCACCAGGATTTTTATGTCACTGGAATCATGTGAGCCACACCAAACTTGTCGAGAGGCTTTAACATTTGGTCATAATGATGAGCTGCAACAATTTGCAATTATTTGTTTGTGGTTTGTTGATCAATCGAAGGAGTTATAATGATTTTAAAAAAAAACCAAATTACCAGTGCTTGCGTCCTGGCATTCAAATATGTCGGATATATTTCCCTTAATATGATTACCTATCCACATGCAAGTCGTGTCTGCTCCTTTAATAGAGAAGATTGAGGAAAGGAAGAATTTACTTCCGGTGAAAATAATCAGGATAGTTTTAATGTTTGTTGAAAAAGCACACAGAGGAAATTAATCTCTAAAAGAGACATAGTCTCCCAGTAGGTTTAAGGTGAGTGGGGAAATGTTTTCAAAGGACTTGAGGGTTAACTTGTTCATGCAGAGGGTGGTGCATGTATGGAATGAGCTGCCAGAGGAAGTGGTGGAGGCTGGTACAATTACAACATTTAAATTACAACATTTGGATGGGTATATGAAGAGGAAGGGTTTAGAAGGATATGGGCCAAATGCTAGCAAATGGACTAGGTCAGATTGGGATGTTTGGTTGGCATGGATGAGTTAGGTTGAGGATCTGTTTCTGTGCTGCATGACTGTGACGTTAGGATAAGTCTAGTACTGGCTGACAAAGTAACAGTTTTCAACAACTGCTATAGGCACATACTGTATTTTCTACATTTTCTGTTTAAAGATTGGATATGAAGTGACATTGCAGAAAATTGCATCCTGGTCAGGGTATTAAAGTAAGTTTGGATCTCCATAGCACCTCAAGGGAGGCAATAGCCTAGTGGTATTATTGTTGGACTATTAGTCCAGAATGTTCTGGAGACTCTTGTTCAAATCCTGCCATGGCAGGTGGTGGAAATTGAATTCAATGAAAAAAAAAATCTGGAATTAAGAATCAAATGATGACCATGAATTAGTTGTCAGTTGTCAGGAAGACATATGAGATGTACTGTTTTGGAAGACTACATCATTGTAGATTTGGAAACTGGAACTATTAAATTGGATACCTTTCAAACAGCATGGTGTGAAGAGCTGTTGAGTATGGGAGTGGTGGGATTATTATGAAAACTAGTATGAAGCTTATTGCCTAAAGTGAGGCACAGAGGTTGAGGAAGTGGCAAAAAGTGTTAGAGATGGTCCATGTGAACGTGAAAAGTAAAAGTAATCAGAAAGAAAATTGGTGACTAAACCTTGGGTAAGGAAACAGGTTTTAACAACAACTGACATTTAAGGAGTATTCTTAATGTGGCATAACGTTCCAAGGACCTTCAGAGGAGCATAATCAAACAAAATTTAACAACAGCTACACTAAAGCAAAAGGACAAAATCTTGATCAACGTGTCTGGGGTTTTTAAAAAATTGAATCATGGGCTGTGGACATCACAATGCACTATTGCCCATTTTGAAACATTTTCCATTTCCTGATGAGAGCAGAAAATTGCATTGGTATAATTATCAATGTACCAGAGAGAGTTGGATGAAAGTCCTGAGTTAGACTGTAATGAGGAATTTTCTGTGTGCTCCACAAAAGTGCAGGAACAACTAGGATCTTTGGCAGCACTTTTATTTAGAAGAAATGAAACAAATAAAAGGAGAAATTATTTAGTTAGATGGTGTATTTAGCCAGGTGGTGAGAGGTGATGGTCTATTGGTCTAAGGAACACTAGTTTCTTAGGTCAAGGAAGAAACAGGTATTTGCAAGCACTTGGAGATTGGAATGTAGGGAGGAGCATAATACTTAGGAACAGGAGTAGGCTCTTCAGCTCATTTGTGAGTTTGGATGTCTATAATGTTCAAGAAGCCGGAAAATGTTGAAATGACCTAGCATGTCAGAAGAATCACAGATGTAGGTAGGAAGACACTGGGTAAAGGGACAAAAATTGGAGTCATGATGGGAAGAAGTCAGTTCAATGGGGCAGGAACAAGCTGAAATTGTCTGCCAAAATGCAAACTGGCAGTGTGTGTTAATGGACTGTTACAGAAACTGGTAGAGTTTTACTTTTGAAATGCAGCACATCAGACCGACAACCCTCATAGCTAAATTTTAGCCAGATTACAAACTAATTAGCTACCCCGTATCCAGCTAGGTGACTTTCTAAACCAGTGCATAGGGTTTTCATCTTGACAGTTCAAGTGCACAGAACATTGTATCTAAACTACTTCTGAAGGATGAATTCTTAAAAGGCATCCTGATGATGGAACTTCCAGTTCAATTTTAAGATGTTGAAGAAAGGTCACTTTGGGGTCATGAAACAAGAAAATGCACAGCCCTTTTTTGCTGACAGAGCATGTGCACAGACTACACTTGTTTCATTTCATCCAAATAGTTGACAATCGTTTTCTGCTTCATTTTTCAGGGCATTGCCTTGGCCAGTCGGTTAACCTTTCTGACTTAAATTTTGACTAAAGCTTGGCAGCTAATTGTACTGTAACTGGTGCATCTCTATGGCCTTCATCTGTTAGATGGCTCTTTGATCACCAAACAGTAGTTCCCCCCTCCCACAGTATTAATGTTACGACTTTACGTCTCAAAGGATTAGCAATAAATTCTGGATAGCCAGTTATGTCCACATGCCACTAGTGAATTTTAAAAACAGCATATTTCTTAGAAGTTGTCCTGATGAGTACAAAGCTGAAAATGTGTTGCTGAAAAAGCGCAGCAGGTCAGGCAGCATCCAAGGAACAGGAGATTTGACGTTTCGGGCATAAGCCCTTCTTCAGGAAGTTTCCACTGTTTTTGAAGGTTGCGAATTTAACTCCTTTATTTTGGGAAAAAAAAGGAAACTACAGGCAAAAGAGCTTAACATTTGCATCAAGGAAGATGTTCAAAGCTACTATTGAAAGCATCACAGCATGATACTTAGAAAAGTTCAAAGCAGTCAGACCAAGTCATTAAGATTTTGTGAAAGGGAAATTGTGTTCAGCCTATTTATTGGGATTCTTTGAAGATTAAGGTGCTGGGGTAAATAAAAGGAAACTTGTAGATTTGCTATACTTAAGATTTTGAGAAGGCATTTGATGAGGTACCATGTTAAAGGTTATTATGAAAAATAAAAGACAATGTGTAGTTGGTAACATTGGCATGGATAGAAGATTGGATAGCTAACAGGAAGCTGATTAGCATAAATAAGTCATTTTCTGGTTAGCAAGATATAGTAAGTGATGTACCTTAAGATCAATGCTGCTATTTCCAATTTCTACAACTTGTGTAAAGGATTTGGATCAAAAGACCTTCTGTATAGTTGTTCAGTTTGCTGATAGATAGAAAAATAAAGTGAAGTGGCTTCAATGGGATATGAATAGGCTAAGTGAGTGAACAAAGATCTAGCAGATGAAGTAAAAGGTACAATTGTTTATCTCAGCAGAACAAAAACACATGATCACTTAAATGATGAGATTGCAGAAGCTTGAGCTATGAAGGGGGATCTGGGTGTTTCAGTGCATGAATTGTAGAAGGTTAGAGTACTGAAAGTAATTAGGAAAGCTAATAGAAGATTGTTCACTGGGGAATAGAATGCAACGGTCTGCATATTATGTCTGTTATTCTGGATATTCATGAGTCTACATATGGAATGATAAATATTGGTTTCATTATTCAAGAAATACGCAAATACACTTGATATGGTTTAGAGAATGTTTACTCAAAGTGAGGTCTGCAGATGCTGGAGTATCAGAGCTGAAAATGTGTTGCTGGAAAAGCGCAGCAGGTCAGGCAGCATCCAAGGAACAGGAAATTCGACGTTTCGGGCATAATGAAGGGCTTATGCCCGAAACGTTGAATTTCCTGTTCCTTGGATGCTGCCTGACCTGCGCTTTTCCAGCAACACATTTTCAGCTCAATGTTTACTCAGCCAATACCTGAAATGGGCAGGTTGTCTTATGAGGAAACATTGGACAGGCTAGAGTTTGGAAGAGTCAAAACATTGCAACTGAAACGTGAAAGATCCTGAAGGTTCTTGACAGTGGAAACGTCCTTTTTTCCCCTCAGTTGAAGGAAAACGCTCAGAGACAGAGTATAGTTTTACCACCTCCATTTTTTATTCCAGGCCCTGGAGGGAGAGATAGCGATCGCCCATGTGCACAAGGACATGAGTTCTCGATCCTCTCTCTCGAACAGTAGTTTCTTAGTGAATTATATAGTCATTTTGCAGAGAAGAGCATCCAGATAAGGCAACATACATATTGATTGGGTGACCATTACAATCAGTGAGCGTCAATAGCAAAGATTAAGCCATCTGCTTTACACAATGAATATTCTTGGTCTTAACTTGTTTCACACAATGAAGACTTTCTACCTTGTTAATCTGACCTTACAGACTGAATGCTTCCAATATTGTGTTAAATGGCTCTACATATGAATGCTTGTTAACCCTTTTCCCTTGCCTCCAACACCCCATTGCTAACTGCAAGTCCTTATCTGATCTGAGTCATGTTTGGTGAATCTCAAAACTCAGAACTTAACTCTTTCCCTACCTGCTTATACCCTATATGCATTTTCACACTGAGAAGACATTGTTTCTTCTGGGCGAATCTAGAATCAGAATTTACTGTTTAAAGGGTCACCCATTCAAGACATAGATGAGAATATTTTTCTTAGTGTTGTTTCCCTCAATCAGTAAAAGTAGAAACTTGGAATATTTCCAAGGCAGATGCTTGTGGAAGGTTGAAATATGGAGTCATCTGGGCATAGAACATTACCGTGCAGCACAGCCCTTCATCCTTTGATGTTGCACCAACCCATGAAACCAATCTGAAGCCCATCTAACCTACTACACTATTCCATTATCATCCATATGCCTATCGAATGACCATATAAATGCCCTTAAAGTTGGCGAATCTACTATTACAGGTAGGGCATTCAACACCCTTACTACTGAGTAAAGAACCTACCTCTGACAATTATCCTATATCTATCAACCCTCAATTTAAGGCTATGTCACCTTCTGCTAGCTATCACCGTCTGAGGAAAAAGGCTCTTACTGTCCACCCTTTCTAATCCTCTGATCACCTTTTATGTCTCTAAGTCTCCTTCAGAGAGTTGGCGGTTGAGAGAAAACATGCTCAAGTCCCTTGGCCTTTCCTCCATAAGACCTTACCTCCGTACCAGCAACATCCTGGTAAATCTCCTCTGCACCCTTTCCAAAGGTTCTACATCCTTCGTATAATGCGATGACCAGAGTTGTATGCACTATTTCAATTGTGGCTGCACCAGAGTTTTGCACAGCTGCAGCATGACCTCATGGTTCCGAAACTCAATCCTTCAAATAATAAAAGCTAACACGGTACTTCAACTTAACAACAGTATCAACCTGGGTGGCAACTTTCAGGAATCTATGCACATGGACACCGAGATCTCTCTAGGCAAAAGTGAGGACTGCAGATGCTGGAAACCAGAGTTTAGATCAGAGTGTTGCTGGAAAAGCACAGCAGGTCAGGCAGAATCTGAGCAGCAGGAAAATCAACGTTTCGGGGAAAAGCTCTTCATCAGGAATAGAGGCAGGAAGCCTCCAGGGTGGGGAGGTAAAGTGGGGGGGGGGAGAAAAGAGAAGGTAGCAAAGAGCACAATAGGTGAATGGGGGTGGGGATAGAGGTGATAGGTCAGAGAAAGAGGGTGGAGCGGGTAGGTGGGAAGAGAGATTGGCAGGCAGGACAGGTCTTGAGGACTGTTCCGAGCTGGAAGGTTGGAACTGGAGTAAGGTGGGGGGAGGGGAGGAGGGGAAATGAGGAAACTGGTGCAGTCCACATTGATGCTCTGGGGTTGAAGTGTTCCAAAGCGGAAGATGAGGCGTTCTTCCTCCAGGTGTCGGGTGGTGAGGGAGCAGCGGTGGAGGAGGCCAAGGACCTGCATGTCCTTGGCAGAGTGGGTGGGTGGGGGAGTTGAAATATTGGACCATGAGGTGGTGAGATTGATTGGTGTGGGTGTCCTGGAGATGTTCCCTGAAGCGCTCTGCAAGGAGACGTCCAGTCTCCCCAATGTAGAGGAGACCTCATCAGGAGCAACAGATACAATAAATGACATTGGTGGATGTGCAGGTGAAACTTTGGATGTGGAAGGTTCCTTTGGGACCTTGGATGGTGGTGAGGGAGGAGGTGTGGGCCAGGTTTTGCAATTCCTGCGGTGGCGGGGAAGGGTGGTTTATTGGGGGGCATGGACCCGACCAGGTAGTCACGGAGGGAACGGTCTTTGCCCACGACCGAAATAAGGCTCACTTGTCTATAATTACTCGTGTTGTCTCTACTCTCCTTCTTGAACAAGGGGGCAACATTTGCTATCCCCCAGTCTTCTGGCACTACTCCTGTAGACAATGACAACATAAATATCAAAGTCAAAGGCTCTGCAATCTCCTCCCTGGCTTCCCAGAGAATCCTAGGATAAATCCCATCTGGCCCAGGGGACTTGTGTATTATTACACTTTGTAGAATTGCTAACACCACCTTCTTATGAAGCTCAATCCTGGATGTAAGTTTCACGCTGAGCGGGAAGGTTCATTTTCAGATGTTTTGTCACCATATCAGGTAATATTATCAGTGAGCTTCCAGCGATACACTGGTGTTAGTGACCAGCTTTCTATTTGTGTATTTAGGTTTAGAACCTCAGTCCTGTCTAGTCTAGTAGCCTGTATCTCCGTATTCTCCTTGACAGCATTGTCTTTTTCCTGTGTGAATACGGACAAAAATATTCATTTAATGCCTGTCCCTTCTCCTTTGACTCCACTGACCCTAATCTTCCTGACGAAGGGCTTTTGTCCGAAACGTCGATTTTCCTGCTGCTTGGATGCTGCCTGACCTGCTGTGCTTTTCCAGCACCACTCTAATCTAGACTCTGATCTCCAGTATCTCAGTCCTCACTTTTGCTTAATCTTACTCTAGTCATATTTTTATTCTATACATGTGTATAGAAAGCTTTAGGATTTTCCTTGATCCTACCTGTTAATGACTTCTCATATCCCCTCCTGGTTGTTCTTAGCTCTCTCTTTAGGACCTTCCAGGCTAATTTGTACCTCTCAAGCACCCTACCTGAGCCTTCATGTCTCATCTTTACATAAGCCGCCTCCTTCCTCTTAACAAGACATTCAACTTATTTCGTAAACCGTGGCTCCCTTGCTCTACCACTTCCTCCCTGCCTGACAGGTACATACCTATGAAGGACACGCAGTAGCTATACCTTGAACAAGCTCCACATTTCAATTGTGCCCATTCCCTGCAGTTTCCTTACCATCCTGTGCATCCTAAATCTTGCTTAATCACATCATTGTTGCTTTTCCCCCAGCTATAACTCTTGCCCTGCGGTATATACCTATCCCTTTCCATTGCTAAAAATAAAAGTAACTTACTTGTGGTCACTATTAAATCTAACACCTGGCCTGGTTCATTACCCAGTACCAAATCCAATGTGGCCTCGCCTCTCATTGGCCTAACTACATACTGTGTTAGGAAACCTTTCCGCACGCATTGGACAAAAACTGACCCATCTAAAGTACTCTAACTATAGTATTTCCGGTCAATATTTGGAAAGTTAAAGATCCCCATAACAACTAACCACCTACTTTTGCTCCTATCCAGAATCATCTTTGCAATCCTTTTGTCTGCATCTCTGGAACTATTTGGAGGCCTATAGAAAACCCCCAACAGAGTAACCTCTCCTTTTCTGTTTCTAATCTCAGTCCATACTACCTCAGTAGACGTGTCCTCTTCAAACATCCTTTCTGCCACCATAATACTGTCCTTGACTAACAATGCCACACCTCCCCCTCTTACCATCTTCCCTGTTCTTACTAAAGTATTTAAGCCCTGGAACCTGTAACAACCATTCCTGTCCCTGTTCCATTCATGTCTCCGAAATGGACACACTTCAAACCACCTTCCTGCCTGCCGGTACACACTCTTGTGACCTTGAAGCCTTATTTATGACCTCACTGCTCTCGGCCTCCTGTACACTGGAGCTACAATTCAGGTTCCTATCCCCATGCTGAATTAATTTAAACCTTCATGAAGAAATTTGGCAAACAAGCTCCCTCACTATGGAGTTTCCAATGACTTATGCTCTACTTCTCTTTCCCTCTTCCCTTCTGAGGAGCAGGGATAGACTCTATGCCAGAGACTTGTACCCCCTGGCAAGTCCCCCCTGCAACAGTGTCCAAAATGGTATGCTTGTTATTGAGGACAACAGCCACAGGGATCCCTGCACAGTCTCCCTGTTCCCTTTCTGTCCCCTGACTGTAATCTGGCATGATGATATTGAATAGTGGAGCAGGCTCAACAGGCCAAGTAGTCCACTCCTCCTTCCGATTTGCATGTTTGTGTCGAGAGAATATTAGAAATGTGTTGACTTTAAAACTGACCACATCCTCCCATCCGCATAAGGTTAATTTAATTATATGTGAGGTGCCGAAAGGCAAATCGGGCAGGACTTGTACACTTAATGGTAAAGTCCTGGGGAGTGTTGCTGAACAGAGACCTTGGAGTGCAGATTCATTGTTCCGTGAAAGTTGAGCTGCAGGTAGATAGGATAGCGAAGAAGGTATTTGGTTTGCTTACCTTTTTTGGTCAGTGCATTGAGTATAGGAGTTGAGAGGTCATGTTGCTGCTGTGCGAGATGTTGATGAGGCCACTTCTGAAATACTGCATGCAATTCTGGTGTAAGAAGGATGTTGTGAATCTTGAAAGGGTCAGAAAAGATTTGCAAGAATTTGCCAGGGTTGGATGATATGAGTGATTTGGGAGAGGCTGCATTGGCTGGGGCTGTTTTCCCTGGAGCGTCATAGGCTGAGGGATGACCTTGTAGAAGTTTATAAAATGAGGGGCATGGATAGGGTAAATAGACTAAATCTTTTCTCCCGCGTGGGGAGTCAAAACTAGATGGCACAGGTTTAAGATGAAGGGGAAAGATTTAAAAGGACATAACTGGCAACATTTTCATGCAGAGGGTGGTACATGTCTCGATTAAGCTGCCAGAGAAAGTGATGGAGGCTGGTACAATTAGAACATTTAAAAGGCACCTAAATGGGTATGTATTAGGAAGGGAAATGTTTAGAGGGATATGTGCCAAGTGCTGGCAAATGGGACTAGATTAATTTCGGATATCTGATCAACATGGACAAGTTGGACCGAAGAGTTTGTTTCCAAGTTGTACATCTCTGATTCTCTAAGATAGTGGTTCTGAACTGATTTTGGCATTCCAAAAACAATGCATCAGAAAGGTCTGCTCATAATTATCTTTCAACTTTTGTCTTTTTACAGCTGGTCTCTGCTTTTCCTGCCTTATTTCCCGTTTGATCTTATGCTTATCTTTGTCAACCTTTCTTCACTTCCTGTGCCATGATTGCTAATGCCCAATACGGGGATTAACACAGCAAATTGTTGATGATTTTAGACTGGTCTCATATATTGTTCAGACCCATCTTTAACCGGAATTTTATTCTCCTGCCTGGACAGCAGATTGAAATAAAAAGTGGAATCAGAAGTGAGCGCAACAGCTAGGGAAATGGAGAAGGGTAGAACAATAAACAGCACGAGAGGTAAACCAGCTAAGCCCGATTGTTCAGGGTATTACTGCAGCTTCTGTATAATTTTCGTGGGATCCTGCCGGTTATGTCACCCAATGATGATCTAGCCTTTCTTGATATAGAAGGTCCAATATCAGCAAAACAATTAAATTGCCAGCCTACCAGTTTCAAATTACTAAGTCTACCATTGAGAATTGATTTAATATCTTTAGCTTAATTTCAAAAAAAAAGTTTTGAATTTTTGCCTTTCTTTCCTTCCTTTGAAAGGAAACTATTAATATGTAATAATTGATTTTGAACTGAAGTTGGAGTTTTACCTTAACAGTAGATTAAATCAGTGTTGCTGTTTTATAAGTTCTCCAGTAAAACCAAATTGCTTAAATATAATATCAGTGGTTTCTAAAGAAAGTTAGTTTATCCTTCAATATTTGTTTCCTTAAACTTGATCAGACCAGAAAGAAAAATATCTCTCTTGGTCTTATATTGAATCTAGGTTAGGTTGTTGTAGCCACTGAGATAAGCAACTTATTTTTAGTCTGAAGTTGATTTTCAGCAAGTCTATCATCAGAAAGCCTTTGCATTTAAAATCTTAGCTAAAATTCACTTATGCATCATGCTTAGACTCTGTTTAGTAATGGCTGTGAAATTAATGATCAGCAGAAGCATGAATTAAATGTTCAACTATTTTTTGATCTTTTGTGAAAAGCTCAATTTTTACCTGGTACAGGTGGTTTGACTAATTGTTTCTGGGTCCAACAAATATGTAGTAAATGCTAACAACACATCTTAGGTGAAAAATTACAGAAATTCAGTTTTCAGATTAAAAAGTAAAATAATCACAGTTGTCCTAATTGTGTGTATGTTTCTACAGAGAATAGGTTAAAATTTTATCCTGATGTCTTTATCAGGCCTGGGTAAATATGTCAGATTCTGCACAGAATGAAAAAGCAGGCCAACCCACTGCAGGATCAGAACATGATGTTAGTGTCTGGCGTACCTAGGTATGCAGATCCCAAGGAATTGGGATCGTACTTCACACTTAAATGGTTTGACTTCAGATGTTTGTCAGTATTTGCTTTCCATGATTACAGTATTTAAATGTTGACGACATGGAATCTATTTGAATTAATAAGATCTTTTTTCAAAAACTTTGAACAGTTTACATTGAAATAAGTGACTAAAAATTAGAATTTCTGTTTTACACACGTATTTGCATCTTGGAAAACCTGCTTAATGATGCTCTTGAAATTCATGTCCCACTTGCATCCTGATTAATTTGGCCCACGATCAATAATTTTTAAACATGGACTCCTCGTCCTTGTTTCTAAAAAAAGCAAATTGGTGCCCAATAGTATTGTTGACGTTCCTTCTTGTGGTTTGATAGTTGATTTTCTATTCTACAAGGGAAAAAGATACACATATTTACTTGTGCTAACTTGCTGAAACCTATTCAGGTTAACAGTCAAAGTTTCTTGTGCAGGAAGTGTAACATATAACAGTGGACAACTACTCCCAATGTAAAGCAGTTCATAAGGTCCTTATAGTTTGAATCTTGAGGGTGGTTTTCCAATAAATCATCTTTGCTCCAGATGGTACATACAAATTGAGCTTCAGCATAACTTTTATGGTGGTCTGCCTTTTGATAGTGAGCTCAGAGTAATAGGAACACATTTCAAACCATTGTTTGGCAAATCACTTGGATTTTGAAAGCGCTACTTCTAGTTTACCTTTTTGCTTGAAGCAAATCAGTGCAACTCTTGAACAGCTGATAATGCCACAAGTTGAACAATGAAGATCAGATGCTTTCTGAGGATGCTACACTGATTTTCTTGACTTTCTGTGCAGCAGATAGCAATAACCTCCAATTAATAATTGGACTGCTTTATTCTTGAACTCTGATGTTTGCAGTGCAGAGGTAGGCACTTCAGTCCAATGTCTTTCTTTAAACTGCTGCAGTCCTTGAGAAGCATTGACATGAACAGTATTGTTGGGAAGGAATTTCTCAGGCTTTCACCCACCAACGTTAAAGGAGTATTGATGAGGCCAAGTTAGGCTGGTATGTGGCTTGGCAGGAAGCTTGCGGATGATTAGATTAGATTACTTCCAGTGTGGAAACAGGCCCTTCGGCACAACAGGTTCACATGGACCTGTCGAAGTGTAACCCACCCAGACCCATTTCCTACATTTACTCCTGCCCATAACACTACAGGCAATTTAGCATGGCCAATTCACCTAACCTGTACATTTATGGACTGTGGGAGGAAACCGAAGCACACGGAGGAAACCCATGCAGACACGGAGAGAATATGCAAACTCCACACAGACAGTCGCCTGAGGCAGGAATTGAACCCAGGTCTCTGGCGCTGTGAGGCAGCAGTGCTAATCACCATGCTGCCCATTTTGGTACTCCCACTTATCTGTGGCTCTTGTTCTTCTAAATGGTAAAGGCTGTGGGTATGGAAGGGCTGTTGAAGGAGCTGTTAAGTTACAGCAATACATTTTATATATGGTATACGCTGCTGCCGCTTTGCATCAGTAGTAGAAGGAGAGAATGTTGAAGACATTGGATAGACTACTTTGTCCTGATGCTGTCAAGCTTCTCGAGTGTTTGCAGCTGATCCCATTCACGCAAGTGGATGGTATTACAACACACGCTTGACCTCTGCCTTTAGATGGTGTGCTGACTTTGGGAGGCAGGAGGTGTGTTACTTGCTGCAGCATTCCTAGCTTCTGGTCTGCTCTTATACCTACAGTATTTATATGGATGGTACAATTCAGTTTCTGGTCAATGATATCCCTCAAGTTGCTGATAGTGGGTGTTTCAGCAATGATAATACTATTCAACATCAAGGGACAATAGTTAAATTTGCTCTTGTTGGCGATGGTCATTGCCGGGCACTTGTGTGGCGAGTGTTCCTTGTCAACCCAAATCTAGATCTGGTTCAGGTTTTGCATATGGATGCAGCCTGATTCCGTATCTGAGGAGTTGAGTGGCACTGAACGTCAGTAAACATCCCAATTTCTGATCTCTCAATGAAAGATGGGCCCTTCATAAAGCAGCTGAAGATGGTTGGGCTGAGGACTTTAGAGCGTCGAAAATGATATCTCAGACCTGACATAATTATCCTGTAGAATTTTCCCCTCGGTTGTCACTAACTCCAGTTTTGTTAGGGCTCCTTACTATCCTCCCGTCTCAAATGTTGCCTTTTTGTTGATGAACAACTTTCCCCATTGTCATTCATTTGGAAATGTAGCTGTACTGGAACAGCTTGGCAAGGGATGCTTTTTTTATATTGGAGTACTGATGTGCAGTACTATTATTGGATTGTTAGGCCCTGAACCAGTGACTTCATCTGTTTCGTGATATCACATGTGAATCCATTAGGTTGAAGACTGGCATCCATGATGCTTGGGTTCTCAGGAGGAGGCTAAGATGGATTGTCCACTTGGCACTACTGGCTGAAGATGGGTGCAAGTGTTTCAGCTTTGTCTTTTGTAGTGATGTGCTTGGTTTTCTCATTATCGAGGATGGTGATATTTTAGGAGATATTTTGCCCTTTAGTTATTTAATTGTCCACCAGCATTCGTGACTGGAAGAGGCAAGGCTATAGAGTTTAAGTATGATTTTTTGAGTGTGGAATAGCTTAACTTGTCTATTGCTTCCTGCTTCCACTGTATGGCATTCAAGTAGTCTGCTATAGCATTACTGGGTTGATGTGCACATTTTTCAGCATGCGTTCCAGTACCCTTAATTGTGTCATGGTTGACCACTTAGCTTGGTGACAACAGGGAAAGGCCAGGCCATGGGATTACAAATTGTGGTAGAATACCAATCAGGTGGTCATGAATGCCCAGTTTTGAGTTGATGGATCTGTTCGCAATCTGTGCCAATGATCACAGCCGTAGTGCCACGCAACATGTTGGAAATTATCATTGTGGCCACCTTTTCTGGTACTGTAATGAATAGGCATTTGTGAAAGGTAAATTGATGAGAATGAGATCAAGTAAGTTGTTTTCCACTTGTACTCTCACTGCTTTCTGGCTGATTAAATCTAGCAGTTATGTTCTTTAATCATGGCTAATTTTAAACTTTTATGTAACTTTTCCATGCTTTCCTCATCCCACGGCTATTATTAGTATATAAATTTTTTTCAATTTCTACCTTAAATATACTGAATAATTGATCTTTCTCAGCCCTCCAGTGTAGAGAATTCCAAAGATTTGCTGTCCTTTGAAGAATTTCTCCACATCTCAAATGGTGACAAAGGGGATCAATGAGGGTAGAGCACTGGATGTTGACTACATGATTTTTAGTAAGGTTTTCGACAAGTCTCTCACTGCACACTCAACCAGAGGTTTAAGATGCATGGGATCCACAGTGACTGTGGCTTGGAGTCAGAATTCACCTGCCCTTAGAAGACAAAGGGTAGTAATGGAAGTGAGTTCTTCTGGCTGGAGGTCTACGATCTCTGTTTGAGTTATATATAAATGACTTGGATGAAAACGTGGATAGATGGGTTAGAAAGTTTGCAGCCATCACTCAAATTGATGGAGTTGCAGATAGTGTAGAAGATTATCAAAGGATCTAGTGGGATATAGATCAGTTGCAGATATGGCAGATGGAGTTTAATCCAGCTAAGTGTGAGGTGCTGCAAGTTGGGAGATCAAATGTCAGAGAAAAGTATACCGTTAATGGCAGGACCCTGAACATCATTGATGTGGAGGTGCTAATGTTGGACTGGGGTGGACAAGGTTTAAAAATCTCACAATACCAGGTGATAGTCCAACAGGTTTATTTGAAAGAACAAGTTTTCGGAGCTCTACTGCTCCTTCAGAGAGTTAGTGGGACAGGAACATAGGGCATAGAATTTATAGCAAAAGATCAGTGTCGTACAACTAATGCAATTTATTAAACAAACCTAGATTGCTGTTAAGTCTTTAATTGCTTAGAATGGGGATGCAAGTTTCGATTGGTTGATTAATATGTAAATTCCAGAACTTCTTTCAAGTTGCAGTCTTGAGATAACTTAAGGTTGTTTTTTAAAATGACATCTCTGCTCAGACAGTGCATTAAAGGTGTGAGGTTAGAGTCCGTCTGTCGGAGAACCTTCGGCCTTGGATCTTCAGCTACCGTCCTTCAAGATGGACTTCAGGATACACAATGCAGAGTCACTGAACAGAAGCTGATAGCCAAGCTCAGTACCCATGAGAATGGCTCAATTGGGATCTTGGATTCATGTCACACTGTAGGTGACACGACTCCACCCTGCACACAAGCATGCATACACACACACCCACACCCCTCTCAACCATGTGCATATTCACGCTCAAACCCTCTCGCAGGCATGTACTCTGTTACACTCATGTGGGCATTATTATTATTCTTTCTCTCTGTCTGCCTCTCTCTCTGTTTGTGTGTGTGTGTGTCACGCGCGCTCTCTCTTTCTCTTCCCCCCCCCCCCCCTCCCCCCCAACACAAATGTGTGTACATACAAGTCTGAGGGGAATTTGCATGTTTGTATTTGCAGATTCTTTCTATTTTGTTCAAAAACCATGCAAACTATAGGCAAGTCAGTCCATGTGACATTTTATGAATTCCTACTTTGGAAATAGAATCAATCTGACTCAAGGTTGGGATATAGACTGACTCTAGCCTCCTATCTTTAATATATTGTCTGAGCTGAGATGTTATCTTTTTTTAAAAATGTTAAGTTATCTTGGGACTAATACTTGAACGAAGTGGAGATGTACATATTAATCAATCGAAACCTGCATCCCCATTCTAATGGATTAAAGGCTTTACAACAGTCTACATTTGTTCAATACATCGCATCAGTTGTAGGACACTTTGACCTTTTCCTATAAATTCTGTGTCCAATGATCCTATCCCACTAGCTCTCTTACGAAGGAGGAGCGTACCATTGTACCTCCAAATAAACCTGTTGAACTCCAACCTGGTGTGATTTTTAGTTTTGATGTACAGAGGGCTCTTGGGGTTCAGATCCATAGTTCCCTGAAAATGGCTACATGTTGAGATAGGATGATAAAGAAGGCATATGGCACGATTGCCTTTATTGGTTGAGGAATTGAGTACGAGACTCAGGATAACATGTTGCACCTTTGGTTAGGCGGCATTTCGAATATTGCATTCAATTCTGGTTGCCACGTTACAGGAAGGATGTGGAGGCTTTAGAGAGGGTGCAGAAGAGGTGTGGAGGAAGAGGGTGGCGAGGAGGGATGTTGTCAGAGGATATGAGGGGCAAATTCAACCAGATTTTAAAATTCAGTTCTATGCAAAATTCAGAAACAACATTAACCTTGAAGCTAATGAAAACCAAACTGTTTATTCTCACCTTTCACATTTAACTTGATTGAATGGTTTAACTTCTTTTGCAGAATGCCTTAGGAAACATTAGGAGGTGATCTGCAATGCATGTATTTCAAAGTGGGAAGTATAATAGTTAAGGAAGATGAACTTCAGAGCTTTGGTTAGTACTTGGAACTATGACATTATTGTGATTATGAAGCGTTGGCTGAGAGAGGGTCAGGGCTGATTGCTTAATATTCCAGGATTTAGATGTTTGAGGTTTGATCAAAAGGAAGGTAAAAAGGGTGGGGGAAGTTGCATTACTGGTAAAGGAATAGCTCTCAGCTGTACTGAGGGAGAATACATCAGAGGACTCATGCAATGAGGCAATTATGGGTAGAACTCTGGAATAGGAAAGGTGAAATCACAATCCTGGGGGTAATCTACTGCACTCCTCCCAACAGCCAGCAGGAGACAGGATAGTATATGTAGACAGATTTTGGAAAGATATAAGAAGAGTTGTTGTGGTGGGTGATCTTAATTTCCCTTTTATTGACTGGGACTCACTTCATGCTCAGGGCTTGAATGGGGCAGAATTTGTAAGTACCATTCAGGAGGGATTCTTGACACACTATATAAACAGTCTAGCCAGGGAAAGCGTTATACTGGACCTGAATTTGGGAAATGAGCCTGGCCAGATGAATGAGTGTTTTGAGTGGAGGAGTGTTTTGGGAGTAGCGACCATGATATCATGAATTTTAAGATACTTGTAGATAAGGATAATAGCAGTCTTTGGGTGAAGATGTTAAATTGGGGGAAAGGATAACTACAACAATATTAGGCAGAACTGGAGAATGTTGATTGGAGATGGCTGTTTGAGGGTAAATCCACATCAGACATGTGGCTGTTGATAAGAGTTCACGAGTGGCATGTTCCTGCGAGAATGAAGGACAAGTATGGCAAGTTAAGCAAACCTTGGATGACCAGGGATGTTATGACCTTGGTCAAAAAGAAAAAGGAAGTCTGTGCAAGGTCTGATTTGGCAACAGACGAAGCCCTTGAAGTATATAAGGAAAATAGGAAAGACCCTAAACAAGGAAATATGGCTAAAAGGTGTAATGAAAAGTCATTAGCAACCAGAGTTAAGGAGCATCCTAATGCTTTTTTTTAGATTACTTACTGTGTGGAAACAGGCTGTTCGGCCCAACGAGTCCACACCGACCCTCTGAAGAGCAACCCACCCAGACTCATTCCCCTACATTTACCCCTTCACCTAACACTATGGACAATTTAGCATGGCCAATTCACCTAACCTGCACATCTTTGGACTGTGGGAGGAAACCGGAGCACCCGGAGGAAACCCACGCAGACACTGGGAGAATATGCAAACTCCACACAGTTGCCCGAGGCAAGAATTCAACCTGGGTCTCTGGTGCTGTGAGGCAGCAGTGCTAACCACTGTGCCACCGTGCCGCCTTATTTTTAAAAGCCTAATAACTTTTCACTCTATCCATGCCATTCACATGGATAAACTTCTATCAGGTTGCCCCTGATAGAAGTTTATAAGATTGTGAATGGCATGGATAGAGTGAAAAGTTATTAGATTTTTTCCCCAGGGTGGAGGGGTCAGTTTAGAGTGGTGCTTGAAAAGCACAGCAGGTCAGGCAGCATCCGAGGAGATTTCCTGCTCCTCGGATGCTGCCTGACCTGCTGTGTTTTTCCAGCACCACTCTAATCTAGACTCTGGTTTCCAGCATCTGCAGTCCTTGTTTTTACCTGGAGGTGGCAGTTACTAGGGGGACACAGTTTCGAGGTATGGAGTTCAAGGCAAACTTTTCTCTCGCATGGTGGTGAGTGTCTGGAATGGGCTACCAGAGGTGGTGATGGAAGCAGATACAATAGTAGCATTTTAAGAAGCACCTGAATGAATACTTGAATAGGAAGGCAATAGAGGGTTACGATCCTGTAAGTGAAGACAGTTTTAGTGTGAAAGGGCAAAATGTGTCTGCACAGGTTTGGAGGACCATTGGGACTGTTCCTGTGCTGTATTGTTCTTTGACTATTTTATCCATTTTGAGCTCATTTTTGGTTGCTGAATAACGAGCTGTCATGTTCAAAAAATGGTAGCTACTTGTATTCTTTGATAATTAGCAGTTTGTCATGCTGCTGAACTCTGGGCTTGCAATTGCTTCAACTGACATATCACTTGAATCTTTAATTCAGACATCAGCCAAATAATTTACTTTTAAACAAGTTAATTATTTCTTTTATGTTGTCATTATTGTCAAATTGATAACTACATTTGGAGTCGACACGTTAAACACCTTTTCTTCAAATGTTTGATAACTTCAGTAAGTTCAAAACCTTCTGGGGCGGTACACTCTTTTGCTTTGATGAATTCCTGCAGCTTTACAATTTGGCTTGCGTCAAGTTGCAAGGTTTTGGAAAGCTGGCAATAGTGCAGTATACAATACATCTTTTAAAGAGATTACTGACTGCAGGTGATTTTAAGCTATTTGAAGTTAAATCTTGATTTTGAAATAATGTTTTCTCTGACCCATTTTGAGATTTGCTTCAATGACTGTCTTTCTCTGTGGGTTGATCTAAAATCACCTCATTTGTTTCTTTATGGAGTCATTTAGATTTTTTTTTATAAACCTCTTTCATGACCTTACTGGTATAATTTTATGACACAGAAAACCTTTCACTTGTTTTTACCTTGATGGATGATTAAACTTGAATGTTGGGAATCATTTGGTCTTGTAAAACAACAGTGCAGCACATGGATAATGGCTTGATTTCACAAAATCCATTTGAAAAAGCCAACAAATCCCTGAAACCTGCAGCCAGAGGGTCTTCAGCAAATTGGCCTCTGAGTAATCATGATTGTCACAGTGACCGATGTTTCTGCACCTGAACCAGATTGGAGTGCTTGATCGTTTCTTTTGCAGAATGTAAATTCAAGAAAGTGATTCTACATTGTGGATTGTTTTTAATTATCAGGTGACTTTATGCATTCAATTTCAACCATAAGTTTTCACATTTCATTGTTGGTGTTTAAATTCTATATTTTTATTTTAGTTTAAGAATTGAATTTAAAGACCTGGAATAATTTTATATTTTTGAAATTGAAGCAAGTTGATATCGTGCCTGTGAAAAGGAAGTAATTTTTGTTCCACCTTGGAAATGTTATATTCTGGCAGACCTTTGTGGCACCAACACTCAAATGTATAATGTAGGATTCCTAAAAACATTGAATGTTGCATTGTAATTTTTGTTTGAAATTAATTTCTGAAGACCACTTTGTGATACTTTACCCTCAGGAGAATCCATTATATGCAATACTATTCTTCACGGGTCTGCAATCATGAGTGAAATGGATGGAGGGATAGCTAGTAGGCAAAACTCATTGAGATTTTGTAATGAGGCATTCCACTTTGCTTAGCTGATGAATTGAGATATATTCCTAACAATGTGAAATCTGTAAACATATCATTTAGTTGTGTAAATGAAATTTTACAATATGTCATTCACTTGCTATTTCGGGTAGAGGCGCAGAATTATTTTTACATTTTACGAAGAACTAAAGATTTTTTGGAGGTGTGGATAGAAGAGAGAGGAAGGAGGTTGAAATGAAATTATAGGAGATATACTTCAGTTTTTGCTTCAACAATTTTGACTTCAATGTCATCTCAACCTTAGTTTGTCATTCCTTTGAAACATAGCCCAGTCTGCATCTATTTATAATTCATGAATTTTAAACATTCCTTTTTCAACACTTTTCCCATTTTCAGTGATTGGAATATGGTATTTTTTATACTTGAATTTGAAAAGTGGACAATCTACCTTGAATAGGGTTCAACCTGCCAAGCAACAGTGACGCAATGTGTGATATGACTGGAATTGTATTGGGATTTTATTTCGTGACACAACCCAAAGTAGATGATATACAGGTCGTTCTGCAATAACGTGTTTGAAGAGCTGGGGACGCTGTTTCTATAGGACGAACTTTTAAAACGTATTATTAGTTATAATGTGATTCCCATTAGTTTAAATGGTGCTACTATTGTGTGATTTTCTTGTAACATAGGATTGCACTAGAACGTACATACCGCGTTATACCAGAACTGATGGTGTGGTGGCTCAGTGGTTAGCACTGCTCCCTCTTAGCACCAGGGATCCGGGTTTGATTCCGGCCTTGGGCGACTGTGTGGTGTTTGTACCTTGTCCCCGTGTTTGCTTGGGTTTCTTCTGGGTGATCCGGTTTCCTCCCACAGTCCAAAGATGCGTAGGTCAGATGAATTGACCGTGCCAAATGGTCCATTAGTAAAAGGAATGGCAATTTAAATTTGGTGTCTTCCACCAGATTGTACCTTTCTGGAAATTTTCCAAGGCAAGTTCAAAATATTTCTAAGGAATAACCAAAGAAAATAACATTGATCTGCACTTTATCCAATATAAGAGCAGGAGAATACTATTCAGCCACCCATCAAACTTCCTCTGTTGTTTGATATCCTGGCTGTTCTTCCATAGAATATAGAACATAGAAAAGTACAGCACAGTACAGGCCCTTCCGCCCACAATGTTCTGTCGAGGATTAATCCTAATCTATAATATAATAAAATAACCTAACCTATGCTCCCCCCATGTTCCCCTCAATGCAATTCTGTCCATGTGCATGTCCAGCAGTCGCTTAAATGTCCCTAATGACTCTGCTTCCACCGCCACCGCTAGCAACGCGTTCCATGCATTTACAACTCTCCGCCTCCTCTATGCCTTCCTCTTAATATCTTAAAACTATGACCCCTCGTGCCAGTCAGTCCTGCCCTGGGGAAAAGTCTCTGGCTATCGACTCTATCCATATCTCACATGACCTTGTATACCTCGATCTGGTCACCTCTCTTCCTCCTCTCCAGAGAGAAAAGTCCGAGCTTAGTCAACGTCTTCATGCAATATTCCTACCCAATATCTTTACTTTTTGATGTCATTATTAACTAGAGGTAATCAATCTCTGTACTGAGAGGAACTTAATGTCTGTGTTTCCACAGCTCTCTGGGGTTGAGAATTTCAAAGATTCACCACCACCACTTGTGTGAAGAAGCTCCGCTTTGTCTCAGTTCTAAATGGCTTGCCTTTCATTTTGAGACTAGGAGAAAGTGAGGACTGCAGTTGCTAAGATCGGAGTCAAGAGTATGGTGTTGGAAAAGCGCAGCAGGTCAGGCAGTATCCAAGGAACAGGCAAATAGCATTGTCAGCTAGTTTCCTCCCCCACCCCTGTATTTTTTACAGAAATTTTGTAAGTTTCTGAGATCAGACTGCAGAAGATATAATCCCATTCTCCACACAGAATAGATTCACCATCTGAGGAGTCGGTCTGTCAAACATCTGCTGCATTCCCTCTGTGATGAGTATATCTTTCCTTTAGGCAAGGGTCTAGAATGGCACATACTATTCCAGATGGCGTCTCACCAGTGTTCCTTTCAATGAACCAAGATGATTTTCACCTGTACTCGATCTGCATGCGATAAAGTTTGTTTAAAAAAAAGTTTGCCTTCAGAATTGCTTTCTGCACATGTTTGCTAGCTTTCACTAACTTATAAACAAGGACATCTCGGGCTCTTTGAAGATCAACATTTTCTAATCTTTCACCGTTTGAGTATCTTCATTACTCCTACATAAGTGAGTAATATTTCATATATCAACATTATATTCCACCTGCCTTGCTCTTGCATGTTCAGCATGTCTAAGTGGACTTAAAACCTCTTTGCATCCGCCTCTGAACAGAGATTTGCTCATGTTTTGTCTCCTTTTCTAAATTTGAATTATAATTGGTTTCCACATCCAAATCATTGATAATGATTTATATTTTTTTAAAAAACACAATTACACGAGCTTTTTGTTTACTTACCTCCTCCTGTGTGGAAATTTAACAAAAGTATTCTGAAAATTCAAATGCACTGTATCCATACTGCTAACAAAATCCTCAAAGTGTATCAGCTTTGTCAAATTTAATTGTCTAATTGAATTTGTCCAGTGGAAATCATTTTATAAATAACTCACCAGGCTTGGAGGATTTCAGCTATAGGGAAAGGCTGAATAGTCTGGGACTGTTTTTTCCCTGGAGTGTTGGAGGCTGAGGGAGTGATCTTTATAAAGGTTTATAAACTCATGAGGGGCATGGATAGGGTAATTAGAGGTCTTTTCCTTAGAATGGGCGAGTCCAGAACTGGAGGGCACAGATTTAGAGTGAGAGGATAAAGGTTTAAGAGGGACCGATGGGCAACTTTTTCATGCAGACGGTGGTGCGTGTTTGAAATGAGCTGCCAGTAGAACTGGTGGAGGCTGGTACAATTACAGCATTAAAAGACATCTGGATGGGTGTATGAATAGGAAGGGTTCAGAGCGATATGGGTCAGGTGCTGGCAAATAGGACTGAGTTAATTTCTGGTGGGGATGGAGGAGTTGGTCCAAAGGGTATGTTTCTGTGCTGCACATCTCTTTAACTCTATAATGTTACTGGTTGAGTGAATGTTTGTTTCTCAAGCCGATCATTCTCAAAAATACTGCCCCAAAAAGAAAATGGTAGCCTTAGTTGAATAATTGATTTGGTCAGAGTTAAGCACCCAGTCTCTCTTGAATGCGATTTGATTTTAGTACCCAACAAATTTTATTATACTGGTTGCTCAAGGTCAGGGTGGGAATATGCATTTTTGAGCAAGGCTCCTTTCAGAGGAGGAAGGTTGATGAATAGCTGGAATAAATTTGAATAGTTTCCCTGAGCAACATTAACAGACTTTCCTTTCAATTTTTAAGATATCTATCCCCAAGTAACCATGTAGTAATGCAATGACTGTTTAGTTGAAAGACTACTTTGACAACTAGTTGCAAGTTAATCATTCTGCAGCAAGTTCTTCAAGTAGGGTAGGGTGCCCAGAAAACAGGCCTCCACTCTAGTCAATTTTATGTATCCATAATCAGCCTTTTCACTTTGCATGTACCTTGAGTAGTCAATTCCTGTTGCATTTAGATTATCATACAAGGTAAATAGAGCATACAGTAATTGTGACCTGATACTTTAGACCGCATTGGATATGTAGGAAATGTCATTCAGAACTTCAAGACTTGTTGTCAAGGTTTGGAGGGAATGCTGGCAAAGTTAATGGCTAAGATTTGTTGATTAGGTATAGAACAGATTTAACTGAAACTAGTTTATAATTATTAAGGAAATGGAGAAACTTCAATCGACAAGTTTGTAGTGTACTCCATTGTACAGTAAGTATCTCAGATTGATAGAGCAGAAATCTGGACAAAAAGGCAATCTTCTAATTTTGGTCATGATGCATTGGAAGGAGGTGAGGGGATATTCAGGAAAGTAGAGTGGAGAAATTGGAGATCAATTTGCCATATTTAAGTCTTGATGATTATCGACTGATACTGAAGTTTCAGAATAGGTCATTTAATCTCCACTTTCAGTTGAGTCAGTGACTGTATTTGTAGCATGATTATTTCAAAATAGAGTTGAGAAAATATAAATTTGTTTTTTAAGAAGGCTTTCTAAGCCAGGTGAGGCTTTGATCATATAAACTTAATTTAAAAGAAAGTTAACTTTTGAGATGAGATTGCATCTTGCCAAGAATTACTGCATCCCATCTATCCAAAACTGATAACAATGGACTTAGCCTTGGAAATGTAGCAGTCTTTTGCTTTAGAAAATGATGGCAGCATATGTTTCACGTGTTAGCTTTGTTTGCTGAGAAGTAGGCTGGTGGTGTCCATTGCTATCTAACGGTTACTATAGAATCCTAGAATGGTTCACAATTACACAGTTTAAGACCTTGGACTGTTTGTGTTTGGTTGAATGTGAAGTTGCCTGACTATGTTCTCAACTATATTTCTGAGAAAGTTGAATGGGTATGTGGAAGTCAATGCAGAGTTTTTTGTATAGGAGAGTTTTAAAATGAACAAGTTCCATTACATTTCACCGTAATGCATGATTTTATGATTGTAAAGGAAGATCAGTGTTTCTCTTTGACCTTTCATATATTCCTTGATGTTCGACACGTTCTGGTAGTTTTGTGTTGTGTTGCTTTGTTTTTCAATCTTTGGGTGAAAGAGGGGAGGATGTGCATTCAGCCTCCTCTGTCTCCCCTTAATTCAAAAAAAATGTAGTTTTGCATTGGCAGCAGCAGATTCACCAAGCAGCATGGTGCCACTGCTTATTTTAACACCATTTTGGGGGGGGGTGGTGAGAAATCAGAAAAATTAAAACAAAATCATTGAAGTAAGCATTTGATTGCTATATTTTCTAAATATGGTGAGAAAAAAGAAAGCAGATGTTTAAAAATTGACCCTGTGCCAAGGAGCTACAGAGGAAGAAAATCTAGGTCGGCAGTTTACTGTACTAACCAGGATAGCAGCCACTTGGCAAGGTTACAAGGCAGTCAGAGACGTTAGCTTTGGCGCAATTTTAATACATGCAAATACAAATTTTTTATTCTTCAACAACAAATCTCCCAGACTTGAGACTTTGCACATGTTTTCCTTAGGCATAGAGGCTTACACTGAATTTTTTTCAGATTTTTCCTTGCCCTAGAAAATGTGCAATTTGAGTGTAGAAAGTTGCGCAGGGGGAACTGAGCAGTCTTTTTTTTCACCCTTTACAATTGCTCAGAGGTTGAGCTAAGGATTTTAGGTAGGAAGGTTTCTGGGGGGCGAATCAGGAACAAAAAAGGGTTCGAATTTGCCAGGTAGACTTTTCCGAGGTGGGGAAAATGCTTTTCAATGATTTTTGGCTTTGAAATGTTGGAGTTCGACGAGGTTACAGGCAGAGTGAGTTGTTTTTTATATCAGAGTCTTTTGGTAGTGGTCACAGTGCATGCTCAGGGCCATCCGCATCAGGGTTTAAGAAGGGGGAGAAAGGCTATTTTCGGGTTCAAAAATAATTTCTTTTTGCCATGTTTATGATTTTTGATCTATAAAGTAGATTATCTGTATGAAAAGAAGCGTATTTTTTCAATAATTGATGATATTTCAAGCTTTTTCGGATCCTCACTGTTTTTGCACCCTTACTGTGCAGCCTGATGCAACTCACTAGCTCCATTGCTGCTGACGTTTCAAGATTTTTTTTCCCGAAAATAATCAGAATAATTCATAGGGGGTTTATTTTAACAGATTAATTAAAAAAAAGTATTAAAAGGAAGAAAATTTACTTTTTATTGCAGTGTCTTATTTAAGAAGACTTCTGAAAAAAAAACTGTTTTTGAAAAAAACATGTTAAATTTTCGTTGAATTAAATTAAAATTAATATACGTTTTTGATGCATTTCTAAATTCTGTTAGAAGCGTAACATTAATATACCTAGAATGTAGAGCCTTTTTTAAGGAGCAAAATTGAGAGTTGCCTGGTGTAAAGCAAAAATCGAATAGGAATAGATTTCTGATATATGCATGGAAAAGAAAAGTTTGAAACCAATAAATAGATATCGCTTTTTTTGACTAGTTGTTTAAGGTTGGAAATGAGCTAAAAATTACAGAATTTTGTCAGGGCGTGGCAATCTCTTAAATACTACATTCTAACCAGTAGACTTGTGGTGTAGGGTTGTTTTTTAACAAATAATTTCATCTATAGTACCTGCATTAATGCATATTGATCGTTTTCAAGAGAATAATTTTTTTGCTTTTCCCCTAACTTATTATTTTCGATTTTTACCAATGGAAACTGGTTTTGAAGCTTTTTTCTGTATTTATTCTTAACTACTAATTTTAAAACTGCTAAATAATGCAGTCGCCTAGCAAGTAGTCACTTAAAGTTCTTTTAGAGGTGTTTCGAGGTTATATTTTTGGCTGGACTATTGGATGCATAAAGTGACTTATGATAAGGCAGACATTTGCTGAACCGCCATTTTGTCTAAACCAGCAGATCTGCCAGGTTCAGCAGACCTCTAGCTCTACCCTGTTAATGCACGAGATTTAGGACATTGCTTTACTTAGCCGTTATTTTTTAATTTGTAAGTTTTTTTTTAAGAATTGATTTTAATCCTAAAAGTGACCCTCGTCCGATTTATTTGTTTCACTATTGGGGTATTTTTCACATTGGTTCAATTTATTTCAAGTCGAAAAATTGTCTGATTGATAAATGTTGATAAATAATTACACTAAATTTCTTTGTTGCTCTTACTCTGTTTTGTTTTGATAGGTGGAAAAGTATAATTGTGGCCGAATTTGATTTTCAATTTATGTGTTGCTTAAAGTTCGTTTTAACCTTAATTCTTGATTTTAATTGATATTTCAAATTGATTTTAGGTAACACAATGACTGAAAAGTAACAGCTGTTTTTCTTTTTCTCCTAGTGCTTTGCAGGACCTTACTGTTTGACTTGCAGGTGGGTCCATTCTGTCTTTCTCTTGTCTGCAATTTATTAAATAAGTGAATTATTTGTCAACACCTTCATCCATATTTGCAATTGACAGTTGATGCTGTTTTGAAATTATTGTCAAAACTGGATCATCTTTAGAGTACAATATTTTTCTCTCTTGTCATGGCATCTTATCCTGTTACCTTATGTTAATGTTTCATTAAAATAGGTCAAAATTATTCCTTTTAAAGAGATAAATACGTTATTTGTACTCACTGCTTTGGTTTCTAAACCTGGTGTAATATTTATGGTTCAACTGAGCAATTATATCGATGTTCATTTGTTTTTGAATTCTGTGGTTCACAAATCTTAACCAACCAAAGCCTGTTTACTCCCCGTGAGCACTCGTAGTTTTGTTCAGCTTGTAACATTTGACAAACTTAAAACAAAAAAATCTCGTTCTGCATCCTAAAAGTATATGCTCGATTGTATTCTGGAGAAAATCAATATCTTGTGCCTTTTTGTGCTGCTGGAGAATTGGTGCAATCAGTTTGTAACTTTTTTCAGGCAAAATTTCGTAAATTTGAACATTGAAATGCACCCAGAATTTGTTTCTGTATTATCAAAACCAATAAAAATTATTTATCTCCATGCTAGTTATCACCACATTACTCAGATCTCAAAACTGCTTTGAATTTATAAGTAAATTTATAAGTAAACTCATTGTGCATATAGAAACTAGCACTAAGATTTTATCATTGGCCACTCGTCTATTTTGGTCAAAACCCCCTCACTGATTTGGTTTTGCTGAAGTTCTGAAGCCAACAATTCACTTGTTTCCATTGCTTGCCTTGCATTGTTCATCACTTGCCTCTATTTAAATATTGCAGCAGCATTGTGTACCTCAATGTTCCCTCTAATTTTTTCCTTCTTACGTGGTATGTTTCAATGGAACCATAATTCATATAACAGAGATGACCAACTGTGTATAGGTTTGCCAGCAGCTGCACAGTCTACAGGGAATGTTGGTGAGAATGTATGGATGTGAATATATGTATATGTATCACTTCCTTCTTTTCCAGTCCTTCAACATGAGCAAGACAGCCAGGGGGGACTCCCTTCGCCACCTACTCATGGTTTCAGCTGTAAGGGGGCAGCCAGGCGCATTGCAAGATGGGGAGTCGGTCCCATTGAGGATTTCTGTTTATTTTGAATAAACATGTCTCCACATGTAGTGATCAGTGCTGTTTAATTATTTTAGAAAATTACAACTTTGAAGATTATTCTTAACTATTTTCTAGTACTATGATTCTTGGAAAGAAACCCCCTGAAACACCATGAAGGCAGAGGAAACAAAAATACTGAAACCCAGCCTATTAACATCCTGTGGTTAGATCTGGAAACTGTGATTTGGGGATGATTGCTGTGAGTTAATGTGGGGAACTTAGTGAATCTTCCATACAATTGGGGAATATTCTGGTAAAATCATCCTAAAATGCTCAAAAGCTGTAGGAATAAACATTTACTCACTTTACAGGACATTTTTGCAGTAGCAATAATGAGAATGTAAGTTGTTTCTTCTGTGCTTTCCATAGTGAAATTTACTGACTCTCATACTTAATGTAGTTATTTCAAGTGGGCAGTATTTGCCAACAAAACCAATTTAGTGTTTTAAAAGTTATACAATGCATTTGTTATGTAAATCATATTTGTGAAGAAATATTAACTCTTTAGCTTATTGCTGTAAAGAAAAAAGCCTTTTTCTATTACTTATACTTTCTCTGAAAAATCTATGATTTGGAAATATGTATGATCAATTTAAAACAGGATTTGTGAATACTTGATCTTCATGAACATGCAACATGGTTTACTGATTGCTTGGGAGTTTTACTGGCAAGCTCCATAGGATTTTATAAAGATAATGTCAGTGAAAATTTCAAAGTCTAATTAAGGGCACTTAAAAAGAAAACCAATTCCATTGATTAGCCTTGCTTTGTGAAGAACTCATTCTTGTGAAACTTTTTTTGCCCATCATTGTGTCTGATGGGGCCTTGAAGACTTGGGTAACTGGAAGATATAATTTGCAGGTACTGGTAAGCATAAATGTATGGATCTGTATTTGATAGAAGCAAGAATATTACAGGCTGTTTTAAATTTTCATGGAGAAGGGCAGAAGAAGAAAGACTTGCATTTCTATTGCTTTGCATGGCAGTTGGATATCCCAGAGCACTTTACTGTAAATGACATACTTATGAAGTGTGGTCATTGATGTACTACAGGATTCACAGCAGCTATTTAGTGCACAACAAGCTCCCATGAAAAACTGTGAGATAATCAGGTTATATGTTGTGATGGTATTGGTCAAGTGACAACTATTGTTCAGGATACTAGGGAGAACTTCACCTTTCTTCATGGTGCTGTGGTGCAGTATTTTACATTATCATCAGAGAGCAGATGGGATCTTCATTTAATGTCTCATCTGAAAGATGGTACTTCTAACTATTCCCTCAGTAGTTCACTGGCATATTGGCCTTAATTCATTTGTAATAAAAGATGCTTCCTACCTAATGCTTCCATTCATAATACACAGGTTTGTGAGCTTTGTCTTTTATAGTTTGATTATAGTGTGACCTTGAGCATTATTTATGTACCCGAAGTAATCATTCTATGTTTTCTCCACAATATTAGATTAGTCCACACCGATCCTCCGAAGAGCAACCCACTCAGACCCATTTCCCTCTGACTAATGCACCTAACACTGGGCAATTTAACATAGCCAATTCACCTGGCCTGCACATCTTTGGACTGCGTGAGGAAACCCTCACAGACATGGGGAGAATGTGCAAACTCCACACAGACAGTTGCCCGAGGTTGGAATTGAACCTGTGACCCTGGTGCTGTGAGGCAGCAGTGCTAACCACTGAGCCACCATGCCACCTGTCAGTCTATGAAATTTGTTCTCCTACTGATTGAATACATGAGTGATTTGGAGGCTTCTGTCAGGCGATTGGTGTTAGGAATAAAGATTTTTGATGAAGTGGCCTTGAATGCACAAATCCATATGCGCCAACATTTTTTGGAGATGGTTCTTTTGCCAAAACTTTGGAGATTTCAAAGTCATGTATTTTTATTAAATATTTGCAAAGGATAGCATTTAATCGTTAAATTTCAGTTAACTCAACTCAGTTAACAGGAGTAAATATCAAGTGTATTTTGAATTTTTGTGCTTCACATTCACGAATATCTCTTAGCAAAGTGTCTTATTATTTGACCAAGAAAGTCACCAAATCAGACTTCTTGGACCTTTTAAGTTTCTCATTTAGGTGGTGCATAATAATGGATTGGTTTACTTCATGCTTTCGCTGATTTTGATCTATCCTATCCCTAGGTCTCCTAGCCTCTCGTCTAATCTTGTTTTATATCACTTAAAAATAAATGATAGAGATTAAAAACTTACTGTGTGGGCCATTGATAGTGGCAATACTAATTGGCACTCAATGATGTTGGAGTCCCAGCATTTGTTCTCTTCAAAGTTGAATGTAAGTTAATAAGAACGTAAGAACCAGGAGTAGGAGTAAACAATCCAGAATAGCCTGCTCACTGAGTTGGTACCCTAATACATTGCTTCAAGTGCCAAGTGAAAATTCCTTTATTAGAAATATGGCACATTCCAAAACATCTAGAATCAACGGGCATCCACTTTTGTATGGTTGGTTTGTTGTGTGATCTGTGGCATGATGTAAATTGAAATGATTTATGAATAAGAAAAGTCTTAATTAAGACAAACCCACCCTTTTAATCATTGATTAAATTACCTCTCAATTTCTTCAGAATGTTACTCATGAAATCCAGTTTTACTGCTTTTTCAAGCTTTTATTTTCTAATCAGCCATTTCAGAAGTGTTCATACACACCTCCTAGAGCAGGTGGGACTTGAACCCAGGCCTCCCATTCCAGGGTTAGGGACACTACCTGTGTACCAAAAGCAGGCCCCAATTCAACCATTTACAATGGACTTTTCCCCAGTTATGATCATCTGGCAGTAAGAAAAAGCAACCAGTTCATTAAGCTTGCTCCACACTCTTGATGTCTGTACCACCAGGTCTTGACACCCCTCCTCTGTTTCTTAACCCAGACTTCCACCAACCTGTTATGTAATCTTTTGTTGAGTCAATTAAAAAAATTTGCTTTACAGGAATGTTGAACTTGGAATGGGATAGAAAACTCCATTTTTGTTTTGTTCCCGAGTTAATGCAGCCATTTGACCAATTTTCTTCAACGCTTTGCATATTCTTGGAAACTATATTCTACCAAATCACAGTAAATTAAAAATAATAATTATACAGAGCAGTTTATATTTTGACGTACTCCCTTGTAATTATGTAAGAGGGTTTGTAGTTGGAAGTCCTTACTTGTGAGAATAAATTCCTGATCTTGCAAATATAATTTTGTGGTAAACCGCTATTCATCAAATAGCAATTCATTGCACTTCAGACTGAAAAAGTGTTTAAGTAAATGTTTTTCTAAAATTGTGTTTTTAACCAAGCCATTAGGACTGCAGAATCCTCAATGAAAGCTTCCATGTTATTATACCTCAGAATTGTCATTTTAAATAAAAATTAACTGATTTATTGGAAATCTCTCCTTTTACTGTCAGGTCCATCCATGGACTTTTTAAAATGCAGTTTGAGTCTCTGGGCAAATTTCTGTCAAGAATTTGAAGAATAAGTTGTTTACAACTGTTTTAAATTTGCTTCCATTGTAATTTTAATTTTCAAAAAATTCACTCAGGTTAGATTTTTGATTGCTCTCCTTCTTGACTTTGATTTCATTTGCAGAATATTAAATTGGTTAAACATAAGAGTGTAAGAAATAGGAGCAGGATTGGGCCATAAAATTCTTCTACCCTGCTTTGATGCTTGAGAAGATAAAGGCTGATCATTTTCCTCAATGTTCTTCCTGATTTACCCCCATATCCCTTGATTCCCTTTGTACCCAAAACACACTTAATGCTTTGAATGTACTGAGTGCAGAATTTGAAACATTCTTAACTTTCTGGGTAAAGAAATTTCTTCCTGCCGCAGTCCTAAGTACTTAAACACCTTGATCTGAAATTGTGGCCCTTAATGTTTTGTGCTTCAGCCAGTTAAAACAGCCCTCTACTATTTATACTGACAAGGCCTAAATTTAAACATTTTAATAAGATCACATCTGATTCTTTTAAAGTATAAGGAAGGCCCTGCACAATTGCAGAAAGACATCTTTGCTCTCTTACTCCAATCCCTTTTATAATTCGAATTAACATATTTAATATGATCACAAGACTGTAAACCTGATTTCATTTTCTGAAATGGCAGTTGCAGTCCCCAATGTTTTTCATTGTTCCTGTGTATTTGGAATGAGATTTTAGAGCGATTGAGTTACAGAATGTTTGCTAGATTGCTTTTCTTGTAGCACAATTGATTATATTATATGTAGTATATATTTGCAGTCACTTGTTTCCTTAAATTGTCATTTATTTTTGAGATTTTTATCTAAATACTTTTAACACGTGAACACAGATCTCCATCATGTTACGAGCTTTGATCTTTGTTCCTGTGCAGCCACAGTCATTTTTGTCATTACATTTTTATACTAAGTTCTGTCGTAACAATTTGTGTTATCCACACTCAAAACCAGTTCCTTCATCTTGATGATGTGCCATTTGCTTTTGGCCAAATTTTCAGACAAAGTGCAAAGTTGAGGAAATATGGTTAGTTTCAACCATTTCTGATGTGGCCAAAGCCAGTAATGATTTAGTAATTCTACTAAGCTTCTTAAAATTTGGAAACTGCGCAGCCGTTTCTAGAAGGAGTTGTACAAAGAACCAAGTGCAGTTCTTTGGTATAAATCACTACTGAATAAAAGTCAAATCACTGGCTGTTCTCTAATGGCTATGCCTTGCCATTGCTTAGGGCTGTAAGAGCAATGTATTTTGATTGTTCTTTAACCGCTTTACCAAATCAGATACTTGAGACTTGCAGACCATTGTGTGTTCTCTTTCCTCAGTTTCAGGATGCAAAATCTAAGATGATCTCCATTTGAAGTTGATTGGGTCTAAGGATTGCTAAATCCCCTGGACCTGATGGAATGCATACTAGATAGTATGCTACGCAGATAGTGGATACACTGGTGGTAATTTTCCAAGAATTCTTGGATTCTGGAAAAGTCCTACAGGACTGGAGAACTGTCAATTTAACATCTTTATCTGAAAAGGAATGAGACAAAAACAGGTAACTATAGGTCAGTTTGTTTAACACCTGTCATTGGGAAAATGTTAAGAATCTGTTATAAAGGATGCAATAACAGCATTTATAAACACATAATATGATCGAGCAGAATCAGCATGACGTCAAGGGGAACTTGTACCTGACACATTTATTAGAATTCTTTTGAGATGGTAACGAGCAGGTTGGATAAAGGGAAACCAGTAGATGTAACATACTTGAATTTCCAGAAGGTATTTGATAAGAGGCCATAGTACTGGAGGTAGTATATTAGCATGGATAGAGGATTGGCTGACTAATATAAGACAGAGTTGTATTAAGGAGCATTTTCAGGATGACCTCCTGAAACTAGTGAAGTGCAATGGGGATCAGTACCTGTGCCACATTTTTATTTTGCATATATTATTGACTTAGTTGAGAGAAGTGAATGTATTGTAGCCAAGTTTACTGACAACACAAAATAGGTGAGAAGACAAGTGGTAAAATGACAGAGTCTTTAGAAAGTTGTAGACAGATTGAGTGATGGGGGTAAGAAAAATCTTTGATTGAATTTAATATGGGGAATTGAGGTTAGCATGAGGAATACTGGCATACCTCCTCTAAATGGAGCAACACTCAAAGCTATAGCACAGAGGGATTCAGGAGTAATTGTACATAAATCACAAAAAGCTAGCATACCAGTTTAGTTAATTGAGAAGGCAAATGCAATGTTGGCTTTTATTTCAAGGGAAATTGAGTATAAAAGGGAAGTCTTGCTAAAATTAAGTAAATTGTAGTCAATTACATCTGAATGTTTTGAATGGTTTGGGGCCTTTTATCTGAGGAAAGACACACTGGCATTGAGGGCAGTTCTCAGAAGGTTCACTAGGTTGATCCTGGGCATGAGCAATTTTCTTATGAGGAGAGATTGTGTAATTTGGGCCTGAACTCTTTGGGTTTTTGAAGAATGAGATGATACCATTTTGAAACATATAAAATTCTTATTAGACTTGACAGGTTGATGAGGAAAAGTTGTTTTCCATTGTGGGAGAGTCTGGGGTCAGATGGCATAATTACACAGGAAGGGGTTGCCATTTAAGACTGATGAGAAATTTCTTCTCTCAGGTTAATGTATCTATGAATAGCTGTCAAAACTGGATCATTAAAAATATTCAAGGCTGTCTTAGATTTTCAAGCAATAAGGGAATATACAGGAAAGTGGAGTTGAGGATTATCAGATTATCCATGATTTGATTGGACTGTGAAGCAGTCTCAGGACTGAATAATCTACTTCTATGTCTTATGGTCTTTTCAGCTGCCTGTGGAACATCTACACTGAGACACAATGCTAGAAAAGGCTCAAAAAAGGACAACATTAGAGAAATTATAGTTCCAACACTGATTTTGAGGCTTGGTCAACTTGGATAGGCTTCTTTGGGTTAATGAGTTATAAAACAAACAGTACAAACAAAGCCCACTAATTGCAGCAAGGTCAGGGTTCAAAATCATGGCTCAAAGTAAAATCTAATACCACTGAATTACTCCGAACTCAAGCTTTATTCACAATTACTATTTCAGAAAGCTACATTTTCTAGAGTGGGATTGATTTTTTAAAAGTTTTTGAAGTTCTAGTTTTGCAAATTGTATTTGAATTTCCTAACTTATACAGCAATTTATTAATTTCAGGATTTCTCTTCTACTTTGCACAAATGAGAGCCCTACAATGTCTGACAATATATTGTCCTGATGTGAAGAGAACATTCTTGTTGCTGCATTCTACTTGCTGAATTGACTGAACTTTCCTTGTTTCAAACTTTTTAGTTGATGGCAGAATACAATGCTCTACCATATTATTTACAACTCTCAAATTCATTGAAAGTAAAACATTTGAAAATACATTTCACTTTATTATCGGACTTTTAATTCTGATATTGAATGCAAAAATGAGTTACAGGTCACGTGTTTCATTTATGCAGATTAACAAAATAATATAAGTTATAAAATGGCAGCATTACTTTATGCCATCAATGATCTATTTCCTATCCTTTTTCCTATTTTGTGCAGCTTGATGAAGTCAAGAACATAATCTTTTCTTCTTTTGACTTAATTTCATGCCCATCATTTGACTTTAAACTGAATCTAGTTAAATTTAAATAAAACTGGGAGAAGTCATTTTGATTTTCTTTGGTCAGTGCCTTTAACTTAAGCTCCTGCATACCACCTTGGAACATTCCTGATATTGATATAGATCATAGGCCTCTGTTTGACCACAAGCTGAGTTGCTGTCCTCCATGTTTATTCCTTCAAGCTTGCTAGCATTGTCTGTCTCTACAACACTTTTTTTTTAAACCACTGCAGCTAAGGCTTTCACCAATGCTTTATATTTCTTTTTTTACTATGCTAGCTGGCCTCCTTCACTCTCCACAAACTGCAATTAACATGGAATGCTGTTATTCTTTATTATCTTCACCTGCTCAAAGACTTGCAGTTCTGTGACTCAGATCCTCATTAGCTTCCACAAGTTCCCTGTTGCCAGCAAATGAATTTCAAGATCCTTATCCTCATGTGCCTATATTGTCTAATCTGAATCCTGTGCCACATTCTCCTTGGATCCTGCTTACACTTTTGATTGGCAATATTGCACTGTTTGCATTTAAAATCACCTGGAGTCACTTCTGTATAGCATTTCCTTCTGATAGTGTATGCATTTCCGCTGAATTGTTATATCAGGTTTACATATCAAAATGATGCTTATCAAAATCACGAATGGGATTCGATGTGACCTTGTAAATCTTGACTATTTTTAACGTATGCATTGCCTTGAATACACTTGACAGTCTTTAAAATTTATGTTCGACCAAGATTTAGGTCATATGGACTTGGTGCAAAATTCCTTTAATAATGTTCTTGTGAAGCTCATTGGGCCTTTTTATTATGTTAAAGGCATTGGATAAATGCAGCTGTTAGTGAGATTTTGTAAAGAGCTTTGTATGACTTTCTGCCCCCATGCCTCCTTTTTCTATACTTAAGTAGTTCTTTTGTCTTTATGCCATTTTGGGAATCTGGCGATTTTTCTTGTAATGCATTTGAGGCTTTTTCTCTTTACTCATTTCCTGCTTAATTGTACCTTCATTTCTGTAATGTCTTTAGTTGCCTTAATAGTCTTTTCAGTTGATCCTGAAAAGGAGAAAGTAAATCACCTGTCAAAAATGTGAAGAGTGGACCTCAATTCTGGTTTAAGTTTTCAGTGACTATGATTGAGCCTTTGTTTCTGCTGTCTTCAGTCTTTTTCAGCTATATTATGAAGGGTATGACCAGCATTGCCTAAAAGGCGATTTCACTTTCCAGAAAGTCAGATAATTCCTTCCAGGCATAGATACACTAGAGGGCCTATCACTGCAATTGTAATCATAGCACCCCTACTGTAGAAAGAGGCCACTCGGCCCATAAAATCTGCACCAACCCTCTGAAGAGCATCCCACTGAGACCCAGCCCTCTATCATATCCTGTAACCTCATGGATAATGCATCTCATCTATGCATCCCTGAGTACTGTGGACAATTTAAGTGTGGCCAGTCCATCTAACATGCACTTCTTTGGGCTGTGGGAGAGAGCCCATGCAGACATGGGGATAATATGCAAACATCACACTGACAATCGCTGGATGTCGAAATTTAACCTGGGATCCTGGTGCTTTGAGACACTATGCTGCCCATATAAGAGTTTGGGAAAAAGGGAAAGAAAAATCTAACAGATATTAATGCACAGTCAAAAGCAATAATCGAAGCAGTATTCACTGCAGGCTACTGCAATATAGTTTACTGTCTGTGGAATCTGTCAACAATTTTTCATTCAAAAAAGTTAGTTTTCCTAGTTAGTGGCAGCAGTCAGGTTTGATGAAATGTCTGATGTGGAACAGAAGAACATTGAACTGGAGTGGACCATTTAGCCTTTGAGACTGTTTTACCATTCAGTAAGATCAGGGCTGATCTGTGGCCAAACCACATATACTTGCCTCTGGCCCATATCTCTTAATACTTAACAAAATTTTATTTATCTCCGATTTAAAATTAAAAACTGACTCAGCATCTGCCATTCCAAACATTTACCATTCTTTTTGTCTGTAGAAGTGCTTCCTGAGCACCTGGCCCGAATTCTCAGACTATGCCTCTAGTTCTAGAATCCCAAATCAGAGGAAATAGTTTATCTTTGTCCTGTTTTCTGTTAATACCTTGAAGACTGTAATCAGATCACCCCCTTAACCTTCTAAATTCTAGAGAAAACCGGCCTAATTTGTATAATTTCTCCTCCAATTTAACCTCCTGAAGTCTATGTATCATTCTTGTAATCTATGTTGTACTTCTTCCAAGGCCAGTATATTTTTCCCAAGGTGTGGTGTGCAGATCTGTTCTGTGCTCCCATGTTGGGTATAACCAGTGTTTTGTATAACTGTAGTATAACTTTCATTCCAGTCCTCAAGGTATAAAGGCCAGCGCTTATTAGCTTTCTTGATTTGGATATTGTTCATTAGTCACATACTGAATTGCTGATGGTTTTCAGCCTAATCGTTCAAGCTTAAATCTCAACTTCTTCAATAGTGCTTTGAACTGGCTCACTATGAGCATTAGAAACATTCATTTGCAGGGGATGCTGAAGATATAAATGACTTCATAGAGTCATACAGCATGGAAATAGATACTTCAGTCCAACTCTGTCGTGTCAACTATCTTCAAGAGATTTGTACTAAGAACTTTCCATGTTTTTGAAAGTACTAAGTTTATCATGACTGTAGAATTCTTGAAGAAATAATGGAACATAGTCAAGTACTATAGCCAGGAGACTAGTAAGCTATAGTGGATCTGCGAGATGCACATTTCAAATTGGAATCTGGAAATATTTGGTTTCAAAAATTGAGGGGTAACTTGGAATTAACTAGTTCTACGAGTTTTGAAATGTTTTTGTAGCAATCAGAAAGTCTGTTACTTCACTGGTTATAGGAAAAGACTTATGTATATTTTTCCATGGTTTCTGCTTGTTAAATGGGTCTTCAGACGGCTCCAACAGGAAAATTATACTTGTCCCTATTTTGCTTCCTGTTGTTCTTTGCATCAGTAGTTCAGATTCTTTTTAAAGGAACTTAAGAGACCACTTTCATCACCAGCCTGAGAAAGATAGATGTTACAAGTGATGATATGCCTACCGAGTTGGCCTGCTGAGAAGAAATATTGTAACAACTGGTATCTTCAAAATCTGTGTTCGTGATCTAAAAATGTGGTGTTTCATTCCTTTAATTATTTCAGAATTTCTAAGTGGATCTTGAGAGCATATATCACCACAGCTGGAGTTAAAATCTTTTAAATCTTTGGCTTCCTATAAGGTTATGTTTGTTTTAAAAGGCAGCTTAATTGTACCATTGGTAATGGATCATGTTTACCTTATTTGCTTTGTTTTTATCCAAGACTGAATTACGCTTATGTCAAAGTCACATAGATAATTTTCTTGTTATTTGCCACTGTATTTTTTTCAACTGAAAGGGTATAAATTTCGAATGCAGATAACAGTAAATGATCCCGATAGCCGAACTATGTTGGGAGCAATATTTTCGGCAACTTCTCGCTGAATAGAGTTTTGTTCATTGAGTCACATAACCTATTTCCTCATGCTAGTCTCTAACAGTAACTATGGTGGAGAAAGTGAGGACTGCAGATGCTGGAGATCAGAGTCAAGAGTGTGGTGCTGGAAAAGCACAGTAGGTCAGGCAGCATCCGAGGAGCAGAAGCCAGATCTTTCCTGATGAAGGGCCTATGCCTGAAATGTTGATTCCCCTGCTTCTTGGATGTTACCTGACCTGTTATACTTTTCCATCATCACGCTCTCAATTCTAGCAGTAACTATGAGGAAAGTTAGAGATCATTTGTACTTTTTGTATTGTCTACCAGAGAAAATCTACGCAGAATTTCTCTCAAGGCCATCTGCAAAGTTTTATGTTCTTCTGTTTAAAGTACTTAAGCATTGCTTGTTTAACTTGATTTGAAGTTGTCAGGTTTTCAACCAAATCGTCATTGCTACTTGGGTTTACTTCAAGGTGAACAAATAAATATTGATTAGATATTTCCTCATTTGTTCAATTCTCATGCAGTTAAGAGATGGAACTAAATGCTATGCCGTAAATGGTGAAAATCTTAAAGGTATACAGGAGCAGAGATTCAGCAGTACAGGAATGCTATTTCCTAAACGTGGAATCACCGTGATTGCTCTCTGAGCTTTTTGTCATCCTTGATATGATCTCAAGTCTCTCTTATTTCTGTTGTCATATTTCCTCCAAACAAAATAATCTTGTTTGGTCACTAATATATTGTAAAAGATTATTGATTAGTTTTGGCTAACATTGGCATTGAAGAAATATTTCTAAATGTATCCAATGGGGACTTGCTTTCAGGAATAGTCATTCAGCTGATTCCTTGGCTTGCTTAAGAATTCTCTCAAACAATGATTTTGTTCTTCCTTCTCCAACGGTTGCTGTAGAGGAACATCAAATTAGGGGAAAGCAAGAGGACAGTGGAATGGTATGACATGAGGCAAATGTGGCTTAATATAGATTTATATTAATTAGGGCATTTTTGGGAAAAAATAATACTGAATATATCCTAAACAGTATATTCCTCAATAGAATAAAGAATGGCTTAACAGTAGTTTCTCAAACATTTTATTGCAAGTAGAAAAGCCTCCAAAAGTTGAAATTAGGTTCTGAGGCATGTATGCCTTTGATTGCAAGGTATGCCTCCTGGCCAGTTGGTATTGTTGGGAAAGTGAATTAGAGTGGTGTTGGAAAAGTACAACAGTTCAGGCAGCATCCGAGGTTCTTTTCCAGCACCACTCTAATCCAGGATCTAGTTTCCAGCATCTGCAGTCATTGTTTTTACCCTTTGTTGGGAAAGTTCCTTGAGGTTATGTATTGAGGGAGCATGTGTGATTTAAATTTTATAACCTGGAATTAAGGAAAGGGAAAAAAAAAATCAGGCTACATTATTCTAAAACTTTATACTTGGCATTCTGTTGTGCGGTTATTTTAATCAATGGAATAGGTGTTGGCCTATTATTTGATGCCTTCAGGTTTTAGTTTGATATGGAAATATAGTGCGCTCTCTTCCTATTCAATGTTTGAGGTTGTTTCAGATCTTCTATGAATATGTTTTATTTTGCACTCTTTGTATAATTTTTTTAAAGTAATTTTGTTTACATGTATAATAGGGCAGTTTTTGAGAGTTCTGGCTTGTTTAAACATTCAATGTTGCTGTTTTGTGCAATCCTATTTAAAATGAATGACTGATGAATAGATAGTAATAACGGATTATTTTTGCAATCTGTTCTGTGTCATCCTATAACACATCCTTGTGTCTTAACATTGAGGTTCAGGTATTTACCAGTCTCATTGAGCATGGAAATATGGGTTAGAAGGCTGAAAGATTTTTTTGCTACACATTCGCACCTTGATAGCTGTTGCACAAAAACAATTAAACTTGTTGCTGATTAATCTCTGTTGCTATTCAGTGTGTGAATTCTGTCGGGCTTCACTCTGAAAACTAAAGTAGGGCCATGTGATAGAAAATATATCTCACTTTGTACAGATTTTTGCCAATGGGAGTCATACAGCAGAATCTTTCAACTGTTCTTTATTTATTCAAATTTAAAATGTCAATTTTGTTTGGTAAAGGTATGAAGTGTTATCAAAGTGGATAGAGCTCAACATTAACTCTGTGTCTCTTCACAGATGCTAACAGACCTACTGAATTTTTCCAGCAATTTCTGTTTTATTTTGAATTAAATGAGAAATTCTCTGTTTTGATGTTTCTACACCATATGTGCTGAGTGTTTTACAACATTTTCTGTTTATTAATTATTTCTGGCATCTTGCTTTACAGAGTAATGTGTCCTCTGTTCCAATGCTGTAGCTTGTGAAGTATGCAGATTATCACTAGTGATTTGTTATGTTGGAAAGGTAAGTATTGTGCCACAATGCCAACCTGTAGCTAACCCAAAGATAAACTCTTGGGATATCTGCTACTTGGTGTGGTGAATGGAAAATGGTTTAGGGTCTCCGATTTATGAACACAGTGAGCCCCTGATTTCAATGGTAATATTATGAGCATTTGCCTAATGAAAGCTCGGACCTTGAAATGTTTGGAAAAAGGGGAGCTGTAGTTTTATTTTGGTGGGATCTTTTCAATAGCTCCAAGTAAATTGGGAATGCTACATTCCTAATGACATTCTCTTGACTACTTTTGGTTGTCAGCAAGATACAGAAAATAAATTTCAACTGGGTTGACTTCTCAAAACTGTCTGAGTTGTGACTGGAGGCTCAGAAAATCTTGAGCAGTATTTTAAATAAAAAATGATTGGCCCTTTATGACCTGTTACCTTCTTTGTTGATTTCACAGTGAGCAGTCAAAACGAATTGGGCACAAACATAGGTGGAGGGACAGGTAGTATTGAAGGAGGCTGCAGAAGGACTTGGACAGGCTGGGAAAGTGGACAAGGACGTTGCAGTGGAATACACTGTAGGAAGGTGTGAGGTTATGCACTTGCTAGGAAGAATAGAGGCATAGACCGTTTTCTAAATTAGGATAGCCCTCGGAAATCTGAAGCACAAAGGAGTGCTTCAGGAGTCCTAGTGCAGGATTCTCAAGGTTTACATGCAGGTTCAGTTAGCAGTTGCGAAGGAAAATGCAGTGTTAGCATTCATTTCAAGAAGGCTAGATTACAAGAGCAGGGGTGTACTGCTGAGACTGTCAGGCTCTCGTCAGACTGCATTTGGAATAATGTGAGCAGGTTGGGTCCCATTTCTAAGGAAGGGTGTGCTGGCTTTGGTGGGGATCCAGAGAAGGTTCTCAAGAATGATGCTCAGGATGAAGTGGTGTCATATGAGGTGTTGAAGACTCTGTACTTGAAGTTTAGGAGGATTAGGGGGAATCCTAATTGAAACTTAGAAAGTGCTGAGTAGATTGGACATGGAGAAGAGGTTTCCACAAGTAGGAGAGACTAGGACCCAAGGGTACAGCTCTGGAGTGAAGGGAGAAACCTTTAGGACTGAGGTGAGGAATTTTCTTCAGCTAGAGGGTGGTGAATACGTGTAACATGCAGCCTCCATAGCCCTTTGTGGCAAAGTCATTGAGTGACTTTAAAACAGAGGTTCTTGTCTGGTGAGGGGATCAAGGGTTACAGGGAGAAGGCAGGAGAGTAGGCTTGATAATCCTATCAGCTTTGATCAAATGGCACAGCCGACGCAGTGGGCCAAATGGCCGAATTCTGCACTTACATCTTATGGCTTTATAGGGTGTGTCTACTGAAAACTACACAAGAAACCCAGTACGGGCATGCCTTCATTGGTAAAGTCACCTGGCAAATATTTTGAAAACTGCTGTACATAGTGCAATATTAATGGATTAAAGTCTGTGCTGTAATTTTAAAAACACAAAATTACAAATGGAGATGCATTCCATTCTAGATTTTTAGATATTTGTATAAATATGATGTGATTTCTTCTCTTATTCCTTCAAAAATAAAACACCTTACCTTTGGAGAAAGGAAGAGTAAAGATTATGGATAGATTCAATTTGAAAAATGTGTCTTTATTTCTGGTCAGTTTATCTTTTGGCTCTGTAATTGTAATACAGTTATGACTGTAGATGTTTAAAGAGAAATTTGAGCACTCAATTTAAAAAGGTGAAATAGTGATATAATTTTTTAAAACAAAATAAATTTTATTTTATATAAAGGGAAATTAAACAAGCAGCACTATCTTTACAGTGTAGCCATAAAGACTAAAACAAAGTTCTATCTTTTCCACCGTGAGTTCCCTTGCACAAGAATCTTGTGTTCATTCACTGCTTTAGGGATCAGTCTACAAGGTTAGCTGCAGCCCTCTGGATTTATTTTTAATTCTCCTAAATATTCTAACTTTTCTCAGTTATGAAATTTCATTGGAATTCTTTCATTTGCTTTTGGGTAAGAGATGCTCTCGTTTTCTTGAAAGACTTCATGACTGTAGACTCTAGTTCTAGAGTCTAGTGAAGGATAGGCTTCAAAGTCCTATTAATAACTTCAATGTCAAGAACTTCCTCTGTGTTCCTCAGTTTCTGTATAGCTGTTGATTCCAGAGCTGTATCTCCGTTCTGAGCAGATAATATATGTCTGCCTGTTCGAAATTGATCAAGCTGACTAGTTTCAACCAAACTGGCTTCTGCTGGAAGGGGCTGTAAACTTAATGGTGATTTAGAACATAGAAAAATACAGCGCAGTTACAGGCCCTTTGGCCCTCGATGTTGCGCCGACCCAAGCCCACCTAACCTACACTAGCCCACTATCCTCCATATGCCTATCCAATGCCCGTTTAAATGCCCATAAAGAGGAAAAGTCCACCACTGCTATTGGCAGGGCATTCCATGAACTCACGACTCGCTGAGTAAAGAATCTACCCCTAACATCGGTCCTATACCTACCACCCCTTAATTTAAAGCTATGCCCCCTCGTAATAGCTGACTCCATACGTGGAAAAAGGTTCTCATTGTCAACCCTATCTAAACCCCTAATCATCTTGTTACCTCTATCAAGTCACCCCATAACCTTCTTTTCTCCAATGAAAATAGCCCCAAGTGCCTCCGCCTTTCCTCATGCGATCTTCCTACCATACCAGGCAACATCCTGGTAAACCTCCTCTGCACCCGTTCTGGTGCCTCCACATCCTTCCTATAGAATGGCGACCAAAATTGCACACAATACTCCAGATGCAGCCGCACCAGAGTCTTATACAACTGCAACGTGACCTCAGGACTCCGGAACTCAATTCCTCTACCAATAAAGCCAGTACGCCATATGCTTTCTTCACAGCACTATTTATCTGGGTGGCAACTTTCAGAGATCTGTGTACATGGACACCAAGATCCCTCTGCTCATCCACACTACCAAGTATCCGACCATTAGCCCAGTACTCCCTCTTCTTGCTACTCTTACCAAAGTGAATCACTTCACACTTACCTACATTGAACTTCATTTGCCACCTTTCTGCCCAGCTCTGCAGCTTATCTATATCCCGCTGTAACCTGCCACATTCTTCCTCACTGTCAACAAGTCCACCAACTTTCGTATCATCCGCAAACTTGCTCACCCAACCTTCTAGCCCCTCCTTCAGGTCATTTATAAAAAAGACAAACAGCAATGGTCCCAAAACGGATCCTTGCGGAACACCGCTAGTAACTGCATTCCAAGATGAACCTTTACCATCAATTACTACCCTCTGTCGTCTTCCAGCCAGCCAATTCCTAATCCAAACCTCTAACGCACCCTCAATGCCATGTCTCTGTACTTTTTGCAGTATTTTTCTTCCTCAAGTTTCAAGCTAGTCAATTTTTCATTGTTTTCTCTCCTATGAATTTTAGACTGAATGTGAGCCTCACTCATTCTGCTCATTAAGTGATAAAGTTAGTATTTTATTTGCTCAAAATGTAGTCTTGACCCAGATTATTTCCTTTGGCTCTCCCAAATCTGAACAGCTCTCCACACCAAAACTGCAATTGACTGTCTTTCTAACTGAATTACTTGTTCATGTCAGCAATCACACACAAAACAATCTCTCGTTTTAAATAAAAAGCCCAGGCCTAAGGCAATCTTTTGGATTTTCTCAAATACAAAATGTCAACAAATTACTTCAGTGCTACTGTTAGATTCTTCAACCCATATGAATGATTAATATTGTCAATAGCGTTTAATGACTCTCTCTCCAGACTTCTTTGGTCTGTAAACTCCCATGTTTACAAAGTTCTTCCATATGCAAACTATGTATATGTTCAAACCTTTTACTGAAGGAAGGGTAGATCTTGAGTGAAGACCCCCTATTGTTTATGGCTTTCATGTTAATCTGACTTTGAAGAGAAATAAAGCTTGCCTTTTGATTGTAATTAGTTTGCTTGAGTTGCACTTGTTTTTCCCAGTTTCTCCAGATACCCCAATTTTTCTAGAGTTAAAATGTGTTTTACAATATAACTTAGTTTTGGAATTAGACAATGAATCAGACTTTTGCAACATGGTACTGTATGTAGAATGAAAACGTTTTGTGGCAAAGACTGGCTGGTTCTACAAGGAAGACAAATAATTGTGGATGATGCCTTATCTGTCGCTAAATGTTATTTTCACTATTTGTTTCAGAGCGATGTGCTAAAGGAAATTGCTGGATTCTCTCAATCTCCGCATACCCTTTATCCCAAAATACCTGTATTCACCACAGCAGCACACCATGGTTTGCATGTACTGAATATCCAAATCATTTTGTGCTGTTATGGAGAGTTCAGGGAAGTCTGGGTAAGAGTGGGATAAAAGGGCTGTCTTCAGTATTTTGGGGGTTTGTATGCAATTGAGATTGTTTACTCCTTATAAATGGTTCTTGCTCCCCTCCCCAACCACACCACACACACGTAGCCGAGTAAATGCCTCCAGAGAGTTAGACAGGTTTTACCAAAGTTGATTCTGGCTGTACTATGCCCAGTTTGTGATTAGATGTACGTTGTGACTCCTCATCTGCTTTAGATCCCTTCCTCTCTACTTCTGTTGTTTCATCGCTGTTATATGAACTATATTAGGCACTAGACTCGTACATAAATCTAGTGACCTTCACTATGGATCCAGAAGTAAACAGCAGGAGAACTCATCAATTAATTAAATATAACTATCTGGACCAAAATAAAATTAATCTTTGTGACCTTGTAACTACCCAGTTCGGTAATGTGTTTTTAAGGTAATCTGCCATCCTTATTTGGTCTGGCCTGCATGTAACTCCAGAGCAGTGACAGTGACTTTTAACTGAAATAGCCTAGCAAACCAATTGTATTCAGAAAGGTTCATGATGGCATTTTTGTTTGGGTGGTAAATAATGGCCTTGCATCCTCTTAGTGAATTTTTAACAAAATGATTAGTAACTCCTCTGATCACCTTGTTATTTTTCTTTGGTTGTAAATATGCAACTTCCGGGAATTTAATAGTCCCCACATAAAGATTATTGGATCAATTTTTAGTTTTCTTTCTTGGAATCTCCTTTCAAATCCCATATGTAATGCTTATAATTTAATGTTTCTTCCTTTTCTGTGCAGCCATGCAAGTGACAGTACCTTGATCCTGCTTCTGAATTTGGTATCTTTTCAGAGTTGTTAGATTGCTATAATTTAGCAAAAATTCTGTTTTTAAATCAATATTGTATTGCTTTAAAAGCCTGCATCAGGTTTTATGAATTGTTTCCAGAAACACAATACAGGGGTACTCTTAACACTCTAAAAGAAGCAGACTATTGTGAAAGTGTATCCCAAATTATATTGCTAGCACCCAACTATTAATTGTTTCAGAAGGCAGATGCTGTTCATTCCTCCCTCTATGAAAATAAAAACAATTTCTATTTCACAATTGTGGTATATTTCAACTTCTCTGCAGTAGAACGAAAAACCTAGATTTGATGTGTAAACAGTGTCTTGAGAATGTCCAGAACCAAACTAACTTTGTGAATGTGTTTATTTGCATAGAATTCAGTGTACCATTTCATTTACAACTATAATACAAAATGTCTAAATTTTGATAGGAGTAAAAATTAACATTGCAAATCAAGCAGCAGAATTGGGGTGGATTAGTATTTGCAATCAGTGCTGATGACACTCAGTCACCGATAGTAAGCCTTCTGGAAAAGGTTTGTTCCTCCTTGTTTATTATGCTGCAACCCACTGAGGAACGCATATCTGCAACAATACACTTCAGGACGAAGATTTTTATCCAGTCTTAGACCATAAGAAATAGGAACAGGATAGGCAGTTTTGGCCTTAGAACCTGCTCTGCCATTGAACAGGATTATGGTTGATCCAACATTCCTCATGTCCACTTTGCTATCTTTTCCATTGAACCATTTATTTTCCCCTAATGATCAAGAATTTGTGTATCTAATGCTTAAGTATACATAAGGACTTAATCCTCTCCAAGTCTCTGTGGCAAGGAGTTACAAAGACTCTCAATGCTCTGAGAAGACATTCCTCCTCATCTCAGTCTTGAATGTTTTTCTTCACTCATGGGATGCGGGATTCACTGCCTCATTGCCCTGAAGAAGATGGTGGTGAGCTTCGCCTTGACTGCTAAAGTCAACTGTGCCGTTAAGAGGTAGTTCCAGGATTTTGATCCAGTAACTGAAAGAATGGCAGTATCTTTTCAAGTCAGGGTGGTGTGGGGTTTGAAGGGGAAATTGCAAGTAGTGGTATTTCCATGTATGTGCTGCCCTTGTCTTTCTGGGTGGTGGTGGTCTTGGGTTTTCAAAGTGCTTTCTATGTAGCCTTGGTAAATTTTTGCACTGCATCCTGTGGAATGGTGCCTCACTGGTGAAGGTTTGTGGATAATGGTGCCATTTCAGTGGATTCTTCCTGGTTGGTGTTATGCTTGGGAGCTGCACTCACCAGTCAAGTGGAGAGTATTTCATCACATTTCTGATTTGTATCTTGTGGGCAGATATTCTTTGGTGAGTTGAGAGGTGAATTACTTCAGAATTTCTAGCCTCTGACCTGCTCTTTGGAGCCAGAGTTTTTAAGTGGCTGGTCCAGTTCAGTTTCTGGCCAACCATAATCTTTAGGATGTTGATGATGGGAAGTTCATTGGTAATACTGTCGAACATCAAGGGCCAATAGTTAGATTCTCTTGGCGATGGTGTTTACCAGACCTTTGTGGGCATTTTTCAGACAACCTGGCTATTGTCCAGGACTTTTGCTTTATTTGGAAATGGATTGCTTCAGTACCTGAGTCATTACAGATGATACCAAACACTTTCAAATCATCAGTGAACAACCCACTTCTCACTATATGCAAGGGCAAGTCCTTGATGAAACAACTGAAGATCCATCCCACATCTCCAACATTCCACAGGATGGATGGAATTCTGTGAACAATAATTTTAACTTGCATACCTATGTAAAAACATAGTTCTTCATAACATTTGAAATAGGAGCTCGAATTGGCTATTTAGATTCTCAAGCTCTGCTAGATTAGATTAGATTACTTACAGTGTGGAAACAGGCCCTTCGGCCCAACAAGTCCACACCGACCCGCCGAAGCGTAACTCACCCATACCCCTACATTTACCCCTTTACCTAACACTACGGGCAATTTAGCATGGTCAATTCACCTGACCTGCACATCTTTGGACTGTGGGAGGAAACCGGAGTGCCCGGAGGAAACCCACGCAGACACGGAGAATGTGCAAACTTCACACAGTCAATCACCTGAGTCGGGAATTGAACCCGGGTCTCTGGCGCTGTGAGGCTGCTATTCAGTTAGATCTTAGGTAATCTGATTAAGACCCTGAATCTACTTTCTTGTCTGTTTCCCATTGATTTCCTTGTCACATAAACATCGGTCCAACTTTGCTTTGGATATATTCAGTGACAAGATTTTTTTGCTGGCTGGAGAAGTAATTTCTAAAGACAAATGACCCAATGAGAGAAGAAATTCCTTTTCACCTCTCTTAAATTGTAGACCCCCCCTATTTTCAAACCTGCTCAGAATCTTGTTTTAATAAAATAATCTTTTGTTCTTATCTCCAATTGGTATAGGCTCAATTAGCTCAGCCCTTCCTCCTAAGATAAATCCTTCATCTCAGGATTCAGTCTAGTGCACCTTCAAATTGTTTCCAACACACACATGGGCCACCAAAAGTAATGACCAAAACACTGTGGCATTCAAGCTGTGGTGTCATCAATGTGCACTACATTGATGTGTCATCAATTTTCTGCTTCAATCTCTTTACAGAAATTAATATTCTATTTGCCTTCCTAATTTCCTTGTATTTGAATGCTGACATTTTATGACTTAAGGCCTCCCAGATCATTTTATAATGCAGTGTTTTATAGTTTCTCTCAAATAATATCCTCCTGTTCTGTTCTTTCTTCCAATGAGGATATCGTCCATCTACTGATTGTTTTTCTTTTTCACCCCCGACTTTAAAAAGTCTACTTCTTAAAAATATATTCAGTTATGGTATGTGGGTTTTGACATGTTAGGCCAGTATTATTAATTACCCAGATGGCAGTTAAGAGTCAGCCACATTGCTGGAGTCATACGTAGAGACAAAAACCTGCAGATGCTGGAATCCAAAGTAGACAGATACATGGCTGGAAGAACACAGCCAGCCTGCAGCAGCGGGAGGTGGAAAAGTTGACATTTTGGGTGTAACCCTTCTTCAGGTCATGTGTAGGTCAGATGAGGTAATGATGGGCCAGATGGGTTCTTCTTGACAATTAACAATGATTTTCATGGGTATTGTTGATCTCTTGATCCCAAACCTTTACTGAATTCAAATTCATTGCAGATTTGAACCCAGGTCTGGATTAATAGTCTAGTGATAAGACCATTAGCCGTCACTTCCCTGTAAGTTACCTGTATCCCTTTCCAGTCTCTTTGATTCTCCTCTAATGTACCCGAATTTGCTGAGAATACAATGATGATCTCTTATTCAAAGCCATTAATAAAATCATAAATAATTGTGGCACAACACTGATCTGTGGGGTTCATATTTAGGTGCCATTTCCTCTGGCAGTTGATTCTATCAAAATATTTTAAATGTTGTATCTGAATAGGACAGATTCAGAGGGATATGGGCCAAATGTAAGCAAATCAAACTCTTTGGCAAAGTTGGTCAGCATGGATGAATTGGAGGGTCCATTTCTGTACTATATGACTCTTGACTCGTTAGTTTGCTATCCTGAAAATTACCTTTGGTTCACCGAGGTTCAGGGTAGTATATCATCCTTAAATACCATAAAGCAATTATCTTGTATAATAACCTTTGTTGTGGCACCTTTTGCAAATCTAAATGTGCTACAAGTACTAAACTTTATATCCACTCTATTTAAACTGTATGCAGCCACACTTCACTTGGAGGTATGTGCTATCTGCAGTCTTATATGTATACATAGAACTCTACTTATTTTAGTTTACACTGCATTAAACTTACAGGCTTATCCCAAAGTGGTACTTGTATCCATATTGTGCACAGATATGCATAGGTAGTGGGTTTTTTCCCTGTGTCTGGAACAATTTGTTGGAATTTGTATTTGTTTTATATAATTTTTGCTAGTCATTTTATCTAAATGCTGTGCCTTGATCAACTTCAGGAGAACTTCAAAACATGCAGTAAATGTGGTTTGAAATGTTTCTTGAGGTGGAGCACTAAAATGCACAATGCAAGGTTCACCAGGGGCTGAAGGAAAGAATAGAAAACTAAGATGAAGCTTGAATCTGACGTGATTTGCAGTACAGAGGAACCTCTATCATCCGAAGTATGTGGGCAGGGAGTATTTCATTTGGATAATCGAATGCCAGATAATTGAGGTTCCTCTAATAGCTTGGTTTAACTTTTTGTTTCACATTATCTCTGTTATAATACATATTTTAAAGATGTGGGATTAGTTGTAATTTATGCTGTCAGTTCCCTGGATGGAGAGATTCAACAACCAGGGTGCTGGAACAAGGGAATCATGGAGCATTCTGTCGACTCTACTTTAGCAGCACATAAATATTGGCAGGTTCCAATACTATTTTGCCAATATTGCGTGTGCTGCTCCAATATGGCTCGACGCTTGCAGCAAATTGCAGGAGCACATGGTAAATTTGAAGACCCCTGCTGTGCAAGAATCATAAAACGTAATGTCCTGGTTTGTTTGCTCTATATTGAATTCCAAATGTGAAAAATAAAAGTGAAAGAATTTCATTAACATACTGCCTTTTTTTTTTTGACTTACTGTTCTTTTGAATTCTCAGTGCACTGCATATTGCAATTCAAAATTCATTTAAGGTTTTGCAACTTTTTTGAGGACAGTGCTTCCCAAACTCTCCCATTGTGACTTTTATTGTGTAATATGGTAAAGGTGGAATAGGGAGCCTGGTAAGTAGATGGATCGGTCTCAAGCCTGGAAATGTTGGGATGAACTAGAGCTTGACAGTTAACCACAAGTTAAATTAAAATCTACTCTTTTTTCCTGGGTAACTATTAAGTTTAAATGAGTTAGAAGTCTCCTGCTGTGTGACAGCTGATTAGCAACTATTAGCTATTTCTTAATTAGTGTTGTCTGATACCTTGTCCTCAAGCAGTGCCAACAACCACAATGCTTTCAGCATGTCATTTGTTAACGCTTAGAATAGAATTTGTGCCAGTTGACGACTTTCTCGCCCATTTGGGCCTCAGAAGTCACCCAGCACCAATTCCCATTTCTCTTCCTGTTCATGTAGATCAATCCTAGATAACTTTTTTAAAAAGAAGCTGCTTCACCCAAACCTGCTTCACTCTTCGATCTGAAATGAAACATGAGAGATTACCTGAAGAGTGCAGAGCTTAGGTATAATCCTTTACCAAAATAGTTTGATTAAACACCCTTTCATATTGTACACAAATAGAAACAAATCACATTGGATAATGTATATTCCAGATACTGTCAATAGGGTGAAAGGAGCAAGATGCTGTAAATACCATGCCAGAAGGCAGTTTGCTAATTTGATCAGTAAAATTAGTTGCTTTAAATCACAGAAGAATTAGGAAAACCACCTACAAGTATAATACAGTACCCAACCTTGCACTAGCTACTCACTCAATATGAATTGTGCACACAGTAAAGATGCCACTGTCTGAGAGGTTGCTCTCAGCCTAATAATTTATTTTCTGACCAGCTTATTTGCTATAAGCTATCTGACTGTTGGTGCATGTTCCAATAAATTTAAAATTAACTGCTCAGCTGGAGACAATATTTATAGAAAAAGTAATGTCAAATTTACATAAAAAGCCTTTGATTGCATTCCCTGGCAACAGGGGGAAAAGACACTTAAACATTCTGCTCTTAGCCCTGTTAAAAATTTAATTAGTATTAACACTTTTTTTCAATTCCCCCCCACCCCCCAGTATGTTGATAATAAACAACTTGCTTAAAAGATACATTATTTTTCTCTTGCTCTCTCCTTACCATCTTCCCCATGCCACAATGATACTGGACCTTACCTGGGTCAGTGGTTCAAATCAGCCAGCTCAGAATTTGACAGGAATGAAACCTGAGCCTTTAGTCAGAATGTCAATACATAGAAATAAATCTTCACACAGCAGGTCGCACGCAGAGGAATTATGAAAAATCTTTTCCGTCACTGAACTGCTGGTGAATGAACACCGCTGAGTCAGTGAGGGATAGGTACAGGATACCTTTAGTAATAAGGTTCTCTCCACATGATTGCCATCAAACACTTGAGTATACATCTTGAGGGGGAGGTTATGAGAAAGGTCTTTGTTCACCAATAGGGTCTTAACTCGCAGCAATGGGAAGAGATGACAGAAATTGATACAGTTCCATAGGAACAAAGCTTTTTTCTTTTAAGTAAAAAAATCAAACAAAACTAAAATTCCAATGTAAACTCAGAACTGCATATTCGATCCAGTCTGAGCAAATATTGTTGGGGGAATTCAAAGGAAACAACAAAGAGCCTGAATGGTTCAGAGAGCTCTGTGCTGGACATAGGCACGATTGACGACGACTTCAACATTGGTGCCTCCCTGATTGCAGATATCGAGGATAAAGATGAACAGCATTTCCTCCAGACCGGCTGCAGATCTGAGAATGTCACCTGTAACAAATCAGTGATGTGTAGGCTAAATAACAACTGTCAAGTCAATTTTCACTTCTTTGTACTGCTTGGTTTTCAAACTTTATTCATTAGAGTTTAGAAGAATGAAAGGTGATCTTATTGAAACAAAAACATGACTTGATGGGTAGTTGTTGGGAGCATTTTCCCTTTAAGTTTTTTCCCATAAACTGAGAGACATTTTAAAAATAAGAACCTCATTTAGGTTAGAAGTGAGGAAAATGGTCTTACAGGCTTATTGTCTGTCGTTATCTTCCTCGCAATGAAAGTTGGATCATTGAATATTTTAAAGGGTGAATCTCTAGAACATGGGCCAAATGACCTGCTTCCAAGTCCACACCAACCCTCCAAAGAACAACCCCTACCCCACCCTCTCTGTATTTTACACAGTTAATCCATCTGCGTATCCCTGGACATCATGGGCAATTTAGCACGACCGATTCCCCCTAACCTGCACATCTTTGAACTGTGGGAGGAAACCGGAGCACTCAGTGGAAACCTACGCAGATAGTCACCTGAGAATGGAATCGAAACCAGGTCCCTGGCACTGTGAGGCAGCAGTGATAACCACTGTGCTTTGTACCACCATGAATTAAATGGATGCTTGTTTGAATCAAAAGGGTAGAAATAGTAAAAAGTGAAGCTAAAGGCAAAAATCAGATCAAGTATTATTTAACCAATGGCAGTGCAAGGCCAATAGCCTACTCCTAATTTACAAAGGATACAGAACACACACAAGCAGAAGGTGCAAGGTTGACTCCAGAGATATGAGCTCATAATCTAAGTGCATTGTGTGGATGTTACCACGTTACAATGGTGATATCTTGGTGCCTCTTAGCTCTGACTAATCCCACAGTCATGGGTCTTCATTCCATAAATACCAACTTGTACCCCCAACCATGCCTCATCCATAACCACTTTCCAGTAGCCGCCATTGGCAGGCCTCAACAGCCATACCGTGATGAATAAAAAATTAAACATCTAAACACAATCTAATACAAGTATGTAGCATACACAGTTGAGTTTGTAAACTACCATTCAAACATATCCATTCAGATCTTTCAAAGCTCAGCAAACTTCTATTTAGACTTAACATCAAAGACAACTAACCCTTAAAGTCTTTTTAAGCTGATTAACTGAATTTATCCCTTACTGAGATAAAGATAACTCAGTGAAGAATCCACAATGACATACCTATAGTCCTTGGGGAAATATTAACAAAGAGCTCTACTGAAAGTGCATGGCCAGCTGCTTTTTTCTAACTTACACCCATCAATCTGAGTAGTTTAGCAGTTTTAAGCTCCTTGAAAGTTGCATCTAAAATGTGAAAAGCAGACCAATGAAAGAACTTCAGATTATAAATTATACAAATGTTATCCACTCCAAGAAAGTTTACAAAATACTCCAATGTGGAATCAAGGGTTATGGAGATAAGGTAGTAACAGGATACTGATTGTGGATGATCAGTCATGACCATAATGAATGGTGGTGCTGGATCGAATGGCCTACTCCTGCACCTATTATTTGTTGTCTAATTCAAAACTCCCAACACAGCAAAATGAAGGCTCTTGTAACAGTCAAAATAGGACCTCTTTGAATTCAGCCTGCTGGGAAAAATTGTCATGCCTTCAACATTAAAGGATAAGGGAACAGAACGATGTGCTAATGAAGGGTGAGATGAAGAAGAAGAATGGGATACAAATAAGTGCAGCATAACCATCAGCAAAGGTTATATGGCTAGCATGGCCTGTTTATCTGCTATACAATCTACGCTGTTTCAGTTTATAAATGAAGAGTGGGGACTGAGTCGAGATATCAATAGGCAGTTGGAATTCAGTCAGTCAGTCAGTCCATTCAGGAAAATAGAAAGAAGGTAATAGTAAAGACATTTACCAGGGGAAGGTGTTGAGCAATCTGTGCCAGTGTGGCAGGTCTGGCTAAATGCTAGCCCTCCATGAGCCAAAATGGAGATCAGAGTGTTGCTGTGCTTGGCAGGATGCATAGCTCGGTGATCCAACCTGGAAACGATAGGGAGAAAGATGGCATCTAAAGACAGTTCTTCATTCAGTCCTGGAACGGGAGAGAGGACAAAACAAGTAAGATTCCTGTTTCATATTTCCCCTTTTGTCCTATCTCAAGATCAAGTTGTTGAGGGTGTTTCTAGTCTTTGCTGTAATAATCTCATCTGCTGATTGGTTACACCCTTAGATTAAGGAACACAGGATTCCTGCTTGAGATCACCATCAAAACCATCCCTCCCACCAAACATTAGGGGTGCAAATTTCAAATAAGGCAAAAAAGATGTGATCAGACAAATAGGTCTACACAACAACCTTAAGGCAACTGGGGATAGACAAATAAATGTAAAGCCTCCATTCATGGGAATGATTTGAAAACAAGTAACTTTTACCTGATTACTGTCCATATCCCTGGGAGATCTTAAAAGGACTGACGCATAGGTCACATATGAACTCTTGGAGAAGCCTTCAGAAGGGCATTAGTATCAGAGACATTATATACCAGTTAACACAGAACACCTTACAAAGAAAAGGAACAAAAATTGCAATCTACAGCACTAGAACCAAGCAGGTCTAGAGTCCACCGAAGGCCATTTGGCCCGGTGTTTATAAACTCCTTGTAAGAGGGATCCAATACTAATTCTCTTTGTCCCAATATCTCCCTGTAGAATACTATCCCAAATCAATCCCACTGCTCTATTCTCTCACCACAGCTGTATCACAGCGAGTCAGGCAGCTTCCAAGAAGCAGGAGAACTAATGTTTTGGGCTTAAGCTCTTCATCAGGAATGTGGTGGTGGGTTGGCCGGGGAGGGGGGGTGGGAAGAGGACTGAGATCAATCAGAGAATGCAGGTGGGGGTGAAGCGGCTAGGAAGGCAATAGGTCGAGGGTGGTGGGGGGTGATAGTGATAGGGATAGGTCAATGGAGAGGATGGAGTAGATAGGTGGGAAGGAAGATGGACAGGTAGGACAGAGGGTGGTGCCGAGTTGGAGAGTTGGATCTGATAAAGAGGTGGGGGAGGGGAGAAGAGGAAAATGGTGAAATAGGCGTTGATGCCATCTGGTTGGTGGGCCCAAGGCGGAAGATGAGGCATTCTTCCTCCAGGCGTAAGGTGGCTAGGATTTGGCAGGGGAGGGGGCCAGGACTTGCATGTCCTTGGCAGAGTGGGAGGGGGAGTTGAAATGGTCAGCCACAGGGCAGTGCGGTTGTTTGATGTGTGTGTCACAGAGATGTTCCCTAAATTGGCATCCTGTATCCCCAATGTAGAGGAGACCACATCGAGAGCAATGGACACAGTAGGTGAAGTGGGTGGATGTGCAGGAAAATCTCTCCCAGATACGGAAGGATCCTTTGGGATCTTGGATACAGGGAAAGGGTGGGTGGTGTGTGTGCAGGTTTTATATCTCTTGCGGTAGCAAGGGAAGGTGCAGGGAGTGGAGGGTGGGTTGGTGGGGGGTGTGGACCTAACGAGGGAGCCACGAATGGAACACAGATGAGGGTTAAGGGAAATATATCCCTGGTGCTGGGGTCTGACTGTAGGTGACAGAAATGGCAGAAGATGATGCACTGTATCTGGAGATTAATGTGGTGGAAGGTGAGGACGTGGGGGGGGGGGGGGCGCAGTTCTATCCTTCTTGTGGTTGGAAGGATGAGGTTAAAGGGCAGAGGGGAAGGAAGTGGAGGAGATGCTCTGGAGGGCATGGTTGATCAACTGGGAGGGGAAATTGCGGTCCTTGATTAGGAGGCCATCCAGCATGTCCTGGAGTGGAATTGCTCTCCCCTTCTAGCCCTGTATCAAGCCCAGACTAATCGACTATCCTGAAATGCTTACAGATCTTTATCTATAAACATGAAAAGTTATTACTGAAATATTTTGATGACCTCGGGTATAACTTCAGATAACACAAAATTCAAAGGTAGTAAACTGAACAAAATAAGACTTTCCTATCAGACCTGCCTGCCCTGCTCTGCTTTTCCAGTGCCACACTTTTCAACTCTGATCTCTAGCACTTGCAGTCCTCACATTCTCCCTGTATCAATTTCAAAGCAGTTACACTCCCCTTAGAGATTTGTATGTCAAACTAACCTCTGTCCACACTTTCCCAAAAGCCTCATGACAATTAAAAACTGTTATGTACAGGCTAGTCCTAAGATACAGAAGCTCCTGCACAAATTGCCAATACATGCTGATAATAGCAAAATGTTAAAACTTCCAGATCTTGTTAACCAAACTCACTTTACCTAAAATGGTCACAGTGTAGTATCCATAGCAACATGCTGGTTCACATTGTTCCAGATCCTCAGTCTGACCTGCTGGGATTCCAGAAAAATTGGACGGCTGGAGACCAAAGGTTTTGAGGAGGAAGGACTTGTCTCTGAAGTGGAAGCAACGAGCTACCATTTGGGAAACGTCTCCCCGATGGGCAATATGCTCTCGCTGTGATGAGCAATCAATCCGAGAGAAGATGGGCTGGGCTAAGCTCATTGCACTTGGAGTCTCCTCCACATCATCAGAGTCTGTGTAGAACTCCTCACATGCTTTTATGAAGTTGAGGGCTTCAAAAAGAAAGAAATGCTATACTGCATTCATACCATTCCAAACTTCACATCCAAATCTACTTCATACAAAAGAGTTTATTTTTACAGTACAGCCACTATTATGTAAGTGAATGCAGCAGCCATTTTGTGCAGAGTACAATTCACATGCACTGATTAGACTGATGGTTATGAATTTACTTTTAAATGGTATTGCTTTAGGAATGAGACTAAGAAAAATCTCTGCTCTTCAACTCACTTGTAAAATACCTTCATTTGAACAGGTGGACAGCAATGATATTTAACATTTCAACCAGCCACGCTATATTGATTTTTTTTAGATTAGATTAGATTTCTTACAGTATGGAAACAGGCCCTTTGGCCCAGCAAGTCCACACCGACCCTCCGAAGAGTAACCCACCCAGACCCAATCCCCTGACTAATGCACCTAACACTATGGGCAATTTAACATGGCCAATTCACCTGACCTTTGGATTGTGGGAGGAAACCCTATCTTAAACATTAGATACAGTGTGAATCCACAAGAGAGAGTCACAGAAATTTAGAGCTCAAGAGATGGCCATTCAGCCCATCCTTTTTTGCTTTGCAGATCAATCCTGAATATTCCCATTGCCTTATTTCCCCAAATCCTTATACCAATGCAAAAATAATCCAACTTGCTCTCCTTACAACTTTGTAGCAATACCCAAATTAATTCTGTTGACTCTTGCCTTTCCTACACCCTATATCAATCCCCAAACTAATTCCATTGACATACTGTCTCCATATAGCCATGTATGTATCCCAAACTAATCATACTGCTCTCCTCCCTCCCCATTGTTCTTTATCATCATTCCCACACTAATCCCACTGCCTCATTTTCTCTTCATAACCTGATTCAATCCCTGACTAACCTCATTACTCCACTCTCCCCTTCTCGACCTGTATCAAGCTCAGATTAATCTACTATCCGGAAATGCATATACATCTTTATCTATAAAGATGAAAAGTTATTACTGAAATATATTGATGACCTCGGACATAACTTAAGATAACACAAAAATCAAAGGTGAGTAAATTGAACAAAATAACAGACTTCATTCAGGAGGACACAGAAGAAATAGCTGTGCATTTGTGATGCCAAGGCACAGAAGGCTATGGACTAATTGCTGGAAAATGAGATTAGAATAGTTAGGTGGTTATTTTTGACTTGCACAGACCCAATGGGCCAAAGTGCCTTTATCTATGCTGTCTTTCAGACGCCTGGCAGATGAAATTTAAGGCAAAGAAATGTTAAGGGATTCACTTAAGAATAAGGTCAGCAATAGAAGCTAATCTGAAACAATTTGGTAGGAAGGTGCAGGAACAGAGACTTTTCAATTTTGTTGTTGTGATGATCTGTAATACGCTACTTGAAATTAATGAGTGGACACAGATTCAATAACAATTTAAAAGATATTTAACTGCAGTGTGCAGAATCTAGCTTGATACTAAAAAGCTAGCATAGGCAAGATTGCCTCCATAAGAGCCATGATTCTAATTACAACAATCTCAAACTAATCCTGGTTTTCTCCATTACATAAGACTGCTTGCACACTGATAAACTATCTGAATGAAAATAAGCTGGAACATGAATTGGTGCCAACAGATAATATCACATGAGCCTCTCAATAACGTGTGTAATCCCTTTTAGAGATAGCAACGGGTCAATTAACTCCTTCCCAAACCCAATTCGAACACAGCAGACGTGGTTCCACACGTAAGTAATCTCTACAGCCACAAGATGTCAGCCCTCTGACTTGCTCTTAAAAGTGAGGGCTTCTGAGCTTGTCAGCGACTGGCTGGCTTCTGGTCTCTCACCAACACTGGCAGGCTGCACTTGAGAACCTAGTCACAGAGTACATCCAGATCTTTAGATGCTAAGGATAATGGTGGAAAGTAGGGTCACAGCTCGGTCATTTTCTGACTTCAGGAGTTATCACTTTTGGGATGATAACCCCATGCCACATCCTAACAACAGAACAAAGCACAGAACGCTGCAAGGAAGCTCAGTTTGTTCGAACCTTTCCCAGGACTTGCATCACGGTTCACGTCCTTCTCGTGCTTTCGTGGATGGTGAGCTGCGTTCTCTTCCACCCGAGCTGATCCTGTATCCCTACAGAGTCTAGGTTAAAAAGGAACCAATTATATTATGTGGTGCTTTCACATGCCAATGTTCTAAACTGGAGAGAGGTTAAGTGAGAATCAGAATTTATTGTTACAAGTACTAAAGGTGGCAGAAATCAGAGTTGAGGAGATACAGTTTTACAAAATGATATGGCCGAGGAAGCCGTTCAGCCCATTGTGCCTCTTTAAAACACAGTCTTCCCATTAGCCCAATTTCTTTGCTTTTTCCGTATAGCCCTGCAAATAACCCCCTTTTGAAAGCCATTTTTAAATTGATTTCTACCATCCTTTTAGACAGCGTGTTTCAGATCTCTCCAATTCAACCCATAGAAAGCAACTGCCCTCATTTCCCCTCTCGTTCTGCCAATCTCCCTTTAAACCTTGGGGAGAACAATCTCAGATGCTCAATTTTGTCTGAGAACTGAAGTCCCCCATCCTCGTAAATTTCTTCTCCACTCTCTCCAAGCCTCAGTATCTTTTGAAAATGTGAAACGTAATATTTGAAGCAACACTCCAGCTGAGGCCCAACCAGTAGTTTACCAAACTTTCACACAGATGCTTTGAATTTGTACTCTGTACCTCAAGTCCAGGGTACTTTTTTTAAAAACATAAATGTAGGAAGTCTTGCTACAAGTAAAAAGGGAATTGGCGAGATGCCACTCAGAGTACTGTGTGCACTTTTGGTTTCCTTATTTAAGGAGGCAGTTCACAGAAAGTTCACCAGGTTGATACCTAAGACGAAGCAGCTACCTTATGAAGAAACATTAATCAAACTGGGGCTAAACAGCAAATAGAAGAGGTGATCTTGTTGAATTACAAAATTCTGAAAGGAGGTTCCTTTCATGGAAGAATCTGAAACTATGCAACAGAGTTAAATAATAAAGGAGCTCCCATTAAGACAGAAGCAAAAGAGAAATTCCTTCTCTCATAGGATTGTCAATCTCTGAAATTTTCTCCAACAGACAGCAGTGAAAGCCGGCCACTGAATATGGGGTAAGAGTGTGTCAGTGGAAAGGCACAGCAGGTCAGGCAGCATCCGAGGTGCAGGAGAATTGACATTTCGGGCATAAGCCCTTCATCAGGAATGAGGCTTGTGGACGGGGGCTGAAAGATGGGGGATGGGGGTGGGTTAGGGGAAGGTAGCTGAGAAAGCGATAGGTAGATGAAGGTGAGGGAGAGGTCAGGGGGTTGGAGCAGATAGATTGGAAAAGGTGATGGACAGGTCAGGAGGGTGGTGCCGAGATGGAGACTTGGGGCTGGGACAATCCTTCCCCAAGCTCTACCCCCTCCCATTTATCTTTCATCCCTGGCCCAGAAACCTCATTCCTGATGAAGGGCTTATGCCCGAAACGTGGATTCTCCTGCTCCTTGGATGCTGTCTGACCTGTTGTGCTTTTCCAGCAACACACTCTCGACTTTGATCTCCAGTATCTGTAGTCCTCACTTTCTCCTGGCCATGACTAATGTTCAAGGCTGAGACATACTTTTGATCGACAAAACAGTCATAGGTTATGGTGGGCAGAAATCAGAAGTGTGGGTAAGGCCATAATCAGATTAGCTGTGATCTTAATTAATGGCAGAGTCAGTTCAAGAGGCTAACGTCTATTCCCACTCTTTACGTTCTATGCTAAATAACCGTGTCAATCTATTTTTAAGTGGAGAGCTTTAATTCAGTAAAGAGGTTTAAAAAGGTGTCCAGGGGCATTATCACCACATTTGCAGTAGAGGCAGAAAAACATGGAGCTGTCAGAAGTTGGAGAGCAGAGGATCTAAACAATGGAACATGGTGTCAGTGCATTAAAAGAAATGCAGCTTGTGATGTTTAAAAGGATGATGTTTCTGTATGCTGTACAAGCTACAACACTGTTCTCGAGTTCTGAACAATTTGGAAATTGTGCACAGTGGAGCTAAGCAAGGGAACATAGAGAAAATCTCCAGCCTAAAGGCGAGGCATTGCTGGGCTGTGAAGACAAATGAGCTCATGGAGAATTCAAATGCAGAGCTACAAGAATTACACAGTGCTTACAGCACAGAAACACCCCTTTTGGCTCATGGTAAACTTTATGCTCTATACAAGCTACCTCTTAACCAGACCCCACCAGCACAGTCTTCTATTCTTTTCTGCATCATGTATTTATCCAGATTTTCCTTAAATATATCGATACAATTCACCTCAGTCACTATTGTAGCAAGTTCACATTCTCACTATTGGCTGGGCTAAAAGGTTTGTCACAAATTCCCTCTTTCACTTATTTAGAATTAGTCAGCAACCTGAGAAAAGAATTGGAGTTCAGCCATTAGATGTGCAGCACTAGCAGCAAGACATTCAGAGCGAGTGAATGCTTCAGTTACCTCACTAGTGTACATTTTTTCTCGCAGAATACACCTTTTCTTTTTCTTTTCTGTGATAAGCCAGCTTGTTTCTTCGGAGGAGGTCCACTGGTGAAACAAAGTTCCAGCATATTAATTCAGTCACATTTCCAACACAGAGAAGGTGGCGTCTTCCTTTCTGCTGAGGTTAGGTCTCACTGCAGTGCCTCCTACTGTATGCCTCATTCTCCCTCCTCTGCCCCACCAATATCTCTAAACTGTGTGAATTGTTAGCTCCTTCAGTTACATCTCAACATAGAGGAACTAAAAGCCAAGTTCGTCACCTCATCACAACCTTTTGACTACCTTTCCAATCTTGGTTTCACTCTCCTGGATTACTGCTGCTAATTATGTCTTTTGATTGTTGCTTCAGTTGTTTGACACAGTAACTTGCCCAACAAGATGAGGAATACCCTCTGATCCATTCTCTAGTCTGCAGTGAATTATCTGGCATTAGCCCTGGCAGCAAAACATGAGGATTCTGGAAGATGGAGGAGAACATCACCCAAGATTCCTACTTCTGATAATCTTCCCAATGACCGACTCCCACCCTCCTAGAAATGTAACTGGCTGAACACCAGGTGACATCACAAAGCTCTTTGCAGTCAACTAACTTATTGACACTCACTATTCAAATTCATGAATGTGAAACAGGCAGAGCGAGATCCGAATTCAGACCCCATATGTTGGGCATTGCCTTCACCAGGGGACAGGAGATCTCCAGCACAAAGTAGCTGATTTTCCTACCCAGGAAAATAACTGACTTAGAATTGCCTGAACGAGTCCCCAACTGGAGACCTTAGAAATAAATATATCTTGCCTTCACAAACACGAATTTCCAACAACAGGAAATAATTCCATGTATGGAAAATAAGTCTCACCTCACGATAGGGATTACAGGACTTTTGTTTCCTCTTGTGCGCTGAAATGGCTGGTCAGCGTCAAGCAATTCTTCATACTCCTCAGTTCCTCCAACAGCATTATAGACTTCAGTGAACTGTAAGACAAGAACTTGCCAGATAAACCAACTGGCTACCTGATAGGCTGGAAATCTGATAATGACAGAAACTTCCTGTTTACCGCCAAGATGTAACGTCACAAAAGCCTACGTCAGTGTCTTCTTTACCCAGCACAAACCACTGATATGGTGAAAGGTGGTGAGAATCATATTAAAGCCTTGTAAGATAGGGAGGGTATCTTGTAATATCGGTGCACTGACATGAAAAAAATAACAAAACATGTTTCCGTGCAAAATGACACTGAAACATTTTAAAACAACTTTAAAAATAATCATTTGGCTGTAATGTCTTTGTCACGATGTAGGAAGCACAGTAGCAATTTGTGTTCAGCAAGCTGTCATCAGATAATGGTCAGAAAACTTGTTTTCTCATAATGTTATGTCACGTATACACATCAGCCACGAGACTAGGCAAACACCCCTCCCAGTCTTCTTCAAAGAATTCCTTAGGTTCTTTTATGTTAACCAGAATTCAGAGAGGGCCTTCATTTGATGTTTCATCTGTTACCTTCATCCGTAATCCACTTTTTGAGAATCTGTTTGGATATAATGCACAATTCTCTGCAGTGGGATCTGAACCCACAGACGTTAAAGTGCAATCTCTGAGCACAGATGACACAAGGTGTCTCTGAGTAAGGTAATGCTGCCCTGGTGATTCCACCCAGCATGTCTGGACGTACACAAACAAATACAACTTTTTCCTTTCCCAACACTACTTGAGTCAATGTGTTCGTACAATGTTCCATTCTTAGCCTATTCCCTTTGCCCCCAATCCCAATGTAAAACAACTGTTTAGACATCTCTGTTACCTCCTCATCCATTTTGCCCAGTATCTGGTATTTTACAGATTTGATTCGTCCCTGGATGGTGACCTGCCTATACTCTCGGTACTCCAGCTGATTCATACACTGCTTCAGCTCAGACATCGTAGTCAAGGGAGACATACCTAAGAAAGATAGATTTGACTTTCCTTAAAATTAAAGGTAGAAATGTTCCTGTAGGCACTGCTGGTTTCTATATCATATGCTCGACAAGATTATATTAGATCACAGTAAGCAGCATAGAATTTGTTAGAGTTCTTTAATGAAGTGACCAGGAAGGTTGACAAGGGCAGGACAGGCTATATGGATTTCAGTAAGGCCTCTCATAAGGTTTCACATGGTATGCTGCTCTGGAAGGTTAGATCACATGGAATCCAGGAGAAGCTGGCAAATTGGATTCACAAATAGCTTGATGGTACAAATCAGAGGGCAACAGTAGAAGGATGCTAGTCAGACTGGAGGCCTGCGAGTGGTGGAGTGCCTCAGGGGTTGGTGATGGGCCCATCGCTGTTTATTATTTATAGCAATGATTTGGATGAGAATATACAAGGCATGATTAGTAAGTTTGCAGGTGACCCTAAAATAGGAGATCTCGTGAACCTTGAGAAAGGTTATCAGAAATTGCAGAAGGACTTTGATTAGCTGGGGAAGTGGGCTGAGAAATAGCAAATAGAGTTTAATACAGATAAGTGTGAGATCTTGCATTTTGGAAAATCAAATCAAAGTAGGAGTTTCATGATGAATGGTAGAGCCTTATAAGGAGTGTAGTGGAACACAGAGACCTTGGAGTTCAGGTGCATGCTTCTTTTTCCCAGGGTTGGGGAATCAAGGACTCGAGGGCATCAGTTAAGGTTAGAGGGGAAAGAATAAAAGGGAACTTGAGAGGCAATTTATGTTTACACAGAGAGTAGTAAGCATGTGCAATGAGCTGCCAATAGAAGTGGTTGTGGCAGGTACCTTAGTAACATTTAAAAGGCATTTAGCCAAGTGCAAGGAAATGGGTTTAGTGTTGGTCGGCGTGGACCTGTTCGGGCTAAAAGGCCTGTCTCCATGCTGTAGGTCTTTGTGAATCTAACTTTTATAGCATAGAAAGGAGGGCAACCTACCTTAAAGTAACAATGTTTTGACAGTCATGTTGAATAATTGCAGGACACCAGGGAGATCTCTGAATAGTGGCCTTGAAATCTTTTATATCCACCATAAGGACAGGCAGAGCAACAGACAGACTGCAACTCCTACAGCAAAGCACTTGGTCAGCATTGGCTGCAATGGACGTATCAGCTTTGATCATGTCCCAACATTCTGCAGTGGTAGTGAAGGCCATAGCCTTCTAAGAGGGAAGGCAGACAGCAGCGGAGCAGAGAAGGCTAAAACAGATAAAAGAAATATGCAACACCAATGTTAAGCAAGAGACCAGTTTTCCAGCTTCCTCACCAAGTATTTCACGTCGATAATCCCGCTCACTGGAAGGAAGGGGAGGATAGGTGTAACATCCACCAATCTGAGTTTGACTTAACGTGTCCCTTTCTTGATCCTTGGCAGATTGTATCCAATTAATAAACTCCTTTACCTTTGGGTTTTTCACATATAATTTCCCGTGATGATGGCCTAAAGGGGACAGGTGAAGGTAAAAACATTAAGACCTAAGTTAAGAATTATTGCAGTGAATTATTTCAATACTCAGAGGCCAGGGGAACTGCTCATAATGTCACACACCACTTCCTGCCTCCTGGATAGATCTGGTGCAGTGGCAGGCCCACCAAATTCCAGGCTCATTTACCATTCTGAACTGATAATGAGTTGGGGCAATAGTTGTCTACATAGAGTCAGAACTGTACAGCAACAAAACTGTTCCTTCAGTCCAACTTGTCCATGCTGACCAGATATCCTTAATTAATCTAGTCCTATTTGCCAAAATTTGGACAATATTCCTCTAAACCCTTCCTACTCATATACCCATCCAGATGCCTTTTAAATGTTGGAATTGTACCAGCCTCCACCACTTCCTCTGGCAGCTCATTCCATACAAATACCACCCTCTGCATGAAAAAGTCACCCCTTAGGTCCTTTTTATATCTTTCTCCTCTCACCTTAAACTTTATGCCCTCTAGTTTTGGATTCCCCTACCCAAGGAAAAAGACCATGGATATTCACCCTATCCATGCCCCTCAAGATTTTATACACCTCTATAAAATCACCCCTCAGCCTCTAACACTCCTGGGGAAAAAAAGCCTGGGCCTATTCAGCCTTTCCCCATAGCTCAAACCCTGGCAACATCCTTGTAATTTTTTTTTCTGAACCTCTTCACGTTTAACAACATCTTTCCTATAGCAGGGAGACCCAGAACTGAACGCAATATTCTGAAAGTGGCCTAACCAATGTCCTGTACAGCTGCAACATGACCTCCCAACTCCTATACTCAATGCAGTGACCAAAACATCCTATCTCAATTGGTCTAAAAGACAAGGACAATCCTCAGCTGTTTTTAGGGCCTCAAATTGCTCTTAAGTTTACAGAAGTATCAATCAGGTTCAGGAGGGGATCACTCAGTCCCGCAAGCCTGCTGTACCATTCAATAAAATCATGACTCATGTGAGTATGCCGTTTTCCCACCTACCCTCAATAACCTTTCACCTGCTTTAATATCAAGAATATATTTTCCTCCTTCAAAACTATTTAAAGATTCTACTTCCAAAGTAGAGGTCCAAAGTCTCATGAGCTTCTATAACTAAACAAGTTCTCATCTCCATCTTAAAAGGGCGTCCCCTTATTCTGTTTTATGGGACAGTTTTGCGATGGCATATGTGCCTCTAGCAATCAAACATAGTGCGCTGCAGAGGATTAGTTTAACTTCATTCATAGAACGATTCTGTTAAGGGTCCTCTGCATCTCCAACAAAGCACTAAACTTTTTCTCATCTGATCAGGCTTTCGTTAAAAAGTGTCAGCTGAACCAAATTCAAGTCTCTCTCCCCTCCAAGTAACCTACATCAGGAGACTGACATAGAACGGGAGATCATTCTGTCAAACTCTTAGATTGATCTATATCTTAACTTCATCAATCTGCCTTCTGTCCAAGACACTCAAAATGTTTACCCAACAAAAATCTACAGATTACAATATTTTCTAACCTACCCTCTATTGTTAGGCTTCACCCCACACTCTATTCATTCCCATCCCTATAGTCATGAGGAAGTCCAAGAAAACAGGGCCCCTTCCTTCACAGTTTCCCAACAATACATGCACTAGACGTCCTCTCGCCATATACATACCATTGACATATACCTGGCTGTATGCTGTGCTTTGCAGGTAAGGAAATGCTTTTCTTTCCCCACTGGGATTGATCGTTTTGCATTCCAGTATGACATTCGTACACACAAGCAAGGTCACTTAAATCAAAAAAAAAGAAACACTTTTGAGCATGGGTTTTTGTTGAATCATTCAGTTTATCTTGGCATCATCTAAGTTGAGGCCCCCCTTTGCTAATGTTCCTGAACAGTTTGGAATCTGGAAATTGGTAATAATGCACAACCAACACACTGGTGTGTCCCTTTCAGAATATTCCTTACTGAACAGTATGAACAAAGTACAAGAATAGGCCCCTCATTCCTTCAAGCCTGCTCTGCCATTCAATAAGATCATGGCTAATTTTAACCTCCAGTCTACATTCCTGCATACTCCCAATAATTTTCATCCCTGTTGAATCATAGAATCCCTACAGAGCGGAGAAGGCTATTTGGGACATCATGTCCCCAATAGCCCAGTGAAACACCTCTCATCCAACACCCCCCCCCCCCCCCCCCCCCCCCCACCCCACCACACACACACACCCGAATTTCCCATGGCTAAACCACATAGCCTATAACATCCTTGGACACCAGGGAAAAGACCCTACATCCATGCCCCTCATGGTTTTATAAACCTGTACAAGGTCACCCATCAGCCTCTAACTCTCCAGGGAAAACAGCCCCAGCCTATTAAGCCTCTCCCTGTAGCTCAAACCTTCCAACCCTGGAAACATCCTGGTAAATCTTTTCTGAACCCTTTCAAGTTTCACAACATCCTTCTGATCAGGAGGGAGACCAGAACTGCATGCAATATTGTGGAACCTTACTGTGCACAACCTGGCTGCCACATGTTCCATATTTTAGCAGAGCTGGTTGCTTTTACACATGCCAAGATTGTGAAAGACACGGCAGAGATGCATCTTTATTTTTCCCCCCAGTTTCATGTCAAGCTACATAGTAAGCCATGGGAGCACATTTTTTCACAAAGACCACAAACGCCAAGTGACGTGAAGTCTCTTACCGGTATTGTCTGCTATGCTGCACGGGGATATCTGACTCTGAATCTCGGGCTGAGAGGTTGAGAAAAGCTTCAGGACAAAAGGTTCTGAGGATGTTCCATCAATCAGGTGCAGCCAGCGGTAAACCAGGAATTCGTCAGGTCGCTCTGCAAAGATCAACTGAACATGAAACAACTGGACTGAGTTCCCTTAACCCAATGTGCGTGCCCTCATATGTGAGGAGATATTAAGGAAGACCATTAAAAGACCATTGTATAATCCATGTCACTGAACTTTACAGCACAGCTGGCCATTAATCTCACAAATCTGTAAGGTACACAGCATGAACAATGCTAGGAGAAGCTGACCAATCTAAGAACTGAGGTAGAGGGAGTGAAAGATGCTTGAGAGAGGAAAAGGGAGTAACAGGCACCCTGGGAGTGAGGTACAGTGAATGACAGATGCCTGGGAATGAGGTAGAGAGGTTGACAGGCCTTGGGAGTAATACAAATCTATGGTTAAGTACAGGAAGTGAGAAATGCCTGGGAGAGTGAGATACATACCTTTGATTCGAATGCGTTCCTGTCTACCGACAAAAGTAACATAGCCAATGATACTGCACAAATTGCCAGAGGCAAGTTCTGATAGTTCCTTCCTGCATCAACAATGATACAGATACAATTACCAATCTGTTACCATGTACAATTTAGCAAGCACGTTTAAGCTTAAGTTGGAGAATACGGAGGTTTACAGCACAGAAAATGCCCTTCAGCCCATCAAGTCTGCAATGATCAAAAACCACCACCTAATTATTCTAACCCCACTTTCCAGCACTTGGCCCATGACCTTGTAATGCCTTGACATTGTAAAAGCATATCTAAATACTTCTAAATGTGATGAGGGTTTTTGCCTCTACTAACTTACAGGCAGTGAGCTCCAGATTCCCACCACCCCCTTAATGAAGAAAGTTTTCTCACATTCCCTCTAAACCCCCTGCCCTTTACTGTAAGTCTATGATTCTGGTCACTGAGCCCTGCAACAAAAGGAAACGTTTCTTCCTATCTACACTATCTATGCCCCTCAATCATGTCGTGTGTGTGTGTGTTGTATGTTGTGTATCTATCCAATTGCTCTTAGTTACTAACTCGCCAGCCCAAACAACATCCTGGTAAATGAACTCCTCTGTAATCTCACTGGTGCAATCACATCCCTCCAGAGTGTAGAATCCAGAACTTCATACAATTATCTAGCTGTGGCCTAACCAACTTTTTGTACAGTTTTAGCACAACCTTCCAATCTTAAACTCTATACCCCATATGACTTCCTAATCACTTTATCTACTTTCTTTGCAACGTATGAGACCGATGTAATGTACATCAAGATCCCCCAATCCTCCATGCTTCCCAGGATCCTACGGTACATCATTAATTCCTTTGCCTTTTTTGTCCAGCCCAAGTGCATCATTTCACACTTATCCAGATTGAATTCCATTTACCACTGACCAGCCCGTCAATACCCTCCTGAAATCTAAGGCTATCCTCCTCACTATTTACCACCCCATCAATTTTATCATCTACAAACTTACTGATCAGCACTCCTACATTCAAGTCTGTATAATTAATGTATATTACAAACAGCAAGGGCCCAACACTGCGTAGCCCCAATGGACACAGCATTCCAGTCACAGAAACATCCCTCCACCATCATGTCTGCTTCCTGCCATTCAGCCAATTCTAGATCCAATTAGCCAAATTTCCTCGGATCCTATGGGTTCTTATCTGCACTATCAGTCTCCCATGCAGCACCTTATTGAAAGCCTTGACTATGTCAATGCCCTCATCTACACACGTGGTTACCTCTTCGAAAAATTACTTTCCTGTTTTTGACTTATCCCTGCCTCTCCAAGTGTTGGTTAATTTTATCGCTCAGCAATGTTTTCCTTAATTCACTTGAGGGATGTGGATATGACCTGCAGCGCCAACAGTTTTCCCACTGCCAAGATTAAACTGACCAACCTGTAGTTTCCTCACTTATCCCTTGCTCGTTCTTGAATAACAGCCCCATATTGGCTGCCCTCCAATCTTCTGGCATATCTTAGGTTCTAAGGAAGGGTCACTAGATGTTCTGGTTCTGTTCGCCGAGCTGGGAGTTTGTGTTGCAAACGTTTCGTCCCCTTTCTAGGTGACATCCTCAGTGCTTGGGAGCCTCCTGTGAAGCGCTTCTGTGATGTTTCCTCCGGCATTTATAGTGGCTTGTCTCTGCCGCTTCCGGTTGTCAGTTCTTGCTGTCCGCTGCAGTGGCCGGTATATTAGATCCAGGTCGATGTGTTTGTTGATAGAATCTGTGGATGAGTGCCATGCCTCTAGGAACTCCCTGGCTGTTCTCTGTTTGGCTTGCCCTATAAATAGTAGTGTTGTCCCAGTCAAACTCATGTTGCTTGTCATCTGCGTTTGTGGCTACTAAGGATAGCTGGTCATGTCGTTTCGTGGCTAGTTGGTGTCAGCTAGACAGGGGGACGAAACGTTTGCAACACAAACTCCCAGCTTGGCGAACAGAACCACAGCAACTAGCACCCGAGCTACAAATCTTCTCACAAACTTTGAAGGGTCACTAGACCCAAAACATTAACTCTGATTTCTGTTCACAGACTCTGCCAGACCTGCTGAGCTTTTCCAGAAACATTTGTTCTTGCTTCTGGCATCTCTCCTGTGGCCCGAGAGGAATTGAAAATTCTTGCCAATGCTCCTGCTATTTTGACCCCAGCCTCTTGCAACAGCGTGGGAAATATTTCAACTGGCCCAGGTGATTTATCTACTTTGTTGCATTCTCCATTGTAACACCTCCACCAATCAGCATTCTATGTCCATGCACATCAATGCAACAGTCAAGAAAGCACACCAATGGCTCTATTTTCTCAGAGGGCTAAAAAAATTTGGTATATCCACAATGACTCTTACTCTTACCATACAAAGCATCCTGTCTGGATACATCACAACCCTCTAACCAAGACTGCAAGAAAGTACAAAGAGTTGTGAAAACAGCCCAGTCCATCACACGAACCAGCCTTCCTTCTATGACTCTGTCTACACTTCTGCTGCCTCAGGAAAGCAGTCAACATAATCAAAAACCCTTTCTACCCCAGTTCTATTCTCTGCACCATCTTCCATTGGACAGAAAATACAAAAGTTTGAATACATGCACCAACAGATTTAGGAACTCATTCTTCCCTGCTGTTATCAGACTTATGAATTGACCTCTCATATATTAGAGTTGATTTTTCTCTGTAGCTATAACGTTATATTCTACATTATGTTCTATTACTCTAATGTACACTTATGTAAGGTATGATGTATCTGGTTAGCACACAAAACAATACTTTTCACTGTATCTCAGTACATGTGACAATAATACGTCAAATCAAATCTACTCATACTGTAACAATGTTCCGTATTTGACTCAGTCAATCCAGAAGTGCTTTGAAAGACCCTGTCAAAGACCAGCTACTCAAAGAAATTAATTAACATCCTCTGTCTCCTCTATGGCTAGATATTGGTGACGGTCCTCATCAATGGTAATATAACAGAATCCTTTGAGGGCAAGATAGTGGTCAAGCAAAGATGTGTCATCAACCCCTCCCTTTGCTCCATCTTCATCACCAACACCATCTACAGAATAGAGAGAAAATGTTTCCACCTCAACCAGTCAAAATTCACGAAGACAACAACACAGAGCTCACTTGACTTCGGTAATCGGAGGAGATCATCTCCGCACTCTCGGAATTGAATCTTCAAACCTTACTTAATGCCTTTGTGGAAGCATACCGAAGAATTAATCTCAGCCTCAACCTCAAGAAGACTCAAACCTTTTACAAACCTGTCCCAAGTCAAATTTCAGTCCATTCCTCCATTAAGATCAACAAAAATCGAAACATCGAACATTTCCTCTACCAAGGAAGCTAAATCTCATCTATGAATGGCATTAATGCGGAGATCTGACATTGCGTCCAATCTGTGAGTGTTGCTTTTAGATGCCTAAGGATGATGGTCTTTAACTTTCATGCTGGTACCAAGATCTTGCAATGCAAAAGTACAGCTGATTCTGCTAATAACTCAAATTGGCTTTAACACAATTGAAGAGTTTATACCATTATTTGCAAAATGTGAACTTTCTTTACCTGTATTGTCTAGAAAGCAATTTCAGTCCCATTAGCTTAAATGACGTGGCTATTGCACAATTGTCTTATAACCAGAGTTTGAATGAAAAAGGAACTATCGTGTGATATCAGAACTGACTACAATTATTCTTCTGACTCTTCTATATTGCTCCAAAACTTGAGATTATGTATAGATGCTGCCTCAAGGCCCCTGAGAGGTAGCATTAAGGCTGTTTGAGATGGATTTCCCACATCAGCCGGGAGGACAAGCATAGGGCAACACACCCAACAACCCCATCGCCCTATGGCCAGCTACTTCAACTCCACCTCCCACTCCCCCATGGACATGCAAGTCCTGGCCCTCCTCCATCGCCAAATCCAACCCATCCAATGCCTGGAGGAGGGACGCCTCATCGTCTGCCTTGGGACCCTGCAACCACATGGCATCAATGCCGATTTCGCCAGTTTCTTCATCTCCCCCATCCCACTCCAGATCCAACCCTCCTCTTTGACCCTGCCCTCTCGAACAATCCTACTTGTCCATCTTCCTTCCCACCTATCCGCTCTACCCTCTGCTCTGACCTATCTACCTATCGCCTTCCAAGCTACTTTCCCTGCAGTCCCAACCCCCTCCCATTTATCTCTCAGCCCCGTGTCCCCCCCCCCAATATTCCTGAGGAAGGGCTAATGCCCGATACACCGACTCTCCTGCTGCCTGACCGGCTGTACTTTTCCAGTAAAAAGTGAGGTCTGCAGATGCTGGAGATCAGAGCTGAAAATGTGTTGCTAGTTAAAGCGCAGCAGGTCAGGCAGCATCCAAGGAACAGGAAATTAGACGTTTCGGGCATAAGCCCTTCATCAGGAAATCCTGATGAAGGGCTTATGCCCGAAACGTCGAATTTCCTGTTCCTTGGATGCTGCCTGACCTGCTGCGCTTTAACCAGCAACACATTTTCAGCTGTGCTTTTCCAGTGCCACACCTTTTGACTTAGGATGCCCGAGCTCCAACTGCCAATGCAAATCATCTTCATACAGCTCCAGGAAGATACTCAAGTAAGAGAACAAAGGAAGAGTGTCTCAGACTCCCTGAATGCTTCCATTATGAAATGCAACACAGATATCAACGCATGGGAGATCCCCGTTCAGAAGAAACCAACTCAGAGGGAATTCTTGTATGAAGGAATAGAATTCTTCGAGAATGACAGTCAGCAAGAGGAAGCACAGAAAAGGAAGCAGAGAAAGAAATGCAAACACCCTCAATGCCAAGGATCAATGCCACCTCCTGGAAATAGCTGCCAAATGTGTGGTTGGAGATGTGGCTCTAGAATTGGGCTCAGCAGCCATGCAAAAACCCCACAGAACTGATGACACACTCTACCCAAAGTAGACAACTATATTCGGTAGCGAGTGACTGCCATCGCCTCCAATTCTTGTGAATTGTCCCAATGAGTGAAAAACAAAAAGGAGAGGTCAATATTGGTACAATAGCAGAGACCCCGACGAGAAAGAAGAGGATTCAAAAGGGAGTTCGTAGTTAGCTAAAGATCATGTCAAATTTATAGAAATAGCATATAATTAAGAACCATCACCTTCCAAACACCCAAATTCTACCATCGAAAAGGACAAGGGCAGCAGATGCATGAAAATACCACATCAACGTACATTCATAATAACAGGATCAAAAATCCTGAAACATGCTTCCTGCGGCACTGCAGATGTCTACAGAACCCGAGGACTGCAGCAGTTTAAGAATGTGGTTTACCACACGTTTTCCAGGAAAATGAATGAGGAACTGGTCAGTGATCTCAGCACCCCGATGCACAAATTTTTAAAAAATGAACTCTAAAAGTATGTCGACAGGCTATTCTAATATGGATGGCCGTCACAACTAAGATCCATCTTTCTGACATGAACTTTGTCAGGGATCGTCAATGTTTTTCTACAGTTGGATAGTGTTTTAATAAGACTCTGCCCATAGTTTCAATGGATTCTGGGATAAGGAGCTAGAGAATGACCAACATCCATGACTAGCACACTGACGAAAGTGAAACATTACTCAATCCCAATACATTTCAGTGTTAGTAAAATATGTAACTACATCATTTCAACTTATCATGCAATGCACAAGGTGCTTAGCCTCGTCAGTTATTAGAAAGTTCATCATGACATAAATGGAATTCTATCCAACCCTAATCCACCATTCAGGACTCTTAAGGTACAATGGTACAGTCCCTAACTTTGGGACAGAAGGTCCAGGTTTACTCCCACCTGTCCCAGAGGTGTCATAAATGTTAAGGGGTACCTGTGGGGCAGTGGTAGTGTCCCTATGTTTTGGCCTAAAAGCCCAAGTTAAAGCTTCACCTGAACTGGATGTAAGTCAAGGCAGGTTAATTAAAATTATTTGTTTCATCGTTCAACAAAACCATGACTGATTTACAACCTAACTTCATATCCCAAAAATGTTCTTTTAATTAACAAGCATCAATCTCAGTTTGAAATTTACCAATAAATGTCAGTGTAGTGAGTTCAGAACAACTTTGAGAGTGAACAAAAGTGTTTCCTAATTACACTTCTGAAAAACTAAGATATTCCTCTTGCGCCCTCTCCAGCCTAGTTATGAATATTCATCCCCTAAAACATGGAGGTAGGAACATTTTCACTTAGATCACCCCTTTACCATCTAATTCCAGAAACAGATCCCTAGTTTATGTAAGACTTTATACTTTTTTAAAAACTATATTGAGGTATTCCTATATTTGATACACGTGACAATAAAATTCTAATTTTAAAAAACTGTAATGTAACCCTGGATGTCCAGATATAGAGTCACAGAGCTATACAGGAGAGAAACAGACCCTCAGGTCAATTTGTCCGCCACAACCAGACATCCCAATCTGACCTAGTCCCAATTGCCAACATTTGACCCATATCCCTCTAAACCCTTCCTATTCATATACCCATTTAGATGCCTTTTATATGTTGTAATTGCATTTGCCTCAACCACTTCCGCTGGCAGCTCATTCCATAGATGCACCACCCTCTGTGTGAACAAGGTATTACTCATGTCCTTTTTAAAAATATTTCCCTTCTCCTAAGGCAAATTATTTGTACTGTGTCCATGATCAATAGATAGATGCAGTTGACAAAACTCCTTGCACTCACTCCAGACATGGTCTAAACTATGTTTTGTACAGCTAAAATACAGGTTCAACCACCTTGTATTGTTTTCATCTCAATGTAAAGGTCAGACTTCCATTACTCTTTTTGATAACCTTCTGTAACTGTTCATGACAGTGGTTACTACCATCTACACTGCTTACTTATCTTTGTTGCATTGGCAAATTTGGCTACATGGCTTTCTAACCCATCAGCTCAGTTATTAAGAGATATGGTGAACTGTTTAGGTCCACAGTACCAATACATGAGGGACATCACTGTGACTCTATGACCACTGATTTCATTTTGCTAATTAAATAACCTCTCCATTTTTCCTGACTGCCAGGCAGTTTCCTAACTAGACCAGCAACTTCAGAAGTTTCAATTGTAGCTAACAGTCTCTTTAGGAACTTCCTAAAATTCCTTCTGGAAGTCAATTCAAATAACGACCAAAAACAATCCTCCATTCACTACTTCAGTCAGAACTTCAAAAAAAATGCAATCTGATTCATCAGACACAGCTCACCCGTTACAAATTCACATTTGCTCTTTCTGATCAAGGCTTTCTGCTGCTGTAATTAATTCATTTTTCTTTAAAGACTCTAGCAATTTCATGGCAACAGATATTTGGCTAACTGGTCTATAATCCCCTGGTTCTCCTCTCACCTTTCCTAAACAGTGAAGAAATGTGCAAAACTTTCCGATGTAAAGGAACGGTTCCAGAATCAGGGAGACTCTAAAAGATTATAGTTACCTACTTCATTTAAAACCCCGGGATGGAAAACATCTGGTCCTGAGGTTGGATCACGCTTTAAGGCCACTCTTTTCTTCAAGGCTGCTATTTTGCTTAAGGGTTATTTGAGTTATTTAGCACAAAGCAGGAAGTGTGTGCTACCTGGTGACAAAGCAATACTGCAGCGCTGGTAAGTGCCACTCTTCTCTAACATCCTCGTCATTGATCACGGTAATTTCAGCTGCTGGATTCCTTGGGTTTAAATTTAGCTCTGGAAACAGTGCAAAGGTTAAACAGCAAAGTTCAATAACGAACTAAAGGTCATTGACATTATCTTAATTAAAAGTGTATCTTCTGTGGTTACACATACATGCAATCAACAAAAATTGTCATTTTCGGTTGAAGTGGAGATACAGAGCAGGTAATTCTGTGATAACGCATCCATTTGAAGATCTGCTATTCTCTCTTGTCTCCATCTAAGGCCTTGATTTTATAATTTTGTATAAGGTTTATTGTACAAATTACTACTTGGCTAACACGTCTGGGGAGCTTGGAGAAGCAATACGTTTGAGCCATGGCACCATGATTAATGAGAAACTTACCCCTGATACACATGACAGAATATAGGCCGTCACTACAGTACTAAGGGACTGCTTCAAGTTCAGAAAAACAGCAGCTTTCGTACAAAACCTGTCTGCTCTCTTAGGTGGATATAAAGGCTAAGATTTTCATTAAGTCAGGGAGAGACGACCAAAACCAGATTCTCAGAATCCCATCCTCTATTCCCCAGTTATGAATTTTCACCACAGCCTTTCAAGAGTGGGGATTGTTTCAGGTGGTAAGCATGCACCTTCCACTCCCAATATGGCTAGCTCCAGTGTACAGGTAGGCAAGTCCTGGTCCTCCACAATCTTAATGGAGTTGGATAACTTTTTCAAAGTCACGATTCAAAGACGTTACAACCAGAATTGGTAATGGGAGAATCTTTTGAAATACAAGTGCAAAAGATTCTTCTCATGCCTACCCATGTCAGGGTATACACCCCCTCATGCTCCACACCAATGGCTCCTCATGCCAAGTTATTCTAAACACGCATCCCCACGGCCCTTCATGGTCTCTATGTCCATCTATTCCCACATAGCATCTCATACACATTACCCTCAATTGGTGCCATTGGCAATCCCTCACTAACAGGAATGGACACCTACGAAGTTGCGTGTCACAGGTCATGGGTTCTGAGAGTCCTTGTGTGGCTGATGAGCCCGACCACATATCTGAGAGGTGCTTCCACGAGGTATAATTGTTCGTTGGCCTTGAGATCGCTGACATTCCTATGCCTGGCTCCTTTTCCATATTTCCTCTTGCCGTTGTGTGTTCTCAAAGAATTGTCTCCATTCAAACACACGCTTCCTCCAAGTCAGCTTCTCCTGAAAGAGTGTCCTTCATGCATTGATACCTATGTTGCACTTCTTGAGGGAAACTTTTTGCAAGTCTCTTAAGTGCTTTCTTTGTTCTCTTCTCATTTAAGTATCTTCCCTGAGCTAGGCAAAGAAGATTTGCTTTGGCAGTTGGAACTCAGGCATCCTAAGCTTGTGGCTGGCCCAGTGGTGTTAGTTTCAATGAATATGGTCTTGTCGGTAGTGCTACTGGCTGCTCCAAGGACACTGACATTAGTATACCTAAACTCTCAGCTGATGTGGTCTCCAGGTCCTTGAGGTTATGTATATACTTAGTCCAAGTTTTGGAGTTATGTAGGAGAGTCAAAAAGCTGACTGCCTTATACACAAGAATCCTGCTATCAGCACTGAAGTCACGATTGTCAAAGACTCTCATCCTTAGGCGTCTGAAGGCAGCGCTCACAGATTGGATGTGATGTTGAATCTCCACATTAATGCCTGCCTTAGACGAGAGGTAACTTCCCAGGAAGGGGAAACAATCCACATTTCAGAGGTTTTGTCTATTGAACTTGACTGAGATAGGTTGATAAAAGATTTTGAGTCTTCTTCAGGTTGACGCGGAGACCAATTCTTCGGTATGTTTCCACAAAAGGTGTTGAGCCAGGCTTAAAGATGGTCTTCGGAGACATTGTCATCCGCATACTGAAGTTTTACAAACAAGGTCAGAGTTACCCCCTTAGATTTCAATCCATTGAGGGTGAAAACGTTTCTGTCCATCGTGACGACAATGTCCACATCAGAAGCTTGTTCTTGACAAGATAAAAAAAAGAGTAGTGATGAAGCTGGAGAAAAGGGTGCGGAAATGCCACATCCCTGCTTGACTCCTGTCTTGACCTCAGAAGGATTATTACATTTTGTCAGTGAGGACTGTCACCACATCTTACTATGGATGACATGAATGATGATACGAATTTCTCTGGAGAGCCGACCTTTGACTAGGTCTTTATAGCACTCCCTGATTAACTGAATCAGGAGTCTTGGTCAGATCAATGAACGCCAGCGAGTTGGATTGCTCATGGAATTTCTCTTCGAGTTGCTGAGCAGTGAAATCATGTCCATACTTGCATAGCTTGGTCAGAAGTCGCATTGGCTTTCAGAAAGGATTTCCTCAGAAGGGATTCAGGCATTGATCTTCCTGATGGAGACTGGAGAGATTCCTGGTAATTCCTACAGTCCACTTTGTCTCCTTGCTTGAAGACAGCGGCATTGGCAGCGTGCCTGAGGTCGGCAGGGATTTCTTCTTTGTCAAGAAAAAAGCCCTTCCTGAAGAAGGGCTTATGCCCGAAACGTCGAATCTCCTGTTCCTTGGATGCTACCTGACCTGCTGCGCTTTTCCAGCAACACATTTTCATTTCTTCTTTGTCCCAAATTTTCAGGAACATTGGATGGGGATGACAGGTAAGCTCTGCTCCAAGTTTTAAAATGTCCACTGGTATCCCGTCCACTCCAACAGCTTTCCCATTCTTCATGTTTAATGGTGGCTTTGATTTCTGCCACACTAGGTGGGAGTCTAAGATAACCTTCGATGGGGAGTTGGGGAGTTCATCCACACTTCCTCACCTACTATTGCATCGTGATTTAAGAGTTCCATTAAATGTTTCTACCAGAGGCTGATATTTTCCTCTGCCTCTTAGTTCTATCCTGATTTAGTACTGATTTGGTGCCAATGCTGCTGGATATAATAATTTCCTTTGTGGCACTGAAGAAGTCTCCCATGTTGTGCTTCTTGGCAAGGAATTGCAGCTCTTTAACTTTTCCAGTCTGCCAGTGGTTCTTTATTTCCCTAGTTCTTCTTTGTAGGACTGCCTTTGTTGAGTTCTCCTCATTGCCCCGCTGATGACATTGATTTGCCAGGCCCGGATAGCTTTCCACTTCTTCCGGATGAATAATGGGGTCATTCTCATCAAAACAGTCTTGGTCTTTCCCCGTCTTGTAGCTGATGGTTTCTTCACAGCATAGATTGATGACCATCTTCAGTTCTTTCCTTCACTCCCTTACAATCAACTCTTTGGGGATTTTGGTGAAGACATTATTAGAAAGTCATTCTTGAAGCCACTCAGCTTTGAGCCTTTCCCTGAACTGTTTCCTAGTTTTCAGCTGTTTCTGATGGCATGTGATGGACACAGAGGAACGAATGAGACAGCGGCCTGTGCAGCAGTTGTCTGCTTTGGTGACCACTTCGGTAACGAGGACAGCACCTTGGTCTCGGGATCAAATGATGGTGTTTTTGATCATGTCCCAATACGTAAACCATGTATGCCTCCCCAAAGTCCTGAAATGGTCTTTTTGGCAGAAGAATGTGTTGGAGACGGCCAACGTATTTGGTGTTCCACATATTTGGTGAGCAGAAGAATCATGCTGCAGTTGCAATTCTGAACTCCTTCCTTTCTGATAGTTCCTTTCCAGGATTGCAAGTCCTTTCCAACCCTGCAGTGAAGTTCCAAGAAAGATAATTTTATCTTCCCAAAGGAGGTTGATGATTATGGTATCCAAGATAGAATAGAAGCCTTCTTTGGATTCATCTATGGCATAAAGAGTTGGAGCAGACACTCATGACTGTTATTTAGCGGTTCTTGGCAAGTTGTAGACAGTCAGGATGTGATCGTGATGCCCTCAGGAACCTCAGAGTCAGTAACAAGTTTGTTCTTGATGGTGAATCCAATTCCAAGTGTCTTGCATTGGTCCCAGGGCTCTTCTCTCCTGAGGCAGGTGTAACGACCATCTTCAGCACTTGAGGAAGCAGAACAGGCTACTTCTGTTGAGATGACGAGACATTCCGACACTCGGATGGTGGTGAACCTTTGGAATGCTTGATCAAGAAGGCTATGGAAGCCAATACACTGAATACATTAATAAAGAAACAGATTCCTATTGACCAAAGGAAACATAGTGTAGGCATAAGGTAGGAGTATGGGCATTGAGAAAGAGGATCAGACGTTATCATGCTGAATACTGGAACATGCCAAATAGCTTACTCCTGTTCCTATTCTCCACGTTTTCTAATTCTATACAATAATTAAACATATTATCTGTCAAGCTTGGATTCCTTCTGAGATCTATCTAGCTGTAACACTAAGTGTTTGAGGTAATAGTGTTTTATTTGTGTCTAACCCATGTGGACTTATCCAGCAAGCGTTTGGTGGAGCAGTATAGAGGGAACATTACTCTAAAACTACAAATGCAGAACGGAAAGCTTCAGTGTCTTAAACAGACAAAACAAGACAGCTGCATTATTACAGTACCTAGTGCTGGCTCCTTTGAAACTTCAGGGTTTTGCCCCATACGTGTGGTGTAACTTTTCTTCACAACATAGTTGCGCAGATGCACCACCATCCCTGGTTCTAGATGTCTGTACCAATCCATACACAGGGAGTTCCACAACACAACTGTTGCTGAGCCTGACTTATCAGCTACTAGAAATTTGGCCTAAAGGATAGAAATTGAGAACATGTTCACTAAAATAAAAGCATTCCTACTTTAAATAGTTTGCAAGTGCACGGAAACCACTTAATTGCAAACTTTATTGCTATAGTCTTTTCTCCTCCGCCCTCAAGAGCTCATTGTTAGCTTGGATTAAGTCTCAACAATCAATTGTCCGAGTGGCCCATTACAGCCAACCAGTTCTGACATCTAAATATATGTATTTTTCAGCAGGTTCATGACCATGAGAAACAACAAGGTGAGGAACTAGCATCTGGAGCTATTGGACTAGAGAGGAGTACAATGCCAATCTTCTTGCCCCAAAGTGAAAATTTACACCAAATCAGCAGTGAGTGGATAAGTCAGAGAAACTGAGGAGTGCACATGCTGGAGAGTCAGAGTCAAAAAGGGTAGCACTGGAAAAGCACAGCAGGTCAGGCAGCATCCAATGAGCAGGAAAATCGATATTTTGGGCATAAGCCCTTCATCAGAAATTCTGATGGAGAGCTTATGCCCGAGATGTCAACTCTCCCGCTCCGTGGATACTGCCTGACCTGCTGTGCTTTTCCAGTCCTTTTTGACTCTGAGTAGTTAAGTGCCAGGCAGGAAGAACGCAAAGAAGTTAGTAGAATGAAAAAGAAAGATTTTAATGGAGTTTGATGCTCCATGAAGGAAGAGGGAATGTAGAATGACTTGAGCCAAGTAAAGGAACGAGAAGGGTGAGTGCACATTGGAACAGGAGGCTGAACACCACACTGAGGCAAAGTGAAGGAAAACCATGGAGTTTGCAAATTAGATCCATAGGCCTTCAAATAAACCAGCCAGAGAATATGGAGATGCTGTCAAAGATCAATAAGAAACAGTTCAGAAGGAACGTACAACCAAGCTCAAGAGAACTAACATAGAAAGTGAGAATTCTTGTCAATTCTGTGGGAGCAAACCTAGTTTCCTCAATGTCTCAGTCTGCTGGCACTCTCTGGGGTCTTATATGAGAACGTCCACTTGGTCATGTGCTGAAAAATTCCAAGTGTACACAGACAGCGAAAGTAAACTGGAATGAGAAAATAACAATAATGGTGTTTACCTGAAATGGACATTCTGAATATCTGTCAGGCCGTCCAAAATGACAAAGTCTGAACTTGCGGAGGACACGAACAATCACTGGTGGAAGATCCTTTTTCTTTTTCTGGATGTAACCTTCTAGCTGTCTTACATCAATGCTATAAGATCCTGTGTACATCCAGCAGAAACAAGTCAGATCCAGGTGAACATCTGCTCCTGCCACACACATTATGCTATGTCCCCGCTCCTTCATCCTGTGCGCATTACAGTATCATACAGCATAGAAGGTCATTAGGGCCATCACATCTGTGCCAGCCCTTTGTAGGAGTTATCCAATTAATCCCAAACAAATACTGATGCAATTCCCTTTTGAAAGTTACTGGTGCATCTTCTTGCACCACCCTATCAGGTAGAACATTCCAGCCCACATCTCACTGCTTAAGAAAAACTGTACTCACAAAGGCCCCCAGGAATTTTGCCAATTAACTTTAATCAATATCCCTCAGATACCATGTTCATTCAGTGAAAACAGTTTCTACTCTTTTAAAGCCATCATGATTTTAAATACTTCTATTAAATTCTTTTCCCCTAACCTTCGTTACTCTAAGGTGAAAAATTACAACTTCACTAATCTCTTCACTATAAGGACTAAATATTTCTTGGTTTGAAATCTAAAAACTGGAATATGAACGTCTGGATTACCAGTTTTTAAAAATAATTTAAAACAAACATAGAACAAGCAATCACTTATTAGTTATGTGAAGACGTTTTTTTAATGAAGCTGGATTTGATATTTTTGAGACACAAACTAGCATCAGGTACGTATGAATTGAAAAAATTGAAAATGTCCAGCAATGGTGTTTGGATTGGTTTTAAGTAGCAGTCTGTCACAGAACTGAGAGAAAAGACACCAGTTGGGATCTCAGCTCTCCATAAAACCTGCAAGCAAGCCTGACTCTTCCCTTTCCCTTTGAAGCAAAACAGCACTGGATGTGTGTAGCTCCAACACTCACGACATTCGACATCATCCAAAACAAAGTAATTAATTTGACTGGCATCATATTCACAAACATCCACTCCCTCCACCACCGCCGCCGCTCAGTTGCAGAATTGTAGATCATCTACAAGGTACACTGCAGGAATTCCACAATGATCCTTTGATAACAATTTCAAAACCCACAACCATTACAAGACAAGGGCAGAAGATATATGGAAACAACACCATTAACAAGCCACTCACTTGGAAATATGTAATCTACATATTCTAAACACACTGCAGTGACTCAAGGCAGCAGCTCACCACCTCTCAGAAGAGCACTGGACAAGAATAAATGCTTGCTTTACCAATAACACCCACTTCCCATCAATTTAAAAAAATCAAATTACCCTATATAGCACCAACCAGCTACTGATATCAACACATGTGACTGGGATGTGATCAGTTTTAATGGCCATCCCTTGTCCTGTGTAGGTGATGGACATGCCAGCAATTGTTTTGACTACTGAGTGCTTTACTAAGTTACTTCAGATGACACAGTTAGCTATCAAATGAAATTATGTCATAAGTAAGGGCGATGCCAGCTCTTTCACGTAGAACATTAATGAATCAGTTGAGTTTTTAATACCTCATTTAAATTTCTGAGGTCAATCTATGAATTGTACACCTTTCTATAATGGATTTGAATTCATACTTTGAAGTTGATCAAAGTAAACAACCATTACTCAGCAACAATTCTACTCAATGCCTTTAAGATACTCTTAAAAATAAAAGAATTATTGCTCAAGGTGAGTAGCAGCAATGACAGATAAACACCTTTTAATGCTCGCCATCCCCTAACTTGTGCAGCTCCTCAACAATCATTGCAAATGAAGGGCTCTGGCCCGAAACGTCGAATTTCCTGTTCCTTGGATGCTACCTAACCTGCTGTGCTTTGACCAGCAACACATTTTCAGCTCTTGGGTTTGAAGTAAAGAATACTGAGGCCACGTGGTTTGAGGCGTGGTTTGGTCCTGAAAACAGGAGAGTTTTCCTAGCAGCCTACCCAATATTTGGCTACCCAACATTCACCCTGAATGGTCATCATTACGTTGCTGTCGACTGGGAGCTTGTTCGGTTTAGAATGGTAGCCTAGCAAAGCATCGCGGTGAGGGTAAGGGGATGGAGGGGAAGAGGTTGGGATGGATGAATTTGGCAGGGGCAAGCGGTTGAAGGAAAAACATTAGTGATTTGATTTGGCTGCAGATTTGAAAAATCCCGGGTGGGTCTGGACAAAACTAGAAACTGCTGGAGAAACTCAGCAGATCATAGAATCGAAACAGGCCATTCAGCTCAACAAGTCCATACCGACCCTCACCCAGACTCATTTCCCTCTAAGGCACCGAACATACACATCCCTGAACACGATGGATAATTTAGCATAGCCAATTCACCTAGCCTGCACATCTCTAGACTGTGGGAGGAAACCCACGCAGACACTCGGGAGAATGTGCAAACTCCACACAAAAACAGTTGCCAGAGGATGGAATTGAACTTGGGTCCCTGGTGCTGTGAGGCAGCAGTGCTAACCACTGAGCCACCATGCCACCCATCTGGAATTGAAACGTTAACTCTGCTTTCTCTCCACAAATGCTTCTGGTCTGGGTCAATTTCTCCAGCAATTTCTGTTTCAGATTTCCAGCACCTGCAGTTTTCGGTTTTGTTTCAGAGTTGGACTGGGATCTTGATGTGGGGTGTGGGCTATGGTTCAAGGAAAAAGACCACCAACTGCGGAAGTGCTGCGAGATGCACTGTTCTCTGTAGAGATATAAACATGGAACGATAGAATCCTTACAGTATGGAAGGCAGCCATTCAGCCCATTGAGTCCACACCAACACTCCAAACTGCATCCCACCACCCAGACACTGTAATCCTATGTAATCCCATTTGTGTAGAAAATGAGGTCTGCAGATGCTGGAGATCACAGTTGAAAATGTGTTGCTGGTTAAAGCACAGCAGGTCAGGCAGCATCCAAGGAATAGGAAATTCGATGTTTCGGGCATTTGTGGGCAATTTAACATGGCCAATCCACCCAGATTGTGGAATGTACAAACTCCACAGTCGCCCTGAGGCTGGAATCGAACCTGTGTTCCTGGCTTTGTGAGGCAGCAGTGCTAACCACTGAGCCACCACACTCCTGATCTGACATTTCACCCTGGCGAAGGAGCAGTGCTCTGAAAGCTCGTGACCTCAAAGAAACCTGTTGGGGACTAATGTCCTGTGATTTCTGACAGGATCGGCAAAGGGAGAGAAAGAGGGTTAATGTTTTGAGTCTGCCCGCAGCCACGAGGCAGGGTCACTCAACCTGAAACGGGAACTCTTGATTTCTCTTCTGCGCAGATGCTGCCAGACCTACTGAGCTTTCCCCGCAATTGCTCCTTTTTTTTTTGTTTACAGCAACCGCAGTTCTTTCAGCAGTTGACATCTGCTGTGACCGTTCTTTGGGTCTGAACACTGCCCAGTTCACCTTCAAGTCGCTGAGCGGGCTGCCCAGGCGGGTGTCGGTGCCAAGCCTCCCCGTAGTAGTTGGCAGCATCCCACAGAGAAAGGTAGTAGCGCCTCTTGGCTTTAATGGGCAGCTCTGGGCCAATGGGCAGCTCAGTGCCCTCGTTGAACACGTGCAGCTTCTGCAGTCTCAGCCTCCGGGCGGCAGGTGGCGCCTTGCAGTCTCCCCTGGCGACGACCTGGGCCTCCAGCAGCACGAAGACCAGTAAGCCAACTCCCAGGCGCCGCTCGTCGTACTCCAGAGCGAGGCGGACGTTGCTCAGCTCGCAGCCGCTGCTCAGCAGGTTGCGGCGGACCGTCCAGTTGAGGGACGGCCGCAGCACCACCCGGAGGCGGCAGTGGCCCTCCGACAGGCTCAGGTCGTACAGGTCGCCCTCGCCCGGCGCCTCCCACAGGCCGTCCCCGCTCCCCGGATCCCGCGGGTACCTCTCCACCGACAGCACGACCACCGGCTGCTGGCACACCAGCGACGAGCGGACGGGCCCGCGGCCGGCCCCGAAGGCCGGGAACATCGCCCTGAAGGCGCACTTGCTCCGCTCGCCCACTTCCATCTTGGTGCAGGCTGAAGGAAACGGCCGGCGGCGCCGTGACGTCAGCGCGCCGCCCCGCGACACAATGAGAGGGGGGAGGGGCCGACGTGATGGCGTCACGGGGCGGGTTTGGCGGTCGTTTCCCGAAAGGTGGCAGCACTTTCTCTGCTTCTGAGGCCCCTTCTGGTGCTGTAGGTGTGTCCTTACCTGTGGACCAGGTGACCCATAACAAAACAGGTTGATTTGTTAAATAAAAGCACTCTAGACTCTTGACAGTTCAAAGGGCAGGCAATTATAATTAATACAGGGACCAATGATGAGCATGAAATCATTTCCTATGGTTTACTGTTGCCACATGTACCATTGGATTCTGGATCAGTGGTGCTGGAAGAGCACAGCAGTTCAGGCAGCATCCAAGGAGCAGCGAAATCGACGTTTCGGGCAAAAGCCCTTCATCAGGACAGTGAAAAGTTTTGTTTTGCGTGCAGCACAGGCAGATCACAGCAAACAAGGTCATATAGAACATAAATTGTTTGGACAGAGTGAGGCAGGCAAGGTCATGGGTGCACAGGAGGTACACGAAAGCAAGATCAAAAGCACGAGAGTTAGATTTGAAATTGGAGCAGTCCTTTCATCAATAACAGCAGGGAAAAAGCCATTTTTGAACCTGTGCGTTTCAGCTTCTGTATCTTCTGTTTAACGGAAGAGAGGTTGGAAGAGAGTATTACCAGGTTGGGAGGATCATTGATGATGTTGGCTGCCTTTGGGGTATCCTGAGGTAGGGAAAGATACAATAACCCTTGTCTTTTTAAAAATTTGTCAACCAAATTCCAATATCTAACCAGAAATAAAAATCAGAGAAACCCTTTCTCACAAGGCATAGTACATACAGAGGAGGGAAGGCAGTTTGATTTGTTTTGTATTGCTAAGATACGACAACTCCAGTCATTTGTATCTCAAATGCCTGCTACTATTTGTAATGTACAGTTTAAAAGATAAAGTCACTTCAGTCCAACCAGACCAAAGGTCTGCTTTCTCATTAAAGAGAGGGTCACCACACCTCAGGTGAGGACAGATGTTGAGAAGGTGAGTCCTTCATGTACAGGAATTGAACCCATGCTGTTGACGAATTCTGCATTGTATATCAGCCATCCTGCTAACCAAAACAAACACACAAACAAACCACACACACACACACACTCTCACTCTCACACTCAGTCTCAGTCTCTCTCTCTCTGTCTCCAATGTACAATTTAAGACCTTTGGAAAATCTGGCCAAATTCAAATTTACAAACTCAATTATTGTAAATCACGAAGAATCACAGGAAGTATAGAATAAATATTAATGAGTTTTTGAGAAGATTTGTAACTCAGGTTGAGGTTCTGAGTGTAAGTTTACTCACTGAACTGGAAGGTTTGTTTTCAGATGTTTTGTCACCATACGAGGTAACATCATCAGTAAAGCTGGAGGCATGAATGATATTACCTAATATATTGACAAAACATCTGGAAATGAACCTTCTAGCTCAGCGAGCAAGCCTACATCCATAGAATAAATATAGAATCACCAGAAGTAGCCAAGCGATGTTACTGACACCAACAGCTCTCTCTGCTATCTTTATGACAGCATAGAATGTAGAACACTGTTAATTGCCCAATAAACCTGAAATTGACTGGTTTATTTCAAACACATACAACCAACAGCTGTTAGACTGAGCAGTTACACTAGCCTGCAACCTCTTTACTGAACTGTCCTTCGTGAGGTTTCAAATGAAGACAGCCAGCGCTGTGATGGTGGCCAGCTTCTGGCTGGGAGTCTCATTGAAGGCTGAAGCCTGTATGTTCTGTGCTTTTCCACACAAAAGAGTAAGAGACAGATTCGAGAAGCTGTGTGGGGAGTACAAGGCACTGACAGAGACTACAAACTGCACAAAGTACACAGATGCAGACCTGAATAAATTTCTATTTGGTGAGGTGACCTATTACAGAATAGAATCATTGTGTGATGCAGCACACCGACAGCTATTTGGCAGCAGTTTTGAATGCCAGTCCAGTTAGTTCCACTTTTGTGTCCTTTCCACATATCCCTTCAACTATTTTTTTCTCTTCCGTCCTGTGTTTCTTCTTCTCCTTTGAAAACTACTATTTGGTCTGTATCCACCACCCTATCAGGCCTGAGACTTTAACACTGGTTCCTCCTTGCAACTAAAACATTCGCTGTCTTGCTTCTGTCATCCCTGCCCTATTTCTTATACATTTATTTTTATTTGTTAGAATCACCACTGCCTTATTTTTAGGAAAGACTGTTTGCAATTGGCTAAATCAGACAAATAGAGGTACTTTAAATCAAGATCATTATTGTTACCTCTAAGTATTATCAGATTTCCAGCTGTGGAAACATTAATTAGCAAGTATTTACAGTACAGGAACAGACCATTCATTTGTTGATGTCTCTCCTCAATCAGAGAAACCTGTCCATGAGCAATGAGAAGGCACAGGAAGGCATTTGGTTCCTAAGTCTTCCTATAAAATGGGAGGGAAAGATTATGTTTGAGTTCTCTGTAATGGTAATGGAAAGGAAGTAGATAGATTACTTACAGTGTGGAAATAGGCCCTTCGGCCCAACAAGTCCACACCGACCCACTGAAGCGCACCCACCCAGACCATTCCCCTACATTGACCCCTGCACCTAACACTAAGGGCAATTTAGCATGGCCAATTCACCTAACCTGCACATTTTTGGACTGTGGGAGGAAACCGGAGCACCCGGAGGAAACCCATGAGACACGGGGAGAATGTGCAAACTCCACACAGTCATTCGCCTGAGGCAGGAATTGAACCCAGGTCTCTGATGCTGTGAGGCAGCAGTGCTAACCACTGTGCCACCGTGCCGCCCGCAAGTAGTTTGAGTGCAGTAGAATTCTGTCCAGTGGAAATGAATAAGACGGGGGTTCACTGAGATTCTGTGGGAGGGAATTTTGATTTGACTTGCTACTGTCCATGTACTGAGATGCGGTGAAAAATATCATATTGCTGCTAACCAGACAAACACATAACTACATCCGGGTAATAGAGCACAGTGCAGAATATAGTGTTACAGCTATAAAGACGGTGCAGAGAAAGATCAACTCTAATATATAAGAGATCAATTTTATTCAATAATGGTAAAAATATGATACTGCTATTTTTCTGCCCAGATGAAGTGTTGGTTGATACGATCTCAGAAAAGGTCCACCGTGTTCTACGAGTGATAGGTAGGCAGGATTATTCTTCTACCTGTATACTATACTATAGATGCTAGTCTTGAAAATGACCATCACAATCTCTGCATGTGCATTTGTCTCCACAGAGATCAACCAGACCCTAACAGACTTGCCTATCTTTTGGAACTGGCTCTATGAAGTAAAGCTTCCAAAATTGACCCAAGAGGGTGAGAAGACATTTGTTGTTGATACTTTTAAATAATTGTTGCCATCCTGAAGACAGATCCTTACTCAAACATCAAACATGAGCAACACTCAGTTGGCAAAAGTGGATGGTGGACACCCACATTCATCAGAGACAACTGTCAACACTAGATGTTCATCCAACAATGAGAGCTGTTGCTCCATAATGGGGCTGTTTGGTGTTATGCTAATTCCTCTCACCTTCTGCCTCAGAGACAGTGCTCTAGATAATAACTCTCCCACTACTGGATATTAATAGAATTGATCGTGGCGTAACTGTGGGTCGTCTCTGTGTCAGAAAAGTGTTGGTTCAATTCATATTGTAGAAACCTGATCACAAAGCCTAGCATTATACTCCTACTGTAGTACAGAGAGAGTGTGCCACACTGTTGGAAGTGTCATTTTTAAGTGGAAAAGTTTAACAAAGGCCCCTCCTGTGCTCTCTCAGGTGGATGTAAAGAGATACTCTTAAAGAGCAGACATGTTATCGCTGGCATCCTGAAAAATATTTATCTCTTAGCCAGCACCACCAAAAATAGATTATCTCATCATCTTATCCCATTGGTATTTATAGGAGTTTGCTGCAAAGCATTCTGGGACATCCCAAGATTGAGAAAGACACTCTATCATTGCAAATCTATGAAAACTCTTGAGCAAACCACAGGAGAATCTCATTGTTTCTTCAGATGAAAAATTAGGTCAGACATTTTCTACTTGTTTCCTGTATGGTTTTGTGGCAGCGTCAGACTTGCTGTCAGTCAGGCCAGGTCAGAAAGCCATTGGTGAATCCAAAGCTCTGTTACCTGTATCCTGAACTTGCTGTTCACTCATTATGCCTGTACTTGCTAACTCAGTCCAATAACTCGTCCATATCTCTCCATGGCTTCGCTCCTCCCTGTGCTGTGACATCTGTGTCTCCCTACACCCTCTCATGTATCACTTTATCTTTACTCTTCCATTGGTAGCCGTGCCTGTAGTGCACTAACACTGAAGGTTTCTTCTTCAACATCTTTGCCTCTTCCTCCTTTAAAGTGCTTCTTAAAGCCTACTTATGTGCCCAGGATTTTAGTCTCGTGACCCAATATTTGCCCATGTGAGTTTTGTTCTGATAACAATGCTATTGCCTTGGGGCATTTCAATGTATTAAAGATGTGATAGAAGTGCTACTTCTTGGTAATTGATTAAACTCTTCTTTTTTTCTCTGCAGCCATGTGTGCCCCCAAATGCAGTGAGTATAGCCTACAGCCTCCTTAAAATTATGGTTAGGGTACAGCAAGCTATCAGATCTGGGATGGACAGCCTGGAATTCAAAGCCCCACTATGGAAACATCACCAAAATGCACTCCATTGGAAATTCAGTGTGTGTAATCATGTCTTGAGTCTCACAGATCAGGAAGTCTCCTTGGCTTAATCCCGAACCTGTTCAGAGCATCTTAGACAGAGAGAGAGATAATATGAAGGTATGGGGTTGGACAAATTCAGAAGTCACACAACACCAGCTTATAGTCCAAAAGGTTTATTTGAAATCACAAGCTTTCGGAGCACTGCTGTTTCACCTGTTGGACAATAATCTGGTGTCATGTGACTTCAGGACAGACAGAGAGAGACTTCGACCCTTTGGCTTCTATAGATGGAAACCATTGAATCCCAGCAGTGTGGAAGCATCTATTTGGCCTATCAAGTCCACACCAACCATCCAAAGAGCATCCCATTCCAGACCGACACCCCCTACCCTATCCCTGTAACCCCGCATTTCCCTTGGCCAGTCCACATAGCCTGCACATCTTTGGAGGGAAACCAGAGCACCTGGAGGAAACCTACACAGTCACAGGGAGAATGTGCAAACTCCATGCAGACAGTTGCCCAAGGATGGAATTGAACCTGGGACCCTGGTGCTGTGAGGCAGCAGTGCTAACCACTGTGCCACCCTGGTGAAAGCTAACACATGTCAAAATGCCTCACCTTCCAATTTAAACAGAAAGGTGAACGGTGTAAATATGTGAAATGTTAGAGTAATCAGGTTGGCCAACTTTCTAGCACTGCTTATATAGTTCTGTGGTCTCCAGGAATTAAGGGCTAATCTCTTGGACACTGATGTGGGGAAGAAAAGCTGAGTTATAATAAAAGAAGCCTAAAAAAAGTTGCAGCACATTTTCTTCATGTTGCTTCACTCAGCCTCAGAATACATCTAAGCAGAACTGGAACCTCAGTGGGAAGCATTTTATCATGGAACCTCAGTGGAGAGAGAGAGAGAGAGAGAGAGAGAGAGAGATAAGAGGGGAAAGAGTTTACCAAGAGTTGCAGGGTGGTAGGAGAAAGAGGAAGGTGAATGAGTGGCAATTTTAGCCAGTCTGGAATCCCATGACATCAGATGGAAATTGAACTCAAGCCCCAACAGAAGATAACATATGCTACTGGGGTTTGAAATGCTCCCCGCCCCCCCCAACTAATCCAACAGTTATTTCCCCTTCACAGATGTCTCCTGACCTGCTCTGCACTTTCCTGTCACTTGGACCATCAGGGCGGGTGGGGGGGTGGGGGGCGGTGGGAAAGGTGCCTAGCAACTCATCGTTGGAATATCCCGGTATGGCTTCTGGTTGTTGCTGAGCTGGTCCTGCTCTCCTTGTCTGTCCAGGGGACTCCACGACTGTTATAAACTGCACCACATGCCTGGAGGTGGAGGTCAACTGCTGGAGTCTGAAGACCTGCTGGCCTAGTGAGTAAAGCCTCTCACCACCATCACACCACCCTCAATGTTGAACGAGACGCAGGGCCACAATGTCTCCAAACACTGAGGGTCTGAGTTTTCAGGGACAGTCGGAAGGATATGGGGCAACTTCATTTCAGTCAACTTTCACAGGGGCCCACCCAATGAATGGACAGGGTCAGGGCCTTCTGGGAGTGAGGGGAGGCCTGTGTGAACGTAGCTTTATTGGAGGAGGGAGGCCTGTGGAATAATTGAGAGCAGATGCAGATTGGGAGGCTTGAGAAGACATTTCTTGGATGGATAGGTAGTGAAGTTGAAGGGGACTCCATTCTGAGCACGGATCGTAAAGGGATCATGAAACCTGACACAGTAGACGCTCAAGGGCTAGAAGGTTATCCACTGAGCCACAAAGAAACCGAAACTCACCTTCCAGCCCAATGTCCAACTCCCAACAGGTATTCTTACCTCGACCTCCCTACTTCCCTCTCAAATCCCTCCTGTATTTGTAACAAATACAGTGACAATTAATCAGTGACTGTTAATCCAGGGACCCAGATAATGCCTGGGCACCTGGGTTCAAATCCCGCCACGGTAAATGGTGGAATTTGAATTCAATAGAAGATCTGGAATTAAGAATCTAATGATGACCATGAATCCACAAATCCATGAACCCGTCTGGTTCACTAATGTCCTTAAGGGAAGGAAACTGACATCATTATGTGGTCTGGCCTATATGTGACTCCACACCCATAGCAATGTGCTTAACTCTTGAACTGCCCTCTGGGCAATTAGGGATATGCAATAAATGCTGGCCTAACCAGCAAAACCGTCATCCCGTGAATAAAATAGAACACCACCACCACTAACCCCTGAGAAACCACCAAGCTCATGATCTGATCTTGTGTTGCCGTTGTAGATTGGGAGAATGGAAGGACAGCAGTGGGATAGGATGGGGTTTTAGGGCAGCAAGTCGGATAATAATTTGGGCTACAGCTGCCCAACACTCTATAGGGTGGGTGTCATATCTCGCTCAGCTGGACAGTTCAGTGTTCATCACCTGGATAAAACTGACCAAAGTAACAAGTCCCTTTTGTCATGGCTGTGGGGAGGGTGTGACATGGGAACAGAGGGATGAATAGCATAGCTCTCTCAAAGAGCTTTCACTTGCATGATGGTCTGAATAGCCTTCGTCTATATTGTAAGATTCTAACGATTCACCTTGATCTTCCAACAGACAGGCTAGATCTGAAAGAATCCATTTATCTGATAGTTGGCCTATCAAGCAGCTCGATATTGATTGGTTGCATAACGCTAATTTTCGAGTAAGTTAATGAGAGATTACGACCAAATTGCCTGTAACTTAAAGCAACAAAACAGACCATTCTAATCCATATAGTCTGTGTTAATGTTTATGCTTCAAACAAGCATCCTGTCACCCACCCCACTCTTCAATTCCCTCTAACAGAACCTTCTATTCATTTCTCCTCGAAGTGTTTATCAAGCTTCCCAGTAAATGTGATTAACAGCCTTTGTAACATGTCTTTCTCTCTACTATACGCTGTAACCTCTCTAGTCCAGAATGCTTGGGATTGAGCTATTTCCACATTTTGGAGTTTTCTCGGTTATAGAGTGAAATCAGAATGCCTAACCACAAGTACATGTACCAGTAAACGCTGCAGATATAAGACACTTATTGGAAGCACAAAACAGTAATAAAAATAGTTTTACTTATCCAAGCATCTTAACTGTTTCTACACCCGAACTACTGTCCTAAAATGCTGCCATGAGTCTTTGCAGCCGGCAAGATGTATTTCCCGATAGCTGCAATTTCTGAATCATGTATTTCCAGACTGGAAAGGTTACAGCATTTGTAACCATTGTTCAGTTTAAACCTGACACAAATGAGCAAGGGAAGAAGTTGGTAATATTAAAATAAATTCTCTGTCGAGCAGCCTGCCTGATGGTGACTCAAACTGGCCAAACAAGTGGGACAGTTCTAGGCTCAGTCTCCACTTTCTGCTGAGCTACCTGATCCTAGTTGGAATGTAATAAAAATAACAGCTTTCAGGACACTTATCTCATTCTTAAAGTGTTCCCCCCCCCCCCCCCCCCCCCCAAAAAAGCAGTGGCCTCACTCTTCCCCGGCAAGACATTGGTTAGGCCACTTTTGGAATACTGCATTCAGTTCTGGTCTCCCTGCTGTAGGAAAGATGTGAAAATTAAAAGGGTGCAGAAAAAATTTACAAGGGTGTTTCCAGGGTAGAATGGTTTGAGCTATAGGGAGGAGAAATTGAGGACTGCAGATGCTGGAGATCAGAGCTGAAAATGTGTTGCTGGAAAAGTGCAGCAGGTCAGGCAGCATCCAAGGAGCAGGAAATTCGACGTTTCAGGCATAAGCCCTTCTTCAGGAATCATTCCTGAAGAAGGGCTTATGCCCAAAATGTTGAGCTGTAGGGAGACTGCTAAATAGACTGCTATTTTCCCTGGAGTCTCCAAGGCTGTGAGGTGACCATTTAGAAGTCTATAAAATCATGAGGGGCATGGATAGAGTGAATACTGCCTTGATTTCAGTGGCAGGCCTGTACATGTTACTTTTGGAATTCAGCTTACTGACCCAGGGCGATAATGAAGTCAGGTGAAATCATGGTTCTGGTGGGAGTCAAACTGAGCATCAGTGAGCACGCTATTTCCTTTCAAAGTGCTGCTTGATAGCACTGTTGGCTGGGCTGGATTTGCCCCTGCTTTTCACCTGAGCAACAATACGTGATGCCTATGTTGTTGTTGGACTGGATTGGCTTGGCTAGGTGTGCAGATAGTTCTGAAGGACAAGTTTTCAATACCATAGCTGGAATGTGTCAGGGTCCATAGCCTTTGCAATATCCACACATCAGCTGTTTCTCAGCATCAGATTCAACCAAACTGATTGAAGACTGGTGTCTGCGATGCTTGGGACCATCACATGGGGCCAAGATGGATTATAAATGCATCAGTGTTGTCTTTTGATTTTATGTGCTAGGCTCCTCTGTCGTTGCTGGTGAAGGGAATGGATTTGGGATGGGATCAATTACAACAACCTTTCCTCCTCGTCCTGTTAACTGTTAATTGTCCACCACCATTCACAATTGGATGTGACGCCATCTTGCAGCTCCAGCTTTCTCTAGAATTAAATTTTCATGATTCAAGGTGGTGGGATGCAAATCCATGTCTCCAGAACATTGGGTTGGGCCTCTGGATCACTGGTAAAGTAACATTAACATTACCATTATACCATTCAGTGCACATGTGCCTCTAGCTTTACAACAGGATTCTATTCCTGAGATGCTGCCTAACCTGCTGTGCTTTGACCAGCAACACATTTGCAACAGGATTACCATTGACAAAAGATGCTTCATTAGCTGGAAGGGTCTGTTGGGTTTTTAAGATCATGCAAGGCACTATGGGAAAACAAGTTTTTCCGATGAAAGTTCATCAACCTAAAATGTTCACTGTTTTTCTCTCTCTCTCCCCACAGTTGCTGCCTCACTGGCAGTTTCCATAATTTCACGTTTTTCTTTCGCAGTTTTAAGCCTCCAGTGCGTTTCTCTTCCTTTCCACAATAAATGTCCAAAATTTTGTGAAATCTTTCCCAACAGATCAAGGAAGTTCAGAGCTGAGGCAGACCATCAGTTTGAGTAGAGGACGGAGTTTAGAGAATGCACACCCCAGAATCAAATTGCAAAGTAAAAATGAGGCCTACAGACAGGTTCCGATGCTGCCTCATTGTATAAATCCAAATTAACCTTCGTTAAATCAAGCTGTATATTCAAAGTCTGACTTGAAAACCGATTCAATTCACAATTGTCGATGCTTTTAATTTATTCGCATTATTATAAAGAACATGTGCTCGAGAACTGCTGTTGCTTAATAATGTACTTCTGCTGATCTTTACCGACCATAACCTCCAAACTCCACAATAAATGAAATGATACAACATGGTTGTTGGTTGTGTTGACATAGAAGCTTAAGAGTATACACTGGATGATCCTTAATGGAAAGGAACTGTGGACCATATCATGGAGAAGCAGGAAGCTTGAATTGGAAAGAAGTGCGTCCGAGGAAAAATGAACAGGAATATGATAAATGGATCAGGAAAGAAGCTAAATAGCTTATTATAGCTTTAAATTAAGGGGTGGTAGGTAAAGGACAGATGTTAGGGGTAGATTCTTTACTCAGCGAGTTGTGAGTTCATGGAATGCCCTGCCAGTAGCAATGGTGGACTCTCCCTCTTTATGGGCATTTAAACGGGCATTGGATAGGCATATGGAGGAAAGTGGGCTAGTGTAGGTTAGGTGGGCTTGGTTCGGCGCATATTCGAGGGCCGAAGGGCCTGTACTGCGCTGTATTTTTCCATGTTCTATGTTCTATGTTTTACTTGTGATATGTGACTACTAAGAGGAGATGGTGAAAGTGAGGACTGCAGATGCTGGAGATTACAATCGAGAGTGTGGTGCTGAAAAAGCACAGCGGGTCAGGCAGCATCAGAGTTGGATAGAGCTCTCAAAGATAGTGGAATCAAGGGTTATGGAGATAAGGCAGGAAGCGGATACTGATTAGGAATGATCAGCCATGATCATATTGAATGGTGGTGCAGGTTCGAAGGGCTGAATGGCCTACTCCTGCAGCTATTGTCTATTATCCGAGTAGCATGGAGAATCGATGTTTCGGGCAAAAGCCCTTCATCAGAGGAGATGTGTGTGGAGTGTAAGTGTCATGGCTCATATTATCGGAGGGAGATTGGAGAGAGAATTAGGCTGGATAAGGGAGAAAAATATTGTGTTTTTATAGAATTATCTCAGGATGTCCCAAAGTGCTTCATGGCTCAACAAATTATTTTTGAACTGTTGTAATTTAGAAAACACAACAGCCAATTTGAGTCAGATTGAAGAGAAACTCTTTGTTTTGCCACATCTTGGCTTCACTCTTCCAATAGACTTCTGCTTGGTGTCCACCTTCCACCTTCTGTAAAACTTCAGCTCATCCAAAACTTGGCTACCTTATCCTAACTCACACCGAGTCGCATTCCCCCTTTCGCTTGCTAGTTTGGTGTTATTCAAACACGTCCACTCGTCCCTTTCCTCATCACGTACAAACCTTCAGAGACCTCTGCTGACGTCCTGTTCTGATGTATTATCCTACCTCGATTTTCACTGCAGCATCATTGACAGCCTTGCCTTTAGCTGCCAAGGTCTTACGGAATTTCCTTCTCAAACTGTTTGTACAGAGGAACCTCGGTTATCCGAAGGACACAGGAGGGGAGTATTTTGTTCGGTTAATCGAATACCGGATAATCGAATGCCAGATGGCCTTCCAATCTTGTTGGGATAATCCGAAATTCGGTTAATTGAATGCCAGATAATTGAGGTTCCTTTGTATGTCTCTCTCTCTCTCCTTTTTAGAATGCTGTTTGACCAAACATCTGGTCACACACTCTAATATCTCCTCATGTGGCTTGGTGAACGATAAACTAAATGATACAACTTTAAAGAATACAGCGACAGAGGGAATCATAGATTCCCTATTGTCTGGAAGCAGGCCATTCAGCCCATTGAGTCCACACTGACCTACCCTTTCCATGTAACCCTGCACATCCCACAGCCAATCCACCCAGCCCTTACACCCCATGCCAGGGGAGGGAGGGTACCTGAGTCTGCATGGACCGCCACCCTCACTGCACAACAACATTTCAGCCCATCGTGTCTATCCCCCTTCTATTAAATGTCCTATGTCCTGCCACCCTGGCTTCCTTCAGGATTTGCCCCTGAAAGGCCCCTCACTGAATCCCCTTCCCAATGTAGACTGCTCCTCCCTGATACCCTTCCATGGCCCCACACAAGGGGGTGGCCATGGGCACCCTGATGGGTCCCAATACATCTGCGTCTTTGTTGGGTATATCGAGCAGTGCCTGTTCAGTGCCTACACAGGCACTGTGCCCCGACTCTTCCTCCATTACATTGACGATTACATCAGTGTAGCATCCTGCACCCAGGCTAACATGGAGTAGTTCACCAACTTCACCTACAACCACCACCCCGCCCTTAAATTCATTTGGTCCATCTTGGACACCTCCCTCCCCTTTCTTGACTTCACCATTTCTATCTCCAATGACAGTCTCCAGGCGGATGTTACTACAAACCTACGGACTCTCATAACTACATGGACTACACCCCCTTCCATCCAGTTTCCTGCAAGAACTCCCTCTATTCTCCCAAGTCCATTCAACTCGCGAGTATCCCAGATGTCCACCTACTTCGAACAATGTGCTTGTCCCCCCTTTTGTCATCCAGAGAGCCCTCCGCTGCACCACCTCCATTGCCTGCTCCACTGCTCTAAACCACCCCGTCCCAACACAATAAAGACAGAGTCCCCCTGGTCCTCACCTACCACCCAAACAGGCTCAGAATCCAACGCATCATCCTGAAACATATCTGCCAACTTCAACAAGACTCCATCACCAATACCACCTTCCCCTCCCCAACCCTCTCTGCCTTCCACAAAGACCGTTCCCTTTGACATTCTTGGCTTGTGCCACTCTCCCCAACGACCCCCTATCCCACCCACAAACCCATAGGTACCTTCACCTGGAACCAGGGGATACATCTTTTTGTTTTATTTGCCATGTTTTGGGTATCGTTGTCAAACCAGGCATCAAATATTCATTGTGGGGGGGGGGGGGGGGGGGGATGGGGGCGGGGGGTGTTGAAGCTGCAATCCCTACTGCAGCCACAAGGCAGGGCTAGAGGCTGGCGACCAATATGAGGCTGAATGGCCTCCCCAGGCTGAACCACAGGCGCCCTCTGCTGCTCATCAGAACACCTGCAATTCCCATCCCTGCAACAATTGGATTCTCTCCCGACCACATTTCTAGGCACTGTCTTCTAGGACACAGCTACTCAATGCATGACAAGGTACTTTTATTCCCCCAAGGTGCATTTTCCTCTCTTGCAGCAGGTTTTGTAAAATCTGTGCCTATCCTCCACAATACAAGTGGAGACAGCCTTTTATTCCATGATATCACAATCTATCATCTGTCTCAATGCCATTTTTCCCATGTGTGTTTCAGCTTAACTTCAGATGACTAGGTACAAAAATCAAAGCTGAAACCTCAGTGCTGCAGTGTCATGTGTGCCAAGGTCCTGATGGGTATTCAAGACAAGAGATGTGTAATAATGTGGTGACCCATATCTGTCCCTCTGTCAGTACCATTAAATAGCATATAATTTGTCCACGATCCTATTATTTTCTAGGATGTAAATAGGATGTCGTGTTACCAGCATAGTACCAGTGACTCCACGCCAGGAATACTGCACTGTGTTCTGGAATATCCTGAGGTCGGGAAAAGTGTTATGAGTTCAGTTCTGGTCTTTTTGGTATCAGAAAGGTGTTGTGAAACCTGAAAGGGTGCAGAGAAGATTTACAAGGATGTTACCGGGGTTGGAGGGTCCGAGCAATGGGGGCAGCACGGTGGCCCAGTGGTCAGCAGCACTGCTGCCTCACAGCCATAGGGTTCGATTCCAGCCTCGGGTGACTGTCTGTGTGGAGTTTGCACATTCTCTCCTTGTCGGCCTGGGTTTCTGCCGGCTGCTCTGATTTCCTCCCACAGGCAGACAAAGAGTAAATTCTACTCTTCCAGCTTCACTACTCTCCCTGGGACCCTGAGGCCTGCTGTTGCTCTGACAGATAGAGTTACTGTGGTGGGCAGGGTTAACTCACCAGCTGGCAATCCCAGAAACTTCCAGAGATCTATCCAACAGCTGGGACTCAATCAAGAGGATGGGTGAAACCCTTCCCAAAAAACCAAAAATAGCCCCTTGCAAGCAGAGCAGCACACTTGTGCGAAGGACTGTAAGAGACCACTATGGCCCTACCACTTCTCTTGATCCTCTGCTTGGTGCTTGAAGGTAAGACTCACTGTCAATCAGTTAAAATAAAAGGAAACCCGAAGGCTTAAGGTGAACTAGCTTACTTATGTGTTATTCTCCCTGGTCTTAATCAACATTGGAAATGAGATTTTCATGTCCGTTTCCAGGTGGATTTTATATTTGAAGCTTTTAATCTGAAGTATGCCTAAAACAGAAATGAAAATGCCATGATTATGCACAGATTGGTTGCTAGCAGGTTTTGTGACTTGGCTGCTAAGGTACGCTTGTCTTGCCTACCAGCTGTGTTAGGAGAGAGAGAAAATCAGAAATAGTGTCTAAAATTGACTGGAAAAATAAGAAAGACTTTGTTTACAAAGCCACATTTCACCATCTCCGTACACCGCAAAGTGCTTTAAAGTCAATAAGCCACTTTTGAAATATATCCATGGTTCTAAATCAGACAACCAATTTGCGCATAGCAAGATCTCACATACAAAAATGTGAAAATACATTCTGTTTAGTAATGATAATTTAACTTAGAAATGATCACAGTTAGAAACAATGAGGCAGACAAAAACTCACGCTTTTGCCTGTTTTTCATTGATTTTTTTTCCCTGAAACAGGTTGTTAGTTGAAGGCTATAGGTTAGGGGCCTCATGCTGCATCGATATAGACTGACCGCGTGTCTCTGTATGATGTGATGCACTCTGTGTGGTACCATCTGCCTTAGGTAGCATGCAAAACAACACTATTCACTGTATCTCAGTACATGTGACAACAATGAATCAAACTCAAATGTTTCACTTAAAAATTATGCCTTTGCCTTGGCTCCAGACAGAGGAAGAACTCTCCTGAAGAGTCCCACGTTTTATGAACATAAATATAGATCCTTCCTGACATTGCCTGTGAATGGGCCAGCTCCAGTTTTAAGATTATATCCCTGAGTATGGATGCAATTAGGAGTTGCTGTATCGATGAATCTGCGTTTCGATAAAATATTTGTAAGAGTAGGTCTTCAAAAATGAAGGGCCCTCTGAGTGTTTACCATCTCATTTTTTTTTAATCAATCTGCTCGGACAAGCTCTGACATACGTATGGGGCAGATGAGTCTTGAACCTGAACCTTCTAGCCCAGAGATACAGGCAAGATCACTGTGACCTAGCATCCAAGGAGACTGATTTTCTGTGCAGTTAAGGGCAGCAAATGGAATTCTTGAATTGAGTTGGCCCTCCAGCTGTCATCCTTAAACCTGTCTCAACACCAATGTAAAGCAGGCACCATCATAAACATTCCTGAAGGAGTGACTTTAAAACTCAAAAGCAGCCTTGATTCTTGTTTTCCAGCCTGTGAGGGCAAGTTCAGTCCTTGGGACTTTACTAGATCAGATTGCTAAATAATTGGAATTAGCAAATGGCACTAGGTTCACTCAAGTAGCTTCTGGTGTTAGTATTGGACCACAGTTTTATCATCCATTAATCTGTAATATACAAGCAAAACACTGCAACTGCTGGAAATGTGACCTAAACTAGCTTCTAATTAACATACAGCTCGATCGAATGAAGAGGAGAAACTGCTGAGTGTATTGTTCAACAACTACGATGCGAGAATTCGACCAGCAAGGTTTTATGGGGATGTCATTGATGTGACTCTGAAACTTACATTAACCAATCTCATCTCATTGGTAAGGAAACTCTTAAAAGTATCAACATTGTCAGTGCCTTTGAATGAATCTAAGAATCCCAGCTCTTTGTATGACCAATGTGAGGTCTCTTCAGTATAGATTTGTTTGCAGTCAACTAATTCAACTCACCTAACTTGTCCAATGTGATTGGCTCAAATCCAATTCGATAATCTATTTTACCCTATCACTTACTAAATGGGATTCAAGTGATATGAAGTGTTGGAATCCCTGACATAAAAGGATGATACACAATGTCCTTGACATCACGAGGAAAACATGAGACTCTGTGAACAGCACAGTGGCGAGCACTGCTGCCTGAGTGCCAGAGGCCCGGTTTCAGTTCCACCCTTGGGTGACTGTCTGTGTGGGGTTTGTACATTCTCCCCATATCTGCCCGGGTTTCCTGTAGGTGCTCCAGCCTCTTCCTGCAGTCAAAACAATATGCAGGCTAGGTGGATTGGCCATGCTAAATGACCCATTATGTGCAGGCGAGGTGGGTTATACATGGGAAATGCTGGGTTACTCAGGAGGGGTAGGCCGCTGCTTGGAGAGTGAACTTGAGGGGCCAAATGACTTGCTTTCACACTGTAGGGATTCTATGTACTCAGTTTCCAATTTTGCAAACGTTAGATGTTCTACCAAATAGTAACACACACAGTGACATCTGCTTTTTTTAAAAATTCCTAAACAGAAAGAAAAAGAGGAAACACTTACCACAAATGTATGGATTGAAATTGTAAGTATTACTTTGACCAGATATATGGCAGTAACAATGTAGAAAGTACTGACTGTGCCTATTGTTAATCTTGGAGGAACAAGATTCAGGTGAGAATCAGAAGTGAGACCATTTTTCAAGTTGGACATTTCAATGACACTCATTAACACTGAGGGTCAAGTTCCAGTCCATAATGCGCACAGAACTGTCCAGCAGGAAGGCTGGACAAACATGGTTTTACATTTCCCTTTCTTTTTAAAAAAATAGAAATGGACAGATTATCGATTATCTTGGAACAGTTCTGAATATGCAGGGATTGAGCTGGTCAGAATCCCTTCCCGCATGGTCTGGCTGCCGGAGATTGTCCTTGAAAACAAGTAGGTGTTTCCAATCTGCAGTCAATTCCTCTGCGTCGTTCGTTTGTAGCAGTCTGATTCTATCAGAACGATGTCACATTTTGTAAAGTCCTGACTGTTGATTCTCCTTTCTCTCCCTCTCTGTAGCATTGACGGTGGTTTTGAAATTGCTTACTATGCTAATGTTCTTGTCTCCAATGATGGCAGTATCTATTGGCTGCCACCTGCAATATATCGGAGTGCCTGTGCAATAGCTGTGACATATTTTCCATTCGACTGGCAAAACTGTTCCCTTGTCTTCAGGTAAGAGCCCACAGCAAATTCAGATTTCAAGTATAGAGGAAGCTCTTCATTTCTCCAGTGCATACCACAGACTGAACTCCTCTTCCAAACCCATTCCCGCCCGAGCTGCTCCTGGAACATTGGTCCTGATATTTAATGGAGAAGAGCCCATGATCGCAGATGTGCTGTTCCCGCTTCCATGTCTCGGTTTCTGCGCGGGTCCGCTTTCGAGGCATCTGTTGATTTATTTGGAGCGGGTTCCCAGTCTGATTGATACGCTAGACTCCCTGTCGGCTGGATGGGTTGATGGATCCTGAACCTGTGCGGAGGTGGTGTTGAGGTAGTGCGGTGCAACCTCAGATCTGGTCCAGGATAAAGATTAGCTTGGTGGTTTGAAAAAAGGCATTCCTTTTCTTAAACAAAAGGAATGTGGGCATCGCTGCCTTTGACAGTAATTATTGCAGGTCTCTAATTGTCCTCGAGAGGGTGAGGTCTGGAACTGGTACAATCCCGGGCTGTTGGACAAACAGTTAAGGAATTCCAGGATTTTGACTCCATGATAGTGAAGGAATATTGATATAATTACAAGCTAGGGTGGAGTGCAGCTTAGCTATGAACTTGCTGGTGGAAGTGTTCCCATGCATTTGCTTGTCCTTTTATGTGACAAATTTGTAGGTTTGGAAGATGCAGTTTAAAGAGCCGTGGGGATTTGTTGCTATGCATCTTGTGGTGTTGGAGATACCAGCCAAGTGGAGATTCTTACTGACTTGTGCCTTGCAGACAGTGAACAGGCATTGGAGAGACTGACAAGATGTTCTGAAGCACTGTTTATATAAGTGTCTTCAATTACATGCAACTGAATACAGCTGATGAACACTGGATGAGAAACATGGTTAGACCACACTTAGAAAACTGTGATATTAAAATTCTGGAGAGGAGGCAATAAAGATTTACAAAGATGATATAGGATGACATGAGCCAGGGAAGGGTGATCAGGATAGATTCATTCTCCATTTGAGGAAAGAACATGGAGGCTTGAAAATACAGATCTTTAAAATTTGGAAGGCCATGATACGGTACACACTGTGTTTATATTTGTTGAGAAAAGCAAAGCTGGAGATCATCGTTATAAGATCGTCAATGTGACACCATTTAGGAACGTCAGAAGAAAAAATTTTACCCAGACAGTAATAAGAATTCACCACAATGGTATGTTGCTTGGATGAATAATACAGATATGGATAAGGGGAAGCTGGATAAACATGTGTGAGAGAAGGAATACCAGTTTTGTTGACAGGAGCTTATTTAGAAAGGACTTGCTGATAGTGCTGGACAGGTTTGTCCCACTGAAGGGACCTTTTATCTTAGCCTGCTAGACACACTTTCCTCATTCCTGATGAAGGGCTTATGCCCGAAACGTCGAATTTCCTGTTCCTTAGATGCTGCCTGACCTGCTGCGCTTTTCCAGCAACACATTTTCAGCTCTTGTCCCACTGAAGCAAGGAAAGGACAGTAGGGTTAAGAAATCTTGGGTGACAAGGCATGTGGAACATCTGGTCAAGAGGAAGAAGGAAGCTTGCTTAATGTTGAGGAGGCAAGGATCAGACACGGCTCTAGAGGGTTACAAAGTAGCCAGGTAGGAACTGAAGAACGAACTTAGGAGAGCTAGAAGGGGGCATGAAAAAACCTTAGCAGATAGGATTCAGGAAAACCCTCAGGCATTCTACATTAATGTGAAGAACAAGAGGATGGCCATAGGGAGGGTCAGGCTGATCAGGGAAGGTAGACGGAGGAGGTGGGGGAGGACCTAAATGAATACTTTGCTTCAGTATTCACTACTGAGAGACATCGTTGTGATCTCCTGGTCACTGCGAAGTCTCCTCCAAGGATGTCCACCTTGAAGACGTTTTCCTCCTCAGTCCACAAGGATATCTCTCAGCCCCCTTCCCCTTCCACATTCCTGGTGAAGGGCTTATGCCTGAAATGTTGATTCTCCTGCTCCTCGGATGCTGCCTGACCTGCTGTGCTTTTCCAGCACCACACCTTTTCAAATTGGAGGCATATGAGCCAAATGCTGGCAAATTGGACTGGTTTCATTTGGATATCAGGTTGGCATGGATGGGTTGGACCGAAAGGTCTGTTTCTGTACAGTATGACTCTAAATGTTATTTGAATACAAATCATTCTTGATAAATAGCCAATGTCAATGCTGTATGTGCAATATGATTCTGTGGCAGTCTAGAGGAGTCAGAGAGAGATAGGTCACTGGTGATTGAAAACCTTCCAACATTTTGGATTTGTTATGCACTAATGCAGCTGCCAAAGGAATGTTCAGCATGAATTTAACTCTTTCCCTCAAATGCCTGCTCTTCTTGTTAAATTATTGTGTTCTTATGAAAACAATATAATTTGTAATACCATAACAACACCTGCCCTGCCCCTCCTCTGAGATTAGTTCAGGGATAGAAATGGGATCTGTCCCAGTCTTTGACTCATCACTGAGCCAGCCACTTGAATACAGAACTAGCTTGAAGGTAGAAGACAGAGGGTGGTGGTGGAGGGTTGTTTTTCAGACTGGAGGCCTGTGACCAGTGGAGTGCCACAAGGATCGGTGCCGGGTCCTCTACCTTTCATCATTTATGTAAACGATTTAGATGTAAACATAGGAGGTATAGTTATTAAGTTTGCAGATGACACCAAAACTGGAGGTGTAGTGGACAGCAAAGAAGGTTATCCGAGAGTACAATGGGATCTTGATCAGATGGGCCAATGGCAGATGGAGTTTAATTTAGATAAATGTGAGGTGCTGCATTTTGGAAAGGCAAATCAGGGCAGTGCTTATACACTTAATGGTAAGGTCCTGGGGAGTGTTGCTGAACAAAGAGACCTTGGAGTACAGGTTCATAGTTCCTTGAAAGTGGAGTAGCAGGTAGATAGGATAGTGAAGAAGGCGTTTGGTATGCTTTCCTTTATTGCTCAGAGTATTGAGTACAGGAGTTGGGAGGTCATTTGCAGCTGTACAGGACATTGGTTAGGCCACTTTTGGAATACTTTGCGCAATTTTGGTCTCCCTGATATAGGGAAGATGTTAGGCGAAAGTGAGGACCGCAGATGCTGGAGATCAGAGTCTAGATTAGAGTGGTGCTGGAAAAGCACAGCAGGTCAGGCAGCATCCAAGGAGCAGGAAAATTGATGTTTCGGGAAAAAGCCCTTCAACAGGAATGGGAAGATGTTGTTAAATTTGAAAGAGTTCAGAAAGGATCTACAAGGATGTTGCCAGAGTTGGAGGGTTTGAGCTGTTGGGAGAGGCTGAATAGGCTGGGGGTATTGAGGAGCATGAATAGGGTAAATCGATAAGGTATTTTCCTTGGGTTGGGGGAGTCCAAAACTCAAAGGGATAGGTTAAGGGTGAGAGGAGAAAGGTTTAAAAGGGAACTAAGGGGCAACATTTTCACCCAAAGAATGGTGCACGTACAGAATAAGCTGCCAAAGGAAATGGTGGAGGCTGGTAAAATGCATGTGGATGGGTATATGAACAGGAAAGGTTTAGAGGGAAATGGGCCAAGTCCTGGAAAGTGGGACTAGATTAATTCAAGATATCTGGTCGGCATGGATGAGTTGGACTGAAGGGTCTGTTTTCATGCTGTACATTTGTATTATTAAATGACTTCACCCTCCAAACCTACAACCACTACCATTCAGAGGGATACAAGGGAACACCGTCAGTTGTAAGTTCCCCTCCAAGCCATTAACCATCTTATCTTGGAAAAATGTTGTTGTTCCTTCAGTGTCACTGGGTAAAACTCCTGAAACATTCTCTGAACAGCTTTGTGGGTCTACCTACAGCAAATGGATTACAGTGGTTCAAGGAGGCAGCTCACTTACCACTTTCTCAATGGCACTTGGGATAGACAATAAAGGCTGTCCCAGCCGGTCCCACTCACATTCCATGAGTGAATAAAACTCAAATTGGAACTAAAATGTAGGATAGTAAGGCTTTGATGTTAAACCTCAGAAGGAGACAGATTCTCAAGGGATAATCCAGGATATTTTGGATGGTGAATTCTGCATTCACCATTCCTGATGTAATAACTAAACATTTAATTTTACTAGCCTGCAAAGGACCCTGTTTGGCCACAATGGTGTTGTGGTTATGTTATCAGGTGAGTGATCCAGGCATTTGGATTTAGAATACAGAGAATGAGAATTCATTTCCCAACATGACAATCTGGAAGTAGCTGATATCAGTGGAAGTGACCATGAAGCTGTGGGATTGATATGAAAATTCATCTTGCCCTTTGCAGAAGGAACTCTGCCGTCCCTGCATGGTGCAACTTACTTTAGACTCCAGTCTCATACCAACATGGTTCATTCATTACAGCCCTCTGAAATGGCTAAGCAAGCCACATCATCACAAGTAGGATGGACAATAAATCTCAGACCTGTCAGTGATGCCCACTTACTGAAAAGGAACAAAGATTGCCATCTGTGTACTTTTGAACTGCAAAGTCTGACTTTCCAATTGTACAGAACTTTTGTCTTTATTAAATGCAGGAATTACCGTTACTTGTGGTTTGGGAGGTTTGTGTTTGAGGTTGACATGCTAGCATGATCGGTTCAACATTGAAATGGCCAGAGATGGGATGTAGGATTATTTCTCAACTGTCTTTATGGATGTATGCAAATGAACTAGGGTTATTGCAAAAGGAGAAAGAAGATGAAATGGATTGATCAGAAAAATGGTTGAATTCTTTTTTTCAGGTCCCAAGCATACAATGCCCATGAAATTAACTTGGAGTTATCAGCAGAGGAGGGAACACTGATTGAGTGGATCCATATAGATCCTGAAGATTTCACTGGTACTATTAAATAGCTATATATTTTAAAATTTTAGTCTTTGGGATGCTCGCTTCAATTAATGTTATCTGTTCACTGCCCTCAAATATAAATTTATTTATTTTGATGTGGGGGGGTGCTGGTGTTGGACTGGGATACATAAAGTCCGAAGTGAGGCGATACCAGGTGATAGTCTGACAGATTTATTCGAAATCACGAGCTTTCAGAGTGCTCCTTCTTCGTCAGGTGACTTAATTTGTCAAAGGAGCAGTGTTTTGAAAGCTTGTGATTTCAAATAAACCCGTTGGAGTATAACTTGGTGTCACATAAGGTCTGTATTTATTTTCAGAAAGTGCAGAGTCTGATCCTGAAGGTCCCGGGGTGATCCTTACATCAGCCTAGTTTTGGTACTTTCCCCTCCTGTCCATGATCTGTCCAGATATTCTGACCCTTACCATCCTGTGGTCCTCTGCTGTACTTGATTAAATCAGATTTAGTCATTCGACAATCTCCTATCCTGTTTACAAAATTCACTCCCAGGTACCTAATGTTTGTTATTAATTCGCTCTTAGGTATAAATTAATGCTTGCATAATTCTTTCTGAAGTTCCCATCACTCTCTGTATACCTCAATATCTGATACTCAGGTTACTCTTCGGAGGGTCGGTGTGGACTTGGTGGGCCGAAGGGCCTGTTGCCACACTGTAGAGAATCTAATCTAAAAGAAAACTCACTGCCAAGTGTCTACTTCCTTTCGTCAGAAAACGGGGAGTGGACGATAAAACACAAACCGGCCAAGAAGCACATTAACAGCCAGTTTTCGATGGATGATATTGAGTACCAGGAGATCATTTTCTTCTTGATCATTCAGAGGAAACCACTGTTCTATGTCATCAATATCATCATTCCCTGTGTTCTAATCTCATCGCTGGTAGTTCTGGTCTACTTCCTCCCAGCACAAGGTAAGGAGACAAACTGTCCACGTGGATGTACAGAATTAGGGGGCAGGAAATGAGTGGCTTGAAATTGAAACCTCATAACTGACAGGCCCTCATTCCTACTAGCTGAGTGAGAGTTTCAGGGAAGATTTCAGAATCAAGTTTCAAATATGATGCTTTCCCAGGATAATAGGAGAAAGTGAGGTCTGCAGATGCTGGAGATCAGAGCTGAAAATGTGTTGCTGGAAAAGCGCAGCAGGTCAGGCAACATCCAAGGAACAGGAAATTCGACTTTTCAGGCATAAGCCCTTCTTCAGGAATGAGGAAAGTGCCTGGTTTCCTCATTCACACTTTCCTCATTCCTGAGGAAGGGCTTATGCCCGAAACGTCGAATTTCCTGTTCCTTGGATGCTGCCTGACCTGCAGCGCTTTTCCAGCAACACATTTTCAGCTTCCCAGGAGAATAGCCAAATAAAGCTTCTCCCACCTTCTCCCTCTGGCCAGGGGTTGATTTTTCTGGAGGGTGCTCTATCCCATCATGAAGCAATACCTTCCAAGGAGATTGGAACCCTTCCCCAACAAAATCTGTTGATTCTCGTCTTGTAAGCTGTAACTGTCCAGAAGCATCCACAACCTTTACTGTTTGTGTATGCTCCAATGGTTTCACAGTTAGAGAGTCATAGAGATGTACAGCATGGAAACAGACCCTTCGGTCCAACCCGTCCATGCCGACCAGATATCCCAACCCAATCTAGTCCCACCTGCCATCACCCAGCCCATATCCCTCCAAACCCTTCCTATTCATATACCCATCCAAAAGCCTCTTAGATGTTGCAACTGTACCAGCCTCCACCACTTCCTCTGACAGCTCATTCCATACAAGCACCACACTCAGCGTGAAAAAGTTGCCCTTTAGATCTCTTTTATATCTTTCCCCTTTCACCCTAAACCTATGCCCTCTACTTCTGGACTCCCCGACCCCAGGGAAAAGACTCCCTCAGCCTCCGATGCTCCAGGGAAAACAGCCCCAGCCTGTTCAGCCTGTCCCCATAGCTCAAATCCTCCAACATCCTTGTACATCTTTTCTAAACCCTTTCAAGTTTCACAACATCTTTCCAATAGGAAGGAGACCAGAATTGCACACAATATTCCAACAGTGGCCTAACCAACGACCTGTACAGTCGCAACATGACCTCCCAACTCCTGTATTCAATGCTCTGACCAATAAAGGAAAGCATACCAAACGCCTTCTTCACTATCCTATCTACCTGTGACTCCACTTTCAAGGAGCTACGAACCTGCACTCCAAGGTCTCTTTGTTCAGCAACACTCCCTAGGATACAGCCTCAGTGTTTGCGTATGTGCCGGGGGGGGGGGGGCGGGATTGCTCGAGGTGGGATGGGTGGTAGTGGACTGAACTCCAGTGTTTCACCTATTTCCATAGTTGCCAAGTCAAAGCCAGTTCTTTCATCTGTTCAGAATGCGTTACAAAACACAACCATTAAAAGATCCTCTGTAGTGCAGAATGTACAAATTCCTAGTTCCCATACACTCTCACTGGGCCCACAGCTCTGGTGTGGAAGCCAGTGAGCTGCTGAAATTAAAGTGACCGGCCTCAAACTGGACAGACCAGTTGCCAAGATGATCACTTGACAATTTTAAGGAATGAAAGCTTCAACCTTCTTGGAAAGGGGGTTATATTCATGCATCTCAAAAATCCTTATTACACAGTGGCTCAGTGGTTAGCACTGCTGCTTCACAGTGCCAGGGACTTGGGTCTGATTCCAGCCTCAGATGTGTGTGGAGTTTGCATATTCTCCCCGTGTCTGCATGGATTTCCTCCAGGTGCTCTGGTTTCCTCCCACAGTTCAAAGTTTTACAGGGTTGGGTGGATTGGCTATGCTAAATTGCCAGTAGTGTCCAGGGATGTGTAGGTTAGGTGGACTAGTCACAAGAAAGACAGGATTATGGGGAATAAGGTTGGAGGATGGGGGTAAGTGTGAGTGGGATGCTTTTTGGAGGGTCAGTGCGGACTCTTTCGGCCAAATGGCCAGCATTCTGCACTGTAAGGATTCTATGAAATAAACAAACTTCCCTTGTGATACTCCTCAATGAACAAATGTAAAAGATTTAAGGTGGAGGGCAGGATTGCATTTAACCAAGGGTGGGGATGTAGAATTCACAGTGAATTTTAGTGACAGAATCGAGGCCATGCCATCATTTAGTATTTTTTTAGTTAAGTGACTGAAGACTGGAGACAGAGTATGGGCAGATGTGTGAAATCCTGGTGAAAAATAAATGAAATGTATTGTATTTAATTACATTTTCATTTTATTTATACATAGCTGGCTGTCAAAAATGTACACTTTCCATTTCTGTCCTGCTGGCCCAGACTGTCTTTCTGTTCCTGATTGCACAGAAAATTCCAGAAACATCATTGAATGTTCCACTCATTGGAAAGTAAGTGATGCAGGTGTAATTTTTCAGGTAGTCATTTGTTTAGAGTTGGTTTCCTCACCATTTCCTCCCCAGAAGTCCCAATCGGTATGGCCTGGCTACAGATCAAAACACGCAGGTTAGAACCACGAATCAAGTCAGTCACAGTCAGTCACAGATTACGCATAATAATGAGCCTTTGTAGCCATGGGATTGTAAGGGATGAATAAAGAGTTTTCTTCTGATGCTGCTGGGATAGTCATGTAAATTGACAGGGCAATGACAGTTTAAGGTTCATAGTTGTATTGGAACTTTTATGAATAGGAGGAGAGCTGTCTAGACTTCGGGCCTTATACTAGATAATAACAGTTCTGCAACTTTTCTCTACTGTATATAACATCTGTACTGTTAGCCAACAAAAATCTGTCTTGCAATTCCCGCTTGTACCCCAACTTCCATGGCCTTTTGAAGGAGAGAATGCCGGATTACAGAAAAAAACCACTTGCATTTCTATGGCTACTTTAATGTTGTAGAAATGCCAATATGATTCAGATTTTTCCAGATATGCAGATATTAGGACAGGTGACCAAAGGCTTGGACACAGAGGTTGGTTTTAAGCAGAGTCTCAAATGAGGAGGGAGTTGCAAAGAGGTTTAGTGAAGGAATTTCCGAACGAGGGTCCAAGCAAGCTTAAGGCCCCAGTGGCTGAATAATGCAAATCAGAATCGAAGGATTGGAGAGATAACAAAGTTGCAGTGATAGAGGAGGTTACAGCGATAGGGAAGGGCTGCAAGGTCATGAAAGGATTTGAGACTGGCATTTGATATTCTCACCATGCTATTAACCTGAATTCAATAAATCTGGTACCCAGGGAGCTAACCTCAGAACATGACTTTGTAAAGCTGCTGGAGTTACGACCTTTTAACAGAGTAGGAAATTGCCACTTGATTTTCAGTTTATTCCCTCTGAAGTGACTTAGCAATCCAGTCGTGTGCACTGTAAGGCAGAAGGTGAAGGATAGGAACTGTGCAAACTAATATTCTTCCTTTTCATAACAGCATTTTTGGAAATCAAATTGTTTCCATTGCAGGTTACAAACGGCCAGTCTCAAAGGGGAAAGGCAACTGTTCAATTTCCAGTGCCTTATTATATTTAAGAACTTATTAATAGTGTCAACTCTATACACAATCAAGCATTGGGAATGGACAGCTGATCCCAGCTGAAAAGGGTTTAGATGTCATCCTCCACTTACCTAAGTAAGCAGTTTGGCACTGATCCGAAATCTTAAACCTCCTTGTATTTACGTAACTAAGTCTCGATAGTGCATGTCAGCAGTCTGTTTACGGGGCAGGAAGAAAAATAAAATATCACTTCCTGTCCCCAGCAGATGTATTACACATGAAGTCACATAACTGATTTCTCTCCTTCCTATTTTAAGGAAACCAGGGCTATTTGTAATAGCAGCAATCAGCCCTATGAGTCCGCTCATGGTTTCAAGTGCCACTCCAGGGATTTGCAAGAAAATTCAGGCCAGCACTTCAGTGTCCAGTCTGAGGGAGTGCCACACTTTTAGACATGCTGTCCATCAGACAATGTTAACCCAAGGCCCCCATCTGCCCCCTCAGGGAGATGCAAAAGATCCTGTGGCACGAGTTTGAAGTACAGCAGGGTATTTTTGTTCCTGGTGTCCTGGTCAATATTCATTCTTCATCCATCAGCAATAAAATTAATAAATGCCTGAGCTGGATTTGAATTAATGTTCTGTGGATTTCAAATCCAGTAGTAATTCGCTTCACTAAGACACCACAGTACAATTATAGATTTGTGACTCTGTTTCATGTATCATCTGAAAGATGTATCATTTGACAGTGCAGAACCCATTACTGGCAATGGGATTGTTTCTGGATTCTTGACTCTTTTTGACCTTGACAGAGCATTACCCACTAAGTCCTAGTTGGCATAATAAATCAAAAGAAATATAGAGCCATAGAGATGAACAACACAAAGACAGACTCTTTGTTCCAACTCGTCCATGCCGACCAGATATTCTAAATTAATCTAGTCCCATTTGCCACCATTTGACCCATATCGCCTCAAAATCCTTTTTATCCATGTGCCCAACCAGATGCCTTTTAAATGTTGTAATTGTACCTGCCTTAACAGCTCATTCCATACACACATCAACCTGTATGTGAAAAAGGTTGCCCCTTAGGTCCCTTTTAAACCTTTCCTCTCTCACCTTAAACCTCTAGTTTTGGACTCCCCTGCGCTGGGGAGGAAAAAAACCTGGGCTATTCACCCTATCCACGCCCCTCATGATTTTATAAACTTCTGAGGTTTATCTCAGATTTCGACGCTCCAGGGAAAATAGCCCCAGCCTATTCAGCTTCTCCCTATAGCCCAAACCCTCAAACCCTGGCAATATCCTTGTAAATATTTTCATGATGTTTCTCGTTTGAGAAAATTTTGAACTAGCTTGAGAAGTCAATCAACAGATCCCGTCTGCTTAGCACCTGCATTCCCCAACCTGAGCACCTCCCCTGAATTCGCCCTAACCTGAAATGAAGAGGGAGATGACTCACAGAGCACAATGTTCGAACATGTGGCAGATCTCAGCCGAATCCCATCCCATCTTCATTCAATATCCATGTAGGAGGCGTGGTGTTTAGGAATAGGTATCCCATCTTATGACAATAGTGGACAGCACCACAACCCTCTCCTTCAGCAATGTTCTGCAAAATCAGGTTGACTAATGCTAGAAGGCTAGTGATGGGAGAAAAGGAGATAACTGAAGAACTTAATAAGTATTTTGCATCAGTCTTCTTAGTAAAAGACATGAAGTAATATCCCAACAATTATGGAGAGTCAGAATCAGAGTTAAGTATGGTCAGCATTACAAAAGAGAAAGTACTAGCAAAGCTAAAAGGTCTAAAAATTGATAAATCTCCAGGCCCCGATGGACTACATCCTACTGTTCTGAGGGAGGTGGCTGAATAAATAGCTGAGGCATTGGCTGTGATCTTTCAAAGTCACTGGAGTGAGGGAAAGTCCCAGATGATTGGAAAATTACTGTTGTAACCCCCTTGTTCAAGAAAGGATCAAGACAAAAGATGGAAAATTATAGGCCAATTAGCCTAACCTCGGTTGTTGGTAAAATTCTAGAATCCATCGTTAAGGATGAAATTTCTAAATTCATGGAAGTGCAGGGTCGGATTTGAACAAGTCAGCATGGATTTAAGTAAGGGGAGGTTGTGCCTGACAAACCTGTTAGAATTCTTTGAAGAGGTAACAAGTAGGTTAGACCAGGGAAAGCCAGTGGATGTCATCTATCTAGACTTCCAAAAGGCCTTTGAAAAGGTACTTCATGGGAGGCTGTTGAGTAAAGTGAGGACCCATGGTGTTTGAGGTGAGCTACTGGCATGGATTGAGGATTAGCTGTCTGACAGAAGGCAGAGAATTGGGACAAAAGGTTCTTTTTCAGAATGGCAGCCGGTGACAAGTGGTGTCCCGCAGGGTTTAGTGTTGGGGCTGGAGCTGTTCACTTACTATACTAATGATCTGGATGAAGAGACTTGGGGCATTCTGGTGAAGTTTGCTGATGATATAAAGTTAGATGGACAGGTAGATAGTACTGAGGAGGTGGAGAGGCTGTAGAAAGATTTAGACAGTTTAGGAGCGTGGTCCAGGAAATGGCTGATGAAATTCAACATGAACAAATGTGAGGTCTTGCACTTTGAGCTACAAATCTTCTCAAAACTCATCTCGCAATTTGGCAAAAAAGAATACTGGAGTGTGTTCAGGGGAGATTCACATGGATGGTTCCAGGAATGGTAGACCTAACATATGATGAATGACTGAGGATCCTGGGATCGTATTCATTAGAGTTTAGAAGGTTGAGGGGAGAACTAATAGAAACTTACAAGATAATGCATGGCTTAGAAAGTATGGACGCCGGGAAGTTGTTTCCATTAGGCGGGGAGACAAGGACCCATGGGCACAGCCTTAAGACCATAAGACATAGGAGTGGAAGTAAGGCCATTTGGCCCATCGAGTCCACTCTGCCATTCAATCATGGCTGATGGGCATTTCAACTCCACTTACCAGCGTTCTCCCCGTAGCCCTTAGTTCCTCGTGACAACAAGAATCTATCAATCTCTGCCTTGAAGACATTTAGTGTCCCGGCCTCCACTGTGCTCTGCGGCAATGAATTCCACAGGCCCACCACTCTCTGGCTGAAGAAATGTCTCCGCATTAGAATTTGAGGGTGTCAATTAAGAACGGAAATGAGGAGACATTTCTTCAGCCAGAGAGTGGCGGGCCTGTGGAATTCATTGCCACGGAGTGCGATGGAGGCCGGGATGTTAAATGTCTTCAAGGCAGAGATTGATAAATTCTTGATCGCGCAAGGAATTAAGGGATATGGGGAGAGTGCGGGTAAGTGGAGTTGAAATGCCCATCAGCCATGATTAAATGGCGGAGTGACCTCGATGGGCCAAATGGCCTTACTTCCACTCCCAGGTGTTACGGTCTTACGGACTATTGGACTGATTTTCTTCATGTGTTTATATGGAGCTCATCACAATCATCGAATAGCTCAAGGTGCTTCACAGCTCATGAAATACTTTTGAATTGTGGTCAGCTTTGAAATGTAGGAAACGCGGCAGACATTTTGTACACTGCCAGCTCCCAAAACCTGTAATGTGATAACGAAATCATTTGTTTCTCTTGCAGATATTTAATATTTGTAATGGTTGTCTGTACATTGATTGTAACAAACTGTGTCATAGTCCTAAATGTCTCTTTGAGGACACCGAACACCCACAGCATGTCTGAGAAGATCAAACAAGTAAGAGCATTTGCAACTGTTTTTCTTACAGAATATGAATAGGGATTTTCACATATCCTTCTTTCTGAGTGTCTTTTTTTTTGCATGTTTTACTTAACATATTAATTCTCCTCACACTCGCAATCATTTGGAGCTGTACTGCATAAACAGCCACATATTCCACTTTCTAATTATAGAGTCATACAGAATAGAAATAGACTGCTCGGGTCCAACTCATCCATGCTGACCACGTTTCCCAAACTAAAGTAGTTCCATTTACCTGCACTCGGTCCATATCTCTCCAGATCTTTCCTATTCATGTACCTGTCCAAATGTCCTTTTGATGTTGTAACTGTCCCTGCATCTACCATTTCCTCTGACAGTTTATTGCATGTATAAACCACCTTCTGTGTGAAAAAGTTGCCCCTCAGGTCCTTTTGAAGTATTTGTCCTCTCACCTTAAAGTACGCCCTCTACTTATGAACCTCAACTCTCAGGAAAAGATCTTTGCTCCTCACCTTATCCATGTCCCTCATGATTTTATGAATCCTGGTAGGGGCATAATGGCTCCCTCCTGCAGCACTCTCCTTTCTAAGTGAAATTTCTGATTTACAGCCTGAACAAAACACCCAGGCATGTAGATATGTTAAAATACCACAGAACCTGACAGCACAAGAGAAAACATTTTGGTTCAACTCTGCAAAAAGCTGTCTAACTAGCCCTACAACCCCTGCTCTTAACCATTGCACAAATCTCCCTCACATACGTATTCAATGCCTCTTTGGAAGATATTATTGAATCCGGTTCCATTGCCCTTTCACAGTGTAAGAACTCACTGCACTTAAAAATTTTACGTCATCCCTTTTTTTTTATATAGTGATGATTTTAAATCTGTGGCCTTTGATCACCCACCATCCTGCCTTATTTTTAAGGTGATCATGATTTTGAACACTGTGATTAAATTCCCATCTTCCCAGCTCTGAAGAGAATGATCCCATCTTTTCCAGCCACTCCACATAACTGGAATGCTGTAGCATTCCAGCGTATCTTCCCTGCATCCTCTCTGTGGTATTGACATGTTTCCTAAAATGTGGTAAGATGATTTTGCCACAATTGAAGCATAAGTAATATTTCAACAAGGTTTAGTGAAACTTGCTTGCCTTTATTCCTCTCTTTATTAACTCTTTTGAAACTGTATTTTCAATCTGTCCTACTTCCGTAAAGGAGTTGTGTACCACCCATTCCCAGGCCATTCGTTCCCTGCATCTCCAGGTGGCTGCAGCCCACACAACCATTCACTGGGATTCTCCCAGTATGGTAGAGCACAATGAAGTCAGGGATGATCCCAGATTTAATTAGCTGTTTGTTTTTAAAGACCCCCCCACCCCCACCCAAATCACCCATTTGACTAATTAAACAAATTACAAATTACGTGCACTGACAAGCAGGGCATTTAGTTAGCACTGTTGCCTCACAGCGCCAGGGACCCAGGTTCAATTTCAGCCTCGGGTGACTGTCTGTATGGAGTTTGTATGTTCTCCCCATGTCGGTGTTTTCTTTGGGTGCTCTGTTTTCCCCCCACCATCCAAAGATGTGCAGGTTAGGGTGGATTGGCCATGCTAAATTACCCCATAGTGCCCAGAGATGTACAGGTTAGAGTGGATTGGCCATGCTAAATTGTCCATAGTGTCCAGGGATGTGCAGGTTAGGGTGGATTGGCCATGCTGAATTATCCCATAGTGACCAGGGATGTGCAGGTTAGGGTGGATTGGCCATGCTAAATTGTCCCATAGTGCCCAGGGATGTGCAGGTTAGGGTGGATTGGCCATGCTAAATTGTCCATAGTGTCCAGGGATGTGCAGGTTAGGGTGGATTGGCCATGCTGAATTATCCCATAGTGACCAGGGATGTACAGGTTAGAGTGGATTGGCCATGCTAAATTGTCCATAGTGTCCAGTGATGTGTAGGTTAGGGTGGATTGGCCATGCTAAATTGTCCCATAGTGCCCAGGGATGTGAAGGTTAGGGTGGATTGGTCATGCTAAATTGTCCCATAGTGCCCAGGGATGTGCAGGTTAGGGTGAATTGGCCATGTTAAATTGTCCCATAGTGCCCAAGGATGTGCAGGTTAGGGTGGAGTGGCCATGCTAAATTGTCCCATAGTGCCCAGGGATGTGCAGGTTAGGGTGAATTGGCCATGCTAACTTGTCCATAGTGTCCAGGGATGTGTAGGTTAGGGTGGATTGGTCATGCTAAATTGTCCCATAGTGCCCAGGGATGTGCAGGTTAGGGTGGATTGGTCATGCTAAATTGTTCCATAGTGTCCAGGGATGTGCAGGTTAGGGTGAATTGGTCATGCCAACTTGTCCCATTGTGCCCAGGGATGTGCAGGTTAGGGTGAATTGGCCATGCTAACTTGTCCCATTGTGCCCAGGGATGTGCAGGTTAGGGTGGATTGGTCATGCTAAATTGTTCCATAGTGTCCAGGGATGTGCAGGTTAGGGTGAATTGGTCATGCTAACTTGTCCCATTGTGCCCAGGGATGTGCAGGTTAGGGTGAATTGGCCATGCTAACTTGTCCCATTGTGCCTCGGGGTGTGCAGCCTAAGTGGCTTAATCATGGGAAGTGTAGTGTTACAGGGATGGGGGGGCGGTGGTTCGGAATGGGATGTTCTTCGGAGGATCAATGCAGACTCAATGGACTGAATGGCCTCTTTCTGCACTGTAGGGATTCTATGATTAAAAACAAAAAAAAGGTGAGGAAACAATGAAGGTAGACTAAATCAAAATAGTATTAGATGGGGAGATTGCGCACTCTAACTCCTGCAATAGTAATCTCTTGCGAAATGCTTTGAGGATGCTGGTGGAGACCATGTGCTCTCTCTCTCCAAGAGCATCTGGGCATTGTGTAGTTGTGGAAGAGAAGAAGCCAGATGGGAATTTTGATGCCCTCCATGTCCCGCTATCTGAAACTGTTGATGGCTATTTTAGCCAGACCCAAGGGAAGAAACCATCCAGCTCTTAATTTGGAAAGTGGGGTAGAGTGTAAAATGTAGTGAAGCTTCTCTTTTCTGATCACTAATCAGTGACTGTATGTATTTCAGCATTTCGTGAGGCCAGGAGGGAGTGCAGAACAGAGTGAAAGCTATTTGGGCAAAAGTATTGAAGTACTGGATTAGTATTAGGACAGCATGGTGGCTCAGTGGTTAGCACTGCTGCCTTGCAGTGCCAGGGACCCAGGTTCAGTTCCCACCTTGGGTGACCGTGTGGAGTTTGCATTCTCCCCGTGTCTGTGTGGGTTTCCTCCCACTATCACAAAGATGTGCAGGATAGGTGAATTGGCGATGCTAAATTACCCCATAGTGTTAGGTACATTAGTCGGGGTAAATGTAGGTGATTGGGTCTGGGTCAGTTGCTCTTCGGAGGGTCGATGTGGACTTATTGGGCCGAAGGGTCTGTTTCCATACTGTAGGGAATCTAATCTTTTCTACTCCAAATGAGAGTTCATCTGAGGGGAAAGAAATAGATGGTGAAGATTGTCTGGAAGGCTGAAGGCTTTCGGTTACACTGTCTCAGTCGACGGGGAAGCTGCTTATAATTAGATTAGATTACTTACAGTGTAGAAACAGGCCCTTTGGCCCAACAAGTCCACACCGACCCGCCGAAGCGCAACCCACCCAGACCCCTACACTTACCTCTTACCTAACACTACGGGCAATTTAGCATGGCCAATTCACCTGACCTGCACATCTTTGGACTGTGGGAGGAAACCCACGCAGACACGGGGAGAATGTGCAAACTCCACACAGTCAGTCGCCTGAGGTGGGAATTGAACCCGGGTCTCTGGCGCTGTGAGGCAGCAGTGCTAACCACTGTGCCACTGTGCCGCCCACAATTGTTAGGTGAAACTCACTAATTTACATGCTTTACTTGTAGGTATTCCTGGAGTTCCTGCCTCAGTATCTGGGCATGCACTTGGAATCTTCTGAGGAATCCTTGGACACACATCAACCCAGGCGCAGGAGCTCTTTTGGGATTATGATAAAAGCGGAGGAATATATTCTCAAAAAACCGCGGAGTGAACTGATGTTTGAACGACAGCGAGATAGGCATGGACTAAAGAGAGTGAACAAGCCGGCTGCAGGTAATGATGCTGATGAGTCTGTTTTTAGTTTCTAAGGCTTTCAGTTCCACAGGACATTTCGTCACACTGAGTGATATAAATGAAGAAACATTTATTCACACAAAGGGGCTGTCAAAATCTAGAACATGTTCTACTTAAATTGTCATTAAGATGACCATTAGTGTGCCACAATGATCGGTGCTGGGTCCACTGCTTTATGTCATTTTTATAAATGATTTGGATGTGAACATAGGAGGTATAGTTAGCAGATGATATTTTGGAATTTTGGTGTCCCTCCGACAGGAAGGATGCTGTGAAACTTGAAAGGGTTCAGAAAAGATTTACAAGGATGTTGCCAGGGTTGGAGGGTTTGAGCTACAGAGAGAGGCTGTACAGGCTGGGGCTGTTTTCCCTGGAGCATTGGAGGCTGACGAGTGACCTTACAGAGGTTTATAAAATTATGAGGGGCATGGATAGGATAAATGGACAAAGTCTTTTCTCTAGGGTGGGGGAGTCCAGAACTAGAGGACATGGGTTTGAGGTGAGAGGGGAAAGGTTTAGAGTCATAGAGCCATAGAGAAATACAGCACAGAAACAGACCAGTGGTCTAACCCGTCCATACCGACCAGATATCCCAACCTAATCTAGTCCCATTTGTCAGCATCTGGCCCATATCCCTACATACCCTTCCTATTCACATACCTATCCAAATGTCTTTTAAATGTTGCCTCCACCACTTCCTCTGGCAGCTCATTCCATACACACACCAAACTTTGCGTGAAAAAGTCGCCCCTTAGGTCCCTTTTATATCTTCTCACCCTAAACCTCTGTCCTCTAGTTCTGGACTCCCCCATCCAAGGAAAAGACTTTGTCTATTTATTCTATCCATGTCCTTTTGACTTTAATATATTTGTAAATTCCTTTGAATTTTCTTTAACTGTATTTTCAAAGCTATCTCATGTCCCCGTTTTGCCCTCCTGATTTCTCTCTTGAGTATACTCCTACTTCCTTTATACTCTTCTAAGGATTCATTCGATCTATCCTGTCTACACCTGACATATGCTTCCTTCTTTTTCTTAACCAAACCCTCAATTTTTCTAGTCATCCAGCATTTCCTACACCTACCAGCCTTTCCTTTCACCCTAACAGGAATATACTGTCTCTGTACTGTCATCATTTCATTTCTGAAGGCTTCCCATTTCCAGCCGTCCCTTTACCTGCGAACATCTGCCCCCAGTCAGCTTTTGAAAGTTCTTGCCTAATACCGTTGTAGCCTTCCTCCAATTTAGAACTTCAAGTTTTAGATCTGGCCTATCTTTTTCCATCACTATTTTAAAACTAATAGAATTATGGTCGCTGGCCCCAAAGTGTTCCCTCACTGACACCTCAGTCACCTGCCCTGCCTTACTTCCCAAGAGTAGCTCAGGTTTTGCACCTTCTCTAGCAGGTACATCCACATACTGAATCAGAAAATTTCCTTGTACACTCTGAACACCATAGCAGTCCCAGTCTATGTTCGGAAAGTTAAAATCCCCTACTGTTACCACCTATTATTCTTACAGATAACTGGGATCTCCATACAAATTTGTTTCTCAATTTCCCTCTGACTATTAGGAGGTCTATAATACAATTCTAATAAGGTGATCATCCCTTTCTTATCTCAGTTCCACCCAAATAACTTCCCTGGATGTATTTCCAGAAATATCCTCCCTCAGTACAGCTGCAGTGCTATCCCTTATCAAAAATGCCACTTCCCCTCTTCTCTTACCTCCCTTTCTGTCTTTCTTGTAGCATTTGTATCCTGGATCATTAACCTGCCAGTCCTGCCCATCCCTGAGCCACATTTCTGTAATTGCTATGATACCCCAGTCCCATGATCCTAACGATATCCAGAGTTCATCTGCCTTCTTTGTTAAGCCTCTTGCATTGAAATAAATGCCAAAAAGGACCTAAGGGGCAACTTTTTCATGCAAAGGGTAGTGCGTGTATGGAATGAGCTGCTAAAGGAAGTGGTGGAGGCTGGTACAATTACAGCATTTATAAGGCATCTAGATGGGTATATTAATAGGAAGGGTTTAGAGGGATGTGGATAAAGTGAGGACTGCAGATGCTGGAGATCAGAGCTGAAAATGTGTTGCTGGAAAAGTGCAGCAGGTCAGGCAGCATCCAAAGAGCAGGAGAATCGACGTTTCGGGCCTAAGCCCTTCTTCAGGAAACCAAGGGCTTATGCCCGAAACGTCGATTCTCCTGCTCTTTGGATGCTGCCTGACCTGCTGCGCTTTTCCAGCAACACATTTTCAGCTTAGAGGGATAGAACATAGAACATAGAAGGATACAGCGCAGTACAGGCCCTTCAGCCCTCGATGTTGCGCCGACCGAATCCTACCTAACCTATACTAGCCCAATAACTTCCAAATGCCTATCCAATGCCCGCTTAAATGACCATAAAGAAGGAGAGTTCACCACTGATACGGGCAGGGCATTCCATGAACTCACAACCCGCTGTGTGAAGAATCTACCCCTAACATCTGTCCTATACCTACCACCCCTTAATTTAAAGCTATGTCCCCTAGTAACACCTGACTCCATTTGCGGTAAAAGGTTCTTAGTATCTACCCTATCTAAACCCCTAATCATCTTATACACTTCTATCAGATCTCCCCTAAACCTTCTCTTCTCCAATGAGAACAGCCCCAAGTGCCTCAGCCTTTCCTCATAAGATTTTCCTACCATTCCAGGCAACATCCTGGTAAACCTCCTCTGCACTCGTTCTAAAGCTTCCACATCCTTCCTATAGTATGGCGACCAAAACTGCACACAATACTCCAGATGAGGCCTCACCAGAGTCTTATACAACTGCAACATGACCTCAGGACTCCGGAACTCAATTCCTCTGCCAATAAAGCCCAGTACACCATATGCCTTCCTCACAGCACTATTTACCTGGGTGGCAACTTTCAGAGATCTGTGTACATGGACACCAAGATCCCTCTGCTCATCCACACTACCAAGTAGCCTACCATTAGCCCAGTAATCCATCATCTTGTTATTCCTACCAAAGTGAACGACTTCGCACTTAGCTACATTGAATTCCATTTGCCACATTTCCGCCCAGCTCTGCAACTTATCTATATCCCGCTGTAACCTACCACTTCCTTCCTCACTATCCACAACTCCACCGACTTTTGTGTCATCCGCAAACTTGCTTACCCAGCTTTCAAGTCCTTCCTCTAGATCATTTATAAAGATAACAAACAGCAATGGTCCCAAAACAGATCCTTGTGGTACACCGCTAGTAACTGCGCTCCAAGATGAACATAATCCATCAACTACTACCCTCTGTCTCCTTCCAGCCAGTCAATTCCTAATCCAAACCTCTAATGTATCCTCAATGCCATACCTCCGAAGTTTTAACATTAGCCTACCATGGGGAACCTTATCGAACGCCTTACTAAAATCCATATACACAACATCTACTGCTTTACCCTCATCCACTTCCTTAGTCACCTTCTCAAAGAACTCAATAAGGTTTGTGAGGCACGACCTGCCCTTCACAAAACCATGCTGGCTATCCCTGATCACGTTATTCCTACCCAGATGTTCATAAATCTTATCCCTTACCATTCTCTCTAAGACTTTGCCCACCACTGAAGTCAGACTCACTGGCCTATAGTTACTAGGGCTATCCCTACTCCCTTTCTTGAACAATGGGACCACATTCGCTATCCTCCAGTCCTCTGGTACTATTCCCGTTGACAATGACGACATAAAAATCCAGGCCAATGGCTCTGCTATCTCCTCCCTAGCTTCCCATAGGATCCTGGGGTAAATGCCATCAGGCTCAGGAGACTTATCTATATTCATCCTTTCCAATATTCCCAAAACCTCTTCCCTGCATATTTCCAGGGCATCCATTCTAATTATTTGTGATTCCATATTCACATCAGCAACAGTGTCCTGTTCCTGAGTGATGTGGGCCAAGTGCTGGCAAATGGGACTAGATTAATTTAGGATATGGTTGGCATAGATGCGTTGGACTAAAGGGTCTGCTTCTGTGCTGTACATCCCAATGACTCTATGTGGACTACTTGAATGTTTCAAAATAATGAGTGATATATTTTATTAGATAAGAATGTAAAAGCTTTTGTAAGGAACAGCCATAATCTAACTTATGGAAAACAGGCTCAAAACTGAATAGCTCCACTTGCTCCATAAAAGTCATAAACTGAACTGCCTATTGATGTATAAAAGTAAAATTAGATCAGAAATTGCTGAGAAACTCAGTAGGTCTGGCAGAATATGTGGAGAGAAAGCAGAGTTAATATTTCGAGTCTAATGTCACTTGTTCTGTTCTGACCTGAAATATTAACTCTGCTTTCTGTCCACAAATGCAGCCCAGAATCATAGACTCCTACAGAACAGAAAGAGGTTATTCAGTTCACTGAGAATGCACTGACCCTATGAAGGGCATTTCACCCAGATCCACCTCACCTCCTGCACCATAATTAAACCATGGCTAACACAGCTAACCTGCACCTCATTGAACTGTGGGAAGAAACCAGATCACTGGAGGGGACCTGAGCAGACACAGGGAGAACATGCAAACGCTACATAGACAGTCACCCAAGGCTGGAATCAGACCTAGGTGCCTGGTACTTTGAGGCAGCAATGCTGATCACTGGGCCACTATGCCTGCTGAGTTTCTCCAGAAATTTCTGTGTTTTTTCTGATCTTCACCATCTTTGGTTCTTTATTTCAATAGACAATAGGTGCAGGAGTAGGCCATTCTGCCCATCGAGCCAGCACCACCATGCATTATGATCATGGCTGATCATCCTCAGTCAGTATCCTGTTCCTGCCTTTTCCCCATAACCCTTGATTCCTCTATCTTTAACACCTCTATCCATCTCTTGAACGTATCCAGACTTGGCCTCCACTGTCTTCTGGGGCAGAGCATTCCATATATCCACCACTCTCTGGGTGAAGAAGTTTCTCCTCAACTCTGTTCTATATGGCCTACCCCTTATTTTTAAATTGTGACCTCTGTTTCTGCACTCACCCATCAGCGGAAACATGCTTTCTGCCTCCAGAGTGTCCAATCCATTAATAATTTTATACGTCTCAATCAGATCCCCTCTCATCCTTCTATGCTTCAGAGTTTGTGACATCCTGTTTAAGGTCAGAGTCTTGGGCGGTGTCTCTTGTGAATTGTCCAATATTAAATTATAGCACAGTTGAACATCCTAATTCCCTTCTAAACACTCAAGCTGTTTATGTGCCCAACAGTCAGACAGACAATTGTTGTCAAGCAGATGACTTCTGGAATCCAGCTCTGGTCATAACTGCATAAACCAATCAGCAATGTATTTCTGGAACAATCTCACTCTGCACACACACCCCTGGTGCGGCACCTTATCTCTCTTACGCAACTGCTTGCAAAGCAAAATGTAAGCGCAACTGATAATGAGTTTCGGTACAGTCATTTTGAAAGTGCAACAACTCTTTCCCATAGTTCTTGGTTTCGGATCAGTCCTTATCCCATTTTATCCATAACCAAGAAAATAAAAAGCAAGAAATATGATCTTTACAGCCATCAGGGAGGGAGTTCCAGGAAACTGACCCAGCAAAATCCAAGTCAGATTGGTGTTGGTGGGTTTGAAGGAGAACTTGCAGGTGGTAATGTTCCCATGTAGCTATTTCCCGTATCCATCTAGATAACTGCAGTCATAAGTTAGAAGTTGTTGCCTAAGGAGCCTTAGGTGGTAGATGGTACACACTTTTGCTACTGAGCACTGGTGGTCGAGGGAGGGAACACAAATGTGGGGCTAATCAAGCAAACTGCTTTTTCCTGGATGGTGTCAAGCTTCTTGTATATTGTTGGAGCTCCATTCAGTTCAGTTAAGTGAGAAGTACTCTATCATACTCCTCATTTGTATTTTGTAGGTGATGCACAGGCATGTTACTGCAGGATTCCTTGCATCTGACTTGTTGTTGTAGCTACAGTATTTATTTGTTGGTCCAGTTCAGTTTCTGATCAATAGTAAGCCCTGGGATGTTTGTTGTGGGGGAATTCAGCAATGGTAATGCCATTGAATGTCAAGTGTTGATGGTTGTCTCAATTTGGAGATGCTGATTGCCTGGCACATGTGTGGCACAAATGTGACTTCCACTTTCCCGATGAAGGGCTTATGCCTGAAACGCGATTCTCCTGCTCCTTGGATGCTTTTCCAGCACCACACTCTCGACTCTGATTTCCAGCCTCTGCAGTGTTCACTTTCTGTGACTTCCACTTGTCAGTCCAAATCTGGATATTGTGAGGGCCTTGCATGATTTCTCAGCTGCTGAACAGTTGTCATTGGTGCTGAATATTGCACAGTCATCAGTGAACATTTCTGATCTCAGGACGGAGGGAAGGTCATTGATGAAGCAACTGAAAGTGTTCAGCCTGGGGCACGAAAGACCTTCTGCAGAGACCATGCAGCTCACTGGCATGGCTATTCCAAATTCCAATACAGTCCCTCGCTTTCTACAGCAGAAGAGTGAAACTGGGCCCAATGCATCTAGTCACAAAGAACAGCAACTCTTCTCAGCATCATGAGTAAAGGATGCTGTAAACGGCATCTTGGTCATATCATGGATACATTTCTGCTGCAGTGGGGCTACAGCCTACATGCATGTGACATAGAGGGAAACCTACTTAATTACACACTGGAAGGGTGACTGCAGTAGGACACAATAATTGAGAGAAAATGGGTACAATTACCTACATTTAGAACTTTCAACCCAGTTAGCTATCCCAAGGCATTTCCCAGGAATGTAACAAGGCAAAAATGAACCTGAACCAAAGACAATAATATTGGGCCAAATCTTGCATTATTTCAGTTAAGTGCGAGTTGCGCTGAATCTTTTTGGAAGGATTGTCACCATGAAACCCAGCAAAAATTCTTATCAAAAGCGTTTCTTTGACTACCTACCCTATCTTATGACATCCCTCATGTCTGATTCTAACCCATCTTACCACATGCCCTTCCTGGAATAATTGGAAAAGTTACTCAAATGAAGGGCAATTCTGGATGGGCAGCAAGTGGTGGACTTGCCAGCACTGGATATCTATCATAATAAAGAAACTGGATTTTAAAATGCCCATTTGTGGGACCCCAAGTCTACACCTGCAGAATATCCTGGAGAAACTGATACATTCCTAGACACCTCATTCCTAGACACTACAAAGGTCTCACTGCGAGTATTAACAGATTTCCAGGGATGTGCTGTGGTTATTATCAAACTCCTGAAAATACCAACACTTCTCACAAGCATATGATGGAAATATCAGTATATTCTGAGTAAACACCGCAAATTCTCAAACACTCTTGAAGAAGTTTTATCTTGTTCTCCAAAAGATAATGTTACCTAACTGTAGTGAAGTAATATTATTGCAGAAGACAATTTCCATTTCGGTAGAGAAAGGGAACTAACACCAGTACAGTAATCTAACAAAGCCTAAACTGAAATTTGAAACAAAAACAGAAGTTGCTGATTAATCAGCTCCGTTGACCCATCCTCGGAACCTGACCCGAAAAGTTAACTCTGATTTCTCTGCACAGATACTGCCAGACGTGCTGAGCTTTTCCAGCAACTTTTGTTCTTGTTTCTGATTTACAGCATCCACATTTCTTTCGGTTTTTATCTGGGTTAAATTTGTTCTCCTAGAGAGCATGCTGGGATTCCTTAATGTTCTGAGCATCTTCCCATGGAAACGTCTGAAGTATGTCAAGCTAACTCAGCACTATAGTCCACTATTTAAAGCAAATAATTTATTATTGGTTGCAATCTAATGTCTAGCAAGAGGTGAATAACCACATGGAAAAATGCCAAAATGAGGGAACTTCAGGAAAATTCTCCTTGTTTTGAAACACAATCAAGATATAAATCTTTTAGTAGTTTTACATCAAATGCTACACGTTTCTAGTTTATAGTTATGCAAATTGCAAAGCTTCAGCTGCTGGTCAGCATTGCGTTAGTTGCTGGTTTCAGCTGGGGTTCAATGCTTCCCTTACTTCAGGAGATTGTATGTCAAATCCCATTCTAGAGTAACATTCTAGTATGATGCTGAAACAGTGCTGTGCTGCTGGATCTTCCTTTTAGATGAAATGTTAAACTGAGGCCCCTCTGTTCACTCATGCAGAAATTAAACATCCAAAGGGGGTATTTTTCAGGAATGCAGATGAATTCTACCCAGTTTATATTTAATTCCTCAAACTAATTCCCCTTAGATCCCTCGATTACCAAAACATTGTAACATCACTGTTGGAGGGGAGTTTACTGTGCAGGATATGCCTCCAGTGTTTTCTAGATTACAATAGTGGCTTTCACTTTCAAAGCATTGCATTGGCTGAAATATTGGAGAATTGAGCAAAGAGGGAGAGAAAATTTCAGCCATCGCATGTAGCTCTACAATGCCTGAGAGTGACAGCATGACTGAATGCAAGTGTATACACATCATGTAAGGTCATGGTTCAATAAGAACCTTCCGAAAATCCCACAACCCCATGTTGAACTCTGTCTGCAGCTCTTCCAACACTGTCTGAAGAGTCTGATGAGCCTCTGCACTCTATATTTTCCAGGATGTCATCTGGAGCGGGGTGGGATGACTATATTCTGTTTCTCACAAGTCATTCGCCGAGAATTTGCTAGAGTGGGGCCTCTCCAAGGATATCCGGTTTGCTCACCTCTCAAGTGTCAGATCAAAATCGTTATGATTCTCTAAGTACTGTAAATAAATATTTCCTAGCAAATTGCTGAAACATTATTTTCACTGCTGCAGTGGAGGGAGAATATGAAGAGAAAAAAAAGTGATTTTTATTCTGCAGTTTTTAGATAATAAGTTTTGTATTTCCATTTCACTCAGGTTCAGACATTGATATTGGAACCACAGTTGATCTGTACAGAAGCCTGGCTCACTTTGCCCCAGATATAAAAACCTGCGTTGATGCCTGTAACTTTATTGCCAAAAGCACAAAAGAACAGAATGATTTTGAATCTGTGAGTATATGCAGGGATGTCAATTGGTTATAAGCTTGTAATTATAGGTTTCTAGAAACCAAACTAATCTAAGCTAACATTCCCAGTGTATGTACTGAGAAATGCTACATAGTTGGATGTGTCATCTTTCAGATGAGGTGTTAAACTAAAGTCCTGCTACCCATCGAAATTGCCTTCTTAAACTCCACCTGTCTGCTTCTTCCTTTATCCTTTAAGACTTTATTTAAGATTTATCTCTGATCTATCTTAATATCTCCTCGTGTGGCTCGGTGTCAAATTGGTAATGTATCCATGCAGCAGACTGGACAACTTGCTGCAGATGCTTCATAACTGCAAATTATTGTTGTTGCTGTAATTCAGTCTTGTGGATTTCCACATGCTACTCTGATGCTTCAAATGTGATTTGATCCTGAAGCCTACACATTCTTCCAGATCTGACATTGCTAAGTGAGCTTTTTTTAAATTCACTGATGGAAATGTGAGCATTACTGACTTGACCAGTATTTCATGCTCATCCCTAGCTGCCTTTGAGAAGGTGGTAGTGAGCTGCCTCCTTGAACCATTGCAGTCCATTTGCTGTAGATAGACTCTCAATGCCATTAGGGAGGGAGTTCCAGGATTTTGACAGTGATACTGAAGGAACAGTGATATACTTCCACGTTCAGTATGGTAGTTGTGGGGGTTTGAAGGTGCCTTGGTGAATTCTGCAGTGCATCTTGTACACACTGAACATCGGTCTTGGAAGGTATGAATGCTTGTGGACGTGGTATCAATCAAGTAGGTTGCTTTTCCCTGGTCCCTGGATGGTATCAAGCTTCTTAACTGTTGTTATAGTTTCCCTCATCCATGCAAGTATTCCATCACAATCCTAACTTGTGTCTTGTAGATAGTAGACAGGCTTTGGGGAGTCAGGAAGGAAGTTAAGCGCTGCAAAATGTCAAGCATTTGACTGCTCTTGTAGCTACAATACCGACATGGGTAGTAAGGTTCAGCTTCCGGTCAATGGTGACCTCCAGGTTCTGGATAGTAGAGGATTCAGTAATGAATAGTCAATGATCAATAATGATGTTAATGCTATTGAATGTCAAGGGATGATGATTAAATTCTCTGTTTCAGGTGGTGAATGACTGCCATTGTATGACGCAAATGTTATTCGCCACTTGTCAATCCTGTCAATTGTTCTTAACATCAAAAGAACTTACATTCATGTAGTACCTTCCATAACCTGAGAATGTCTCAAAGTGCTTCCAATCCAATTAAATACTTTTAAAGGGGTTATGATGTTGAAGAATAGGAACTTATTATATAAGTTGGAATCCTGCTGCCAAAGTATCTGTTTAAAACTACAAAGGTACAAATTGATTTAAGCAAGTACTGAATGAGTTCAAAAACAGGTCAGTAAAATACCTGTCAACTTTGTGTCATCAGTATTTTCCATTTCTGGACAGTTCAGCTGTAAATTTTGAATGATTGTGCTTGTACTTTTTCATCCAGTGTATGTGTCAGTAGTCTGCAACATACACTATCTGATTCCTGAAAAGCAAGTACCATCCCTTAAAGCTTCTGGTAAGGGATGTCTATTTTTCATATAACTAAATCAATGTTTTAGTGTTTAGTTACAGCTGAACTTAAGCCCCAGAACAGCTGAAATTATAATAACAAAATGTAAGTTCTGTTCTTTCAGGAGAATGAAAACTGGATTCTGATCGGAAAGGTTATCGACAAGGCTTGTTTCTGGATTGCGCTTCTCCTCTTTACCATCGGCACTGTGACGATTTTTCTCACAGGGCACTTCAACCAAGCACCAGAATTCCCGTTTCCAGGAGATCCTAGGAAATACACACCAGATTAATGTACAGCACACTTTGATTCAATTTCCTTCCTCTAACTAGTTGGAAACCTCAAATGTTTTTGATCCATTTCATTTTTAATCTTTTTAAAATGAACCAATACTCTTACATATTTTCAGCAGTGCTAAGCCCAAATAAAAAGTCAAGGGAACCCAAAGAAACACTACAATTCATGTGAATGTCATATTAAGATTTTTTAATGCCGGTGTTGTTAAAATCCCCAAGACTGCACTGTGTTGCCTAAGTGTTCTTTTTGCCAGAAGTCAAAATGCATGATTTGGAGATGTTGGTGTTGGACTGGGGTGTACAAAGTTAAAAATCACACAACACCAGGTTATAGTCCAGGATTACCTGATGAAGGAGTGGCGCTCCGAAGGCTAGTGCTTCCAATTAAATCTGTTGGACTATAACCTGGTGTTGTGTGATTTCAAAATGCATGAACTTTCTTTTAAGACATCTTATTTGTAATAAAGATTTTAACAATCGTCTCTTCATTTATTTATCTGATTATACTCAAATGTAACAACAAACAAGAGCAGGGCTTATACAATTAATGGTAAGGGCTTGGGTAGTGTTGTGGAACAGAGAGATCTAGGGGTGCAGGGACATAATTCTTTGAAGTTTACGTCACATCTCGACAGGGTGGTTAAAAAGGCGTTCGGCACGCTTGCCTTCAGTCGTTTGAGTATAGGAGTTGGGATATCATGTTGAAGTTGTACAGGATGTTGGTGAGGTCTCTTCTGGAATACTGTGTCCAGTTCTGGTTGCCAGTTGTAGGAAGGATATCATCAAGCTGGAGAGGCTTCAGAAGAGATTCACCAGGACGTTGCGAGGAATGGAAGATTTGAGTTAGAAAGAAAGGCTGGGACCTTTTTCACTGGAGCATCAGAGCTCGAGAGGCAGTTTGGTAGAAGTTGATAAAATAATGAGGGGTACAGATAGAGTTAATGGTAGTTGTCTTTTCCCTGGAGTGGTGGATTTCAAGATTAGGGGGCACATTTTTAAAGTGAGAGAAGAAAGGTTTTAAAAAAGGCATGAGGGGCAAATTATTTACACACAGGGCGGTTTGCATGTGGAATGAACTTCCTGATGAAGTGGTAGATATGAGTACAATTGCAATGTTGAAAGGACATTTGGATAAGTACATGAATAGGGAAGGATTGGAGGGATATGGGCCAGGACAGGCAGGCGGGATTCATTTACTTTGGCATGGACTGGTTGGATTGAAGGTTCTGTTTCCGTGCTGTATGACGGGGGATTTCTGTTTCTGAGTAGATGAGAAACTGTTTCCACTGGCAGATGGATTGGCAGCCAGAAGTTACAATTGTATATTAGAAAGGATGACAGGCTAGGTCTCTTATTCTTGAATAAAGCAGGAGAGGAGAGACCTAATAGAGATGTTTAAAATAACAAAATATTTTGACTGAGTGGATACAAAGAATGCTTCCAGTTGTGGGAAAGAGCATAACTATTGATAAAAGATAGCCATGAGGAAATTCACTATTCAGAAGAAATTAGCATTGATTGATTTGGCCAAATGGTGTATATTTTATGGGCTGAAAATGTGTTGCTGGAAAAGTGCAGCAGGTCAGGCAGCATCCAAGGATCAGGAAATTCAACGTTTCGGGCACAAGCCCTTCATCAGGAATGAGGAAAGCCCTTCATCAGGAAACACTTTCCTCATTCCTGATGAAGGGCTTGTGCCCGAAACGTTGAATTTCCTGATCCTTGGATGCTGCCTGACCTGCTGCGCTTTTCCAGCAACACATTTTCAGTTCTGATACTCCAGCATCTGCAGACCTCACTTTCTCCTCGGTGTATATTTTATGTCAAGGCTTCCCAACTGGAAATGGGACCTAAAAGTGGGTCACAAGCTGAGATTTTGAAGTTGTAAACCCTAGGCAGCACATGGCCACCATGGGGCTTTGCAGAACCTCCTGCCCAGCCTTTCTAATCTTCTATCCCACAACAGCTGCTCTCATCAGTGATCTCCATCACTCCCACCCTACTCTCTCAATTCTCACCAAAGGTTGTGACAACTTTCCACCTTCGAAATGCGGTCACAGTCGGAAAGGCTAGGGGGAAGGCTGTTTTAATAACATGAGATATCATTTTACCAGATTTACTTGTGGGTAAATATGAGTCAGTGTAGTGGGATGCATTCAAGATTGAAATAGGGAGAGCAGAGGGCGAACATATTCCAATAAATGTAGGGTCCAACAAATCCAGTGACTCCTGGATAGTGAGGGATATACAGAATTGGATAAAGACAGCAAGGGAGGCTTATGGCAGACACTGACAGCATAAACCAGCATAAGCCCCCAAAGAATGTGCATGGCAGGAACTTAAAAATAAAATCAGGACAGCAAAAAAGAGTGGGGGAGGGGGACATGAAAGATTAATAGCAGATAAAATAAAGAAAAATCCTAAGTTATTTTACAAATATATTTACAGTAAGAGGATAACTAGAGAAAGTCTACAGTGGTTATTTATGCGTGGAGACAGAGGAGTAGTAAGGGGGGACAATGTTGGCACAGAAACTGGGGAAAGGACAGTGACATAATTTAAGAAATTAGCAATAAGTTCTGAATGATCTGGAGGAATTATAAGTAGATAAATTTCCAGGACTGGGTGAAATGTATCTCTGGTTGTTGAATGAGGCAAGGGAGGAAGTATCAGGAGTGTTGGCAATAATTTTCAATTCTGCTCAGACAAAAGGCTAGGTGGCACTGGACTAGGGGACAGCTAATGTGATACCATTACTCAAGAAGGAAGAAGTGATAAACAAGGAGACTATGGGCCAGTCTGTCCAACCTCAGTGGTCAGGAGACTAGTGAAAGTGACTCTGAAGGACAGGAGAGGCAGGGATTAATCAAGAACAGTCAGCACAGTTTTGTTAAGGGGAGGTCATGTCTGATATACTTGACTGAATTTTTCAAAGAGACAATGACATGTAGATGAAGGCAATACATTTGACATAATCTACTTTGACTTCAGGAAGGCTTCTGATAAGATCCCTCATGGGGAATGAGAGCAAAGGTAAGAGCCCATGGGATCTAAGGAAACTTGATTAATTGAATCTAGAACTGGGTGACTAACAGAGAGTGATGGTCAAGGGGTGTTTCTGTGACTGGAAGCCTTGTCCAATGGGATTCAGCAAGGACTAGAATTGGGGCCCTCATTTATTTGTACCATTTAAGAGCAATTTAGACTTTAATGTAGGAAGGTTAATCATTAAATTCTTAGATTGGCAGACAGTGAGGAGGATAGCCTTAGGTTATAGGAGAATACAGATGGGCCGTTCAGATAGACTGACCAGTGGCAAATGGAATTCAGTCCAAAGCATATGAGGTGATGAACTTGGGAAGACAAACAAAGTAAGAGAACACAGGATGAACAGCAAGGCCCTGGGAAGCATTGAGGATCAAAGTAACCTTACAGTAGTAGGAGCAAGGCTAAGAAGACATATGGGACATTTTGACTTTACTAACTAAGGCATGGAATTTAACATCACAGAGGTTATGCTAGAACTATATAAAATGTTGGTTAGGGTGTGGTGACAGTATTTTGGGGAGTCTGGAATCCATATTGGAGGACAGATATGATTGCACTGGAGAGGGTGCAGAGGAGGTTCACTTGGATGTTGCCTGGGCTGCAAAGTTTTAATTACGAAGAGGGATTGGATAAAGTGGGTTGTTTTCCTTGAAGCACAGAAGGCTCAAAGGGGACATGATTGAGATGAATAAAATTGTGAGGAGGTATAGGTGGGGAAGATTTGAAACGACCTTTCTCTTTGGTGGAGGAATCAATGGCACGGAGGCATAGATTTATAGGTTGAGAGGGATGTGGGGAAAAGTTTTTTCACCCTGGGCATGGTGGGAATGTGGAACTAATTGTCTGCACAGGTGATAGAGGCAGAAACAACATTTAAGAAGTCAGGATATACAAGGCTATGGGCCAAGTGTTAGAAAACAGAATTAGAATAGTTAAGTTCTTGATTTTGACCAGCACAGACTCAATGGGTTGAAGTATCAACATTAATTGAATGCCAGCAAAAGCAAACAGGAAACAAACAAAACAAAAAGCTGCATTAGCTTCTGGTGACAAACAGGGACCACTTGCCTTATGTGGAACAGCAAATCTACTGTCAATGAATGATCACTGCACCCAGCTCACATCTATTGGAACCAAGTGTCAATGAATTTCTGTCTGGCTTGTTGTTTATGTGCAAGAATTTCAATACTTGCACCAAGATTTGCATGGGAGTTCTCCCAACCTACTTTGTAAATTACCTGGCATGAATTTAATACTAGATTCTAATACCAATGGAAAAATTTCTCTTTAGCCCATTAATCATCTTCAAAATCTTATAAACCTCAATAAAATCATTGTTTGATCTTCAGAACAACAGGAAATATAGGCAGTTTATGTACTTTCTTCTCACAATCTAACCAGGGGAGCCCTTTTTACATTCTCATGAGTCTGTGTTATACCCAATTCCATGTCAAATATCCTTTTTAAGGTGCAGTTCCCTTTAGTGTACAGCAGCCTCTCGATGTGACCTAACCATTCGTAGTAAACGCCATTCCATCACTAACGCCTTTACATAAAAGGTATCATTCCAGTAGGTTTGCATTTTGTACGACTACATCTTATTATTTGAGTACATGGTCCTACAAGTTTCTTTATCCTTTGTTTCTAGCTCTTACCCATTTAAATAATACTCTGATCATCCACTTACATTGAAATCCATAGCTTTGTCCATCCACTTACTCTAACAATCTTTGTAATTTAATACTTCTGTCTGTATGACTTACACCCCAAACATAATATTATTGTAATCATGGATATGTGACTCTCTCTAATAAATCTGAGGCCCCTTTTTATATCAGTAAGGGTATTACTGATGGTCTTGAAGGTTTACTCTAATTTATTCCATTTAGTGATGACAAAGGTGTCATCCACGTAGCAGATCCAAAGTTTGGGTTGGCTGGTTGGCAGAGCTGTTTGTTCGAGTCTCTGCATTACTGCCTCTTCTAAGAACCCTGACATCTCAGATCCCGGGGGTTCCGTTGGTTTGTCTGTAGGTTTTGTTGTTGAAGGTGAAGTGGGAGGCAAGGCATAGATCCACTAGCTTGACGATACTAGTGGGCGGCACGGTGGCACAGTGGTTAGCACTGCTGCCTCACAACGCCAGAGACCCGGGTTCAATTCCCGACTCAGGCGACTGACTGTGTGGAGTTTGCACGTCCTCCCCGTGTCTGCGTGGGTTTCCTCCGGGTGTTCCGGTTTCCTCCCACAGTCCAAAGATGTGCGGGTCAGGTGAATTGGCCGTGCTAAATAGCCCGTAGTGTTAGGTGAAGGGGTAAATGTAGGGGTATGGGTGGGCTGCGGTTCTGCGGGTCGGTGTGGACTTGTTGGGCCGAAGGGCCTGTTTCCACACTGTAGGCCAGTTGATGTTGATGGATGTGAACAGGGCTGTTATGTCAAAAGAGACCATTATTTCATCCTCTTCTATCAAACATCAAACCCAAACTTTGGGTCTGCTACGTGGTGGTCACCTAAACAAAACAAATTATAGGAAGCCTTCAAGACCATCAATAATACCCTTACTGGCATAAAATTCACTAAAGAGGAGGAAAACAACAACCAACTGCCATTCCTAGATGTCGCAGTAGAATGAACAGCCAATGGGGAACTTCAAACTAGTATCTACAGGAAAACAACATATACGGACCAAATATTGAACTACAGAAGCAATCATCCCAACATCCATAAACAAAGCTGCATTAGAACATTATTTCAATGCACCCCCACACACTGCACCACAGAGGAACTACGCAAAGCAGAGGAAAACCACCTACACAATGTATTCAAAAAGAACAGGTATCCAATGAACACAGTCCGCCAATTTCTCAGCAACAAACCCAAACAACCAGACAAAACACGTCCAGAAACCCTAGCCACTCTCCCCTACATCAAAGACATCTCGGAAATGACTGCTAGATTACTCAGACCTCTTGGCATCATGGTAGCCCACAAACCCATTAACACACTAAAACAGCAGCTAATGAACTTGAAAGACGTTATGCAGACAACAAACAAAACTAATGTCATTTACAAAATACCTTGCAAGGTCTGTAACAAACACTACATTGGACAAACAGGCAGAAAACTAGCCACCAGGACACATGAACATCAACTTGCCACAAAACGACATGATCCACTCTCACTAGAATCCTTACATATGGATGAGGAAGGACACCACTTCAATGGGACAACACATCTATCCTAGAACAAGCCAAACAGAGACACGCATGAGAATTCCTAGAAGCATGCATTTCAACTGGAACTCTATCAACAAACACATTGACTTGGATCCCATTTACCAACCCCCGAGAAAAAGGGCAGGAAATGACATCACCATAGGAAATGATGTCACCGCAGGAAATGACATCACTAACCCAAGGGAACTCAAACATATAAATAGGAAGTGGACTACACCATCAGTGCTTCATTCGGAGGCTCACTGAAGATGTTACCTAGTATGGTGACGAAATGTCTGAAAATGAACCTTCCAGCTTAACGAGCAAACCTACACCCAAAACCTTGGGTATTCCTTACCTGTTTTTCGTCTTTAGCACAAGACATTAATGTGCTTGTTTTGCTTCTCTGGTTGATAACTCAACACACAGTATTGAGGATAGATTTCTAACTGTAAATAAAAAGGCAAAATACATTTCCTAATTCCAACAGAAGCGAAACAAAATTAATAAACATGTAGACAGGAAATTTTAACATTAACTGCAATCTAACAAAGTTTGGTAAAATGGAATTATCTTTGTTTATATTTCAACAAGTCACACTTTCCCACAGAAGAAGGGCTAAATTTTACCAAAACTCGGTAAGGTAACAATTTTAGCGAATTCTGTGGAGGGTTTCTCACTGTGAACCCTAGTGAGATTTCAAAATGCTATTCTCTAAAATTTGCCTCACGACTTTGCACCACACCACTATATCCTCTCTTCCCTCTTGCCAGAAGTACAAGTACTTGCCATTGCTGGAACCTCCTGAGATCCTGACACTCATGCCATTTTTAATGTCCAGTTGGCCATCAGAACAGGCGCTGGCAGTTACAAGTTGTCCTTCACCATGCACATGATGAGAGGGGATCCAAAAACAAGTGATTCTCAAGGTACATAGGTGGCAAGGCTGACATTTCATTGCAAGTAGAAGTTCACATTAGTAAAAGTATTGTGATTTAAGAAACAAGCTATACAGGTTACCCGTCCTTAGCATAATCCCATCTTAGCTTGTCTAAAAGAGAACTATTCTCTCCCCATTTACTGGTGTAGCCTAGCATAATGATTAATAACATGCAAAATGATTAATAACATGCTTATAATGAGGAAATTGTAACCCATATAGTTGGAAGTTGAGCATGGTACTATGGTTCAGTGTGGAGCATTACATACCGGAAAGCCTTCCAAATGGTTGAAAATGCCTATTTATGTTCAATAGCAGCAAAAGCAAAGAAAAAAAAGCAAACAGAAACTGCATTTGCCTCTGGGAATGGAAAGGGATTGCTCGAGTTTCCAGCAACAATAAATTTAGTCAATGAGTGATCATGGCACTGTAACCAGGGATCAATTAAGTCTTAGCGTTTTGGGTCCAATGGCTCTTCAAGGGCAACTCTACTTTCTGTCCAAAAATGTTGCCAGACCTGCTGAGATTTTCCTGCAGTTCCTGTTTTAGTTTCTGAAATCTTTTTGTCAATTATGTCTTCTCTGCCTTGTTGTGTTCGATGATTGCAGCACTCTATCATGCCAAATATCTTCCTCCTTGGAAGACTGCTGCTGTTCTCGCAGCTCTTCAGCATCCATCACATCTCCACTTTGCCTGCTCCAGTTGTGCAAGGCACAGCATGTTACAGTTATGTGGCACACTGCATGGGGGGTTAAATGCAAGGCCCCACCCTCCGCCAAGCTACAGAACTTCATTGTCAGGCTGAGGATTTGGAACAATTGGTGAAACTTTGTCCCCCAACCCCAGAATATCCAAGAAAACTAGCAGTGCATATAGAAAATATTTACAGTTCAAGGTGAGAGGAATAAGCTCTGGAGAGCTTGTGTAGCCCGGGAGATCTTAGATTGCCTTTGTGAATTGTGGACCACAGCTGTGATTTTTAACGTTGCCTATGGGTATATCTGTCTCACAGAAATGACTATATCAATGCATAATGATTAATAACATGCTTATAATGAGGAAATTGTAACCCATATAGTTGGAAGTTGAGCATGGTACTATGGTTACAAATGACTTAAATCTATACTAATAAAGGGCCCAATTATCCCAATTGCACCTCCAATGACTTTACATCATTCACATGTAGAGCCCAATACTCAGACAGAAAAAAATTACTCTGCCTACTCTAGTGATGGCCATTTTCCATTTCCAGTTCTTATTTATGTCTTGCATGAAAACAATGCAGATTGTGTCAACAGTGACTCGCAGCTTCAGCCTGGTGGTCAAGAGCTCTATGATCCTCCATGTTCCTTTCTTTGCAGTATCAGTTGAACCTATTAATACTGAACTTAGAAAAAGTGCTCCCACTCACTTTTCCTGAATTATAACTTCATCTCCTAACATTACATCTGAGTCATCACCCTACAGGTTAGACATCCCAAACATCGAGCTGCACTACCTCCCATTGAAGCTAGGATGGTTTTGACCATTGATAAACCATCTCCTCCAATGCACTATCATCTCTCTTCCCTCCCCGGTATTGAGTTATTCCCTTCACAATTACTGCTCCCTCTGCATCTCAATCCCTAGATCTGACTTCATCAACTTCCCAACCAAAGCAGTGCCTCCTGACTGACTTGGATAGACATCTCCGCCTGGCGTGTTACAGGACCCCTGACTGACCTCTGTGAAGCTCCCAGATTGACTTACCATTATTCTCCAGACTGACTGCACTGGATCTGCAGAATTGGCCGTGATCCATATCTCTTGCAAGAGATATCGGATGTAGCCCTCACTATGTTGGGACCCTCTGATTGAAGGCTGTCTCCCTTTACCTGACTGAAGACCACTAGCGTTTCACTTTCAGACATGGCTTTTGGCTGAAGCGCATTCAGTGCATTTGGCAAGTACGATGCAGGTGTGATACTGACATAGCACGGTGCCATACAGGAAGACGTTCACTCCCTTAACTGATTATTGCTGACAATCAAAATGCGCCAACTGGCATTGTGCCTGCATTAAAAGGCAAGACAGAAGTATTATGAGCATTTAAGTCTGGCTGTGGTGGCAAAGTGTATAAAGGCAAAGCAAAACAAGGCTGATATGCTGTGAGCATTGAAGCAGCTGCAAAGCAAGTAAACACCAAGAGACCTAGGGAAGATCCCTGGTTCAATCCATGATTTGGGTGCCTAGAACTGCACATGGGTCATTAATAAATAAACTGAACAGTTGAGGCCCTGGTCCAGATCCATGGGTGTTGTACAGTTTCACTAAATTTGAGTACATGCTTAATACTTGACTACCTTTAATTGTCTCACAAGTCTCCTAAGTCAATAATTTGCTGTGACTTTCATGAACTTTAATTTTAGTTAACAGCATCGTTTAGAACTGCTGTGAATGTCTATGTTGGCTTCTGCTAACTAGTTCAAATTTCTCCAAAGGCTCATTTCTCTGGCATTAACTAGAGATTCCAATAACTTAATAAAAGACACTAGGTAAGACGGTTCCTTGTATGCCTTGTTAGCTCTTAACATTGATGCTTTCCTGCGAAAGTTTTAAATCATAAGATGCCAGAATACAGACAAACAGAAAGAGATAATTATTGACATGAAAGCCTATAGATTAGTTTAAGCCAGAAAGAGTATAAATTTAGGAAGGTCATAATTACAAATCTGAAGAAAATGGAAGATAGAACTTTATTGGCTACCACAAGCTATTTTTCTACGGCTACATCTTATGTGAGTAGATTAGATTACTTACAGTGTGGAAACAGGCCCTTCGGCCCAACAAGTCCACACTGACCCGCCGAAGCGCAACCCACCCATACCCCTACATTTACCCCTTTACCTAACACTACGGGCAATTGAGCATGGCCAATTCACCTGACCCGCACATCTTTGGACTGTGGGAGGAAACCGGAGCACCCGGAGGAAACCCACACAGACACGGGGAGAACGTGCAAACTCCACACAGTCAGTCGCCTGAGTCGGGAATTGAATCCGGGTCTCAGGCGCTGTGAGGCAGCAGTGCTAACCCGTACTTTGGTTCATTTGACCTTTGATAAGCTGTGAAATTTTTCTTTTGTTGTATTTGCAAATGTGTTGCTGGTCAAAGCACAGCAGGTTAGGCAGCATCTCAGGAATAGAGAATTCAACGTTTCGAGCATAAGCCCTTCATCAGGAATAAGAGAGAGAGAGCCAAGCAGGCTGAGATAAAAGGTAGGGAGGAGGGACTAGGGGGAGGGGCGATGGAGGTGGGATAGGTGGAAGGAGGTCAAGGTGAGGGTGATAGGCCGGAGTGGGGTGGGGGCGGAGAGGTCAGGAAGAGGATTGCAGGTTAGGAGGGCGGTGCTGAGTTGAGGGAACCGACTGAGACAAGGTGGGGGGAGGGGAAATGAGGAAGCTGGAGAAATCTGAATTCATACCTTGTGGTTGGAGGGTTCCCAGGCGGAAGATGAGGCGCTCCTCCTCCAGCCGTCGTGTAGTTGTGTTCTGCCGGTGGAGGAGTCCAAGGACCTGCATGTCCTCGGTGGAGTGGGAGGGGGAGTTAAAGTGTTGAGCCACGGGGTGATTGGGTTGGTTGGTTCGGGCGGCCCAGAGGTGTTCTCTGAAGCGTTCCGCAAGTAAGCGGCCTGTCTCACCAATATAGAGGAGGCCACATCGGGTGCAGCGGATGCAATAGATGATGTGTGTGGAGGTACAGGTGAACTTGTGGCGGATATGGAAGGATCCCTTGGGGCCTTGGAGGGAAGTGAGTGTGGAGGTGTGGGCGCAAGTTTTACATTTCCTGCGGTTGCAGGGGAAGGTGCCGGGGGTGGAGGTTGGGTTGGTGGGGGGTGTGGATCTGACAAGGGAGTCACGAAGGGAGTGGTCCTTGCGGAACGCTGATAGGGGAGGGGAGGGAAATATATCCTTGGTGGTGGGGTCCGTTTGGAGGTGGCGGAAATGGCGGCGGATAATACGTTGTATGCGCAGGTTGGTGGGGTGGTAGGTGAGAACCAGTGGGGTTCTGTCTTGGTGGCGGTTGGAGGAGCGGGGCTCAAGGGCGGAGGAGCGGGAAGTGGAGGAGATGCGGTGGAGGGCATCGTCGATCACGTCTGGGGGGAATCTGCGGTCCTTGAAGAAGGAGGCCATCTGGGTTGTGCGGTGTTGGAATTGGTCCTCCTGGGAGCAGATGCGGCGGAGACGAAGGAATTGGGAATATGGGATGGCGTTTTTACAGGGGGCAGGGTGGGAGGAGGTGTAGTCCAGGTAGCTGTGGGAGTCAGTCGGTTTATAATAGATGTCTGTGTTGAGTCGGTCGCCCGAGATAGAAATGGAAAGGTCTAGGAAGGGGAGGGAGGAGTCTGAGACAGTCCAGGTGAATTTCAGGTCGGGATGGAAGGTGTTAGTAAAGTTGATGAACTGTTCAACCTCCTCGTGGGAGCACGAGGCAGCGCCGATACAGTCATCGATGTAGCGGAGGAAAAGGTGGGGGGTGGTGCCAGTGTAGTTGCGGAAGATGGACTGTTCCACGTATCCTACGAAGAGGCAGGCATAGCTGGGGCCCATGCGGGTGCACAACCCAGATCCAATTCCAACACCGCACAACCCAGATCCAATTCCAACACCGCACAACCCAGATCCAATTCCAACACCGCACAACCCAGATCCAATTCCAACACCGCACAACCCAGATGGCCTCCTTCTTCAAGGACCGCAGATTCCCCCCAGACGTGATCGACGATGCCCTCCACCGCATCTCCTCCACTTCCCGCTCCTCCGCCCTTGAGCCCCGCTCCTCCAACCGCCACCAAGACAGAACCCCACTGGTTCTCACCTACCACCCCACCAACCTGCGCATACAACGTATTATCCGCCGCCATTTCCGCCACCTCCAAACGGACCCCACCACCAAGGATATATTTCCCTCCCCTCCCCTATCAGCGTTCCGCAAGGACCACTCCCTTCGTGACTCCCTTGTCAGATCCACACCCCCCACCAACCCAACCTCCACCCCCGGCACCTTCCCCTGCAACCGCAGGAAATGTAAAACTTGCGCCCACACCTCCACACTCACTTCCCTCCAAGGCCCCAAGGGATCCTTCCATATCCGCCACAAGTTCACCTGTACCTCCACACACATCATCTATTGCATCCGCTGCACCCGATGTGGCCTCCTCTATATTGGTGAGACAGGCCGCTTACTTGCGGAACGCTTCAGAGAACACCTCTGGGCCGCCCGAACCAACCAACCCAATCACCCCGTGGCTCAACACTTTAACTCCCCCTCCCACTCCACCGAGGACATGCAGGTCCTTGGACTCCTCCACCGGCAGAACACAACTACACGACGGCTGGAGGAGGAGCGCCTCATCTTCCGCCTGGGAACCCTCCAACCACAAGGTATGAATTCAGATTTCTCCAGCTTCCTCATTTCCCCTCCCCCCACCTTGTCTCAGTCGGTGCCCGCAACTCAGCACCGCCCTCCTAACCTGCAATCCTCTTCCTGACCTCTCCGCCCCCACCCCACTCCGGCCTATCACCCTCACCTTGACCTCCTTCCACCTATCCCACCTCCATCGCCCCTCCCCCTAGTCCCTCCTCCCTACCTTTTATCTCAGCCTGCTTGGCTCTCTCTCTCTTATTCCTGATGAAGGGCTTATGCTCGAAACGTTGAATTCTCTGTTCCTGAGATGCTGCCTAACCTGCTGTGCTTTGACCAGCAACACATTTGCAGCTGTGATCTCCAGCATCTGCAGACCTCATTTTTTACTTTTGTTGTATTTAAAATATATTATTCATACAAACACGTTCCACTGTCTATGCACTAAAACAAAACTAAATCTCTAATAGACAATCAAAACAAGCAACTGGAGGGAGGCAGGATAGAACTGCTGTCCGATATGTACAAGAAGTCAAGTGGAAAATGTTCCTGGAGACATATCTGGCACAAAAGAAAATAGTGTGGCTGTTGGGGGACATCATCAAAATCTTAAAACATCACTGCAAGAGGCCTCCAGCTCAACCATCTTGAACTGCATCATCAATTACCTTCCCTTAGCCATAAAACAAGTAAGGCCAGAAATGGGGCATGGTTACTGATAACTTCAATGTTCAGATCCAATCATAAACCCTTCCATAATGAAGCAGCCCACCCCAGCAAGAGCTACTTCATGCCCAGGTTTGAGCTAGTAAGTGGTAGGTGACACTGGGTTACATAGGCCTCATTAAATGCTCTCAATCTCAAAATGGTCTACTTAACTGACAAAACCTTCAGTGTTGTCATTTTAGTGATCAACATTAATCAGAGGTTTCTGTTCAGCCATATCAGTATTCTCAACACAGTATAAGGACAGGGCTTTCTGGATAATAAGCTTATTCCCCCTGAATCAGGTGCGTATCTCACTATTTAGATTAGATTACTTACAGTGTGGAAACAGGCCCTTCGGCCCAACAAGTCCACACCGACCCACCGAAGCGAAACCCACCCATACCCCTACATTTGCCCCTTACCTAATGCTACGGGCAATTTAGCATGGCCAATTCACCTGACCTGCATTTACATGGATGGTGTAGCTACAGTAACATAAAAGATCAATACCACGTGGGATTTAGCATTTTGCTAGATTGGTACACACAATACAAGAGCACCTCTTCTATTATTGGTGCAGTCTGTTGTACGTACAAGAACATATACAATCTAAATCCTTTATAATGCTATTAAAAAGTAGATAAAAGGTAGATAGATTCCGATTATGAAGATAATCAAAGGTTATTGGATCATAAAGAGATCAGTCATGATCTTACTGAGTACTGCAGCAAGGCTGGCCTTTGTCTCATAATCTGAACATTTATGATGGTCTCATTGGATGACATCCTGTGTTGCATCCGGTTCTGATCAATACACTTTAGAAAGAATGTGAGGATCCTTGAGGGGTTGCAGAGAAAATTTACCAGAACTGATCCAAGGAAAAGGGGAATTTAACTGTTAGGTTAGCTTGGAGAAACAGGGTAATCCTCCTTGTTTTAAAGGAGGCTGAGGGCAAATCTGATCGAAGTGCACAAAGTTATGACAGATCAAGCAAGGAAGACAAAGAAATGCTACTCTTATTTATTGGTTGCACAAGGATTTACGGACAGAGATTTAAGGTTTTGGGCAAAGAATGTATGAAGGAAGAATGTAGGAAGGAAGAATGCAGGAAGGAAGAATGTAGGAAGGAAGAATGTAGGAAGGAAGAATGCAGGAAGGAAGAATGCAGGAAGGAAGAATGCAGGAAGGAAGAATGCAGGAAGGAAGAATGCAGGATGGAAGAATGCAGGAAGGAAGAATGCAGGAAGGAAGAATGCAGGAAGGAAGAATGCAGGAAGGAAGAATGTAGGAAGGAAGAATGTAGGATGGAAGAATGCAGGAAGGAAGAATGTAGGAAGGAAGAATGCAGGAAGGAAGAATGTAGGAAGGAAGAATGTAGGAAGGAAGAATGCAGGAAGGAAGAATGCAGGAAGGAAGAATGTAGGATGGAAGAATGCAGGAAGGAAGAATGCAGGAAGGAAGAATGTAGGAAGGAAGAATGTAGGAAGGAAGAATGCAGGAAGGAAGAATGTAGGAAGGAAGAATGCAGGAAGGAAGAATGTAGGAAGGAAGAATGCAGGAAGGAAGAATGCAGGAAGGAAGAATGTAGGAAGGAAGAATGTAGGAAGGAAGAATGTAGGATGGAAGAATGCAGGAAGGAAGAATGTAGGAAGGAAGAATGCAGGAAGGAAGAATGTAGGATGGAAGAATGCAGGAAGGAAGAATGTAGGATGGAAGAATGCAGGAAGGAAGAATGTAGGAAGGAAGAATGTAGGAAGGAAGAATGCAGGAAGGAAGAATGCAGGAAGGAAGAATGTAGGATGGAAGAATGTAGGATGGAAGAATGTAGGAAGGAAGAATGTAGGATGGAAGAATGCAGGAAGGAAGAATGTAGGAAGGAAGAATGTAGGATGGAAGAATGTAGGAAGGAAGAATGTAGGATGGAAGAATGTAGGATGGAAGAATGCAGGAAGGAAGAATGTAGGAAGGAAGAATGCAGGAAGGAAGAATGTAGGAAGGAAGAATGCAGGAAGGAAGAATGTAGGATGGAAGAATGTAGGATGGAAGAATGCAGGAAGCAAGAATGTAGGATGGAAGAATGTAGGAAGGAAGAATGCAGGAAGGAAGAATGCAGGAAGGAAGAATGTAGGAAGGAAGAATGCAGGAAGGAAGAATGCAGGATGGAAGAATGCAGGAAGGAAGAATGTAGGAAGGAAGAATGCAGGAAGGAAGAATGTAGGAAGGAAGAATGTAGGATGGAAGAATGCAGGAAGGAAGAATGTAGGATGGAAGAATGCAGGAAGGAAGAATGTAGGAAGGAAGAATGTAGGAAGGAAGAATGCAGGAAGGAAGAATGTAGGATGGAAGAATGTAGGAAGGAAGAATGTAGGAAGGAAGAATGTAGGAAGGAAGAATGCAGGAAGGAAGAATGTAGGATGGAAGAATGTAGGAAGGAAGAATGTAGGAAGGAAGAATGCAGGAAGGAAGAATGTAGGATGGAAGAATGTAGGAAGGAAGAATGTAGGAAGGAAGAATGCAGGAAGGAAGAATGTAGGAAGGAAGAATGCAGGAAGGAAGAATGTAGGATGGAAGAATGTAGGAAGGAAGAATGCAGGAAGGAAGAATGCAGGAAGGAAGAATGTAGGATGGAAGAATGTAGGAAGGAAGAATGCAGGAAGGAAGAATGTAGGAAGGAAGAATGTAGGAAGGAAGAATGTAGGAAGGAAGAATGCAGGAAGGAAGAATGCAGGAAGGAAGAATGTAGGATGGAAGAATGTAGGAAGGAAGAATGTAGGAAGGAAGAATGCAGGAAGGAAGAATGTAGGAAGGAAGAATGTAGGAAGGAAGAATGCAGGAAGGAAGAATGCAGGAAGGAAGAATGTAGGAAGGAAGAATGTAGGAAGGAAGAATGCAGGAAGGAAGAATGCAGGAAGGAAGAATGCAGGAAGGAAGAATGTAGGATGGAAGAATGTAGGAAGGAAGAATGTAGGAAGGACGAATGCAGGAAGGAAGAATGCAGGAAGGAAGAATGTAGGAAGGAAGAATGTAGGAAGGAAGAATGCAGGAAGGAAGAATGTAGGATGGAAGAATGCAGGAAGGAAGAATGCAGGAAGGAAGAATGCAGGAAGGAAGAATGTAGGAAGGAAGAATGTAGGATGGAAGAATGCAGGAAGGAAGAATGCAGGAAGGAAGAATGTAGGAAGGAAGAATGTAGGAAGGAAGAATGCAGGAAGGAAGAATGTAGGAAGGAAGAATGTAGGAAGGAAGAATGTAGGATGGAAGAATGCAGGAAGGAAGAATGTAGGATGGAAGAATGCAGGAAGGAAGAATGTAGGAAGGAAGAATGTAGGATGGAAGAATGCAGGAAGGAAGAATGTAGGAAGGAAGAATGTAGGAAGGAAGAATGTAGGAAGGAAGAATGCAGGAAGGAAGAATGTAGGATGGAAGAATGCAGGAAGGAAGAATGCAGGAAGGAAGAATGTAGGAAGGAAGAATGTAGGATGGAAGAATGTAGGATGGAAGAATGTAGGAAGGAAGAATGTAGGAAGGAAGAATGTAGGAAGGAAGAATGTAGGATGGAAGAATGTAGGAAGGAAGAATGCAGGAAGGAAGAATGTAGGAAGGAAGAATGCAGGAAGGAAGAATGCAGGAAGGAAGAATGTAGGATGGAAGAATGTAGGAAGGAAGAATGTAGGATGGAAGAATGTAGGAAGGAAGAATGCAGGAAGGAAGAATGCAGGAAGGAAGAATGTAGGAAGGAAGAATGTAGGAAGGAAGAATGTAGGATGGAAGAATGCAGGAAGGAAGAATGTAGGAAGGAAGAATGTAGGATGGAAGAATGCAGGAAGGAAGAATGTAGGAAGGAAGAATGTAGGAAGGAAGAATGTAGGAAGGAAGAATGTAGGATGGAAGAATGCAGGAAGGAAGAATGTAGGAAGGAAGAATGTAGGATGGAAGAATGCAGGAAGGAAGAATGTAGGAAGGAAGAATGTAGGAAGGAAGAATGCAGGAAGGAAGAATGTAGGATGGAAGAATGCAGGAAGGAAGAATGTAGGATGGAAGAATGTAGGAAGGAAGAATGTAGGATGGAAGAATGCAGGAAGGAAGAATGCAGGAAGGAAGAATGTAGGATGGAAGAATGCAGGAAGGAAGAATGTAGGAAGGAAGAATGTAGGAAGGAAGAATGCAGGAAGGAAGAATGTAGGAAGGAAGAATGCAGGAAGGAAGAATGCAGGAAGGAAGAATGTAGGAAGGAAGAATGTAGGATGGAAGAATGCAGGAAGGAAGAATGCAGGAAGGAAGAATGTAGGAAGGAAGAATGCAGGAAGGAAGAATGTAGGAAGGAAGAATGTAGGAAGGAAGAATGTAGGAAGGAAGAATGTAGGAAGGAAGAATGCAGAATCACTGCCTATGAGGCTGATGGAAGTGATCAATGCTTTCAAAATGAAATTGAGTAACAAACACTTTTTTGTTTGGACTCTGGACCGAATCGGGAAAAAGAATGCTGCCTTTAAGATGAGGAAATTGTGTAAGAAGATGCATATGAACTTGCAGCGTGGGTTGGTACCTGGGACTTCGATGTTGTGGCCATTACAGAGACGTGGGTAGAACAGGGACAAGAATGGCTGTTGCACGTTCCAGGGTTCAAATGTTTTAGTAGGATCAGACATGGGGGTTAAAAAGGGGGAGGCGTGGCATTACTTGTCAAAGATAGTATCACAGCAGTGGAATGGACGATGGAAGAGGACTTGCCATCTGAGGTAGTTTGGGCTGAGGTTAGAAATAGGAAAGGTGAGGTCACCCTGTTAGGTGTTTTCTACAGGCCTCCTAATAGTCCTAGAGAAGTAGAGGATAATATTGCGAGGATGATTCAGGAAAAGAGTGAAGGTAGCAGGGTGGTTGTTATGGGGGACTTTAACTTCCCAGATATTGACTGGGAGAGCTATAGCTCGAGTTCATTAGAGGGGTCGGTGTTTGTACAATGTGTGCAGGAGGGTTTCCTGACACAATATGTTGACAGGCCAACAAGAGGGGAGGCTATATTGGATTTGGTTCTAGGTAATGAACCAGGCCAGGTGTTAGACTTGGAGGTAGGTGAGCACTTCGGGGACAGTGACCACAACTCGGTGACTTTTACTTTAGTGATGGAGAGGGATAATCGTGCGCCGCAGGGCAAGAGTTATAGCTGGGGGCAGGGAAATTATGATGCAGTGAGGCATGACTTAGGATGTGTGGATTGGAAAAACAGGCTTCAAGAGAAGAACACTAATGAGATGTGGGGAGTGTTCAAGGAGCAGCTACTGCGTGTCCTCGATAGGTATGTACCAGTCAGGCATGGTGTAAAGGGCCTTGTGAGGCAGCCGTGGTTTAGTAAGGAATTGGAGTCCCTTGTGAAAGGGAAGAAGGCGGCATATGTAAAGATGAGGCGTGAAGGTTCAGTAGGGGCGATTGAGAGTTATAAGGTAGCCAGGAAGGAGCTAAAGAGGGAGCTAAGAGAAGCGAGAAGGGGACATGAAAAGTCTTTAGCTGGTAGGATTAGGGAAAACCCAAAGGCTTTCTATAGGTATGTCAAGAATAAAAGGATGACTAGGGTAGGTATCGGTCCAGTCAAGGATAGTAGTGGGAAGTTGTGTGTGGAGGCGGAGGAGATTGGAGAGACATTAAATCAGTACTTTTCATCAGTATTCACTCAGGAACAGGACACTGTTGCTGATGTGAGTATGGAATCACAAATAATTAGAATGGATGCCCTGGAAATATGCAGGGAAGAGGTTTTGGGAATATTGGAAAGGATGAATATAGATAAGTCTCCTGGGCCTGATGGCATTTACCCCAGGATCCTATGGGAAGCTAGGGAGGAGATAGCAGAGCCATTGGCCTGGATTTTTATGTCGTCATTGTCAACGGGAATAGTACCAGAGGACTGGAGGATAGCGAATGTGGTCCCATTGTTCAAGAAAGGGAGTAGGGATAGCCCTAGTAACTATAGGCCAGTGAGTCTGACTTCAGTGGTGGGCAAAGTCTTAGAGAGAATGGTAAGGGATAAGATTTATGAACATCTGGGTAGGAATAACGTGATCAGGGATAGCCAGCATGGTTTTGTGAAGGGCAGGTCGTGCCTCACAAACCTTATTGAGTTCTTTGAGAAGGTGACTAAGGAAGTGGACGAGGGTAAAGCAGTAGATGTTGTGTATATGGATTTTAGTAAGGCGTTCGATAAGGTTCCCCATGGTAGGCTAATGCTAAAACTACGGAGGTATGGCATTGAGGATACATTAGAGGTTTGGATTAGGAATTGGCTGGCTGGAAGGAGACAGAGGGTAGTAGTTGATGGATTATGTTCATCTTGGAGCGCAGTTACTAGCGGTGTACAAGGATCTGTTTTGGGACCATTGCTTTTTGTTATCTTTATAAATGATCTAGAGGAAGGACTTGAAAGCTGGGTAAGCAAGTTTGCGGATGACACAAAAGTCGGTGGAGTTGTGGATAGTGAGGAAGGAAGTGGTAGGTTACAGCGGGATATAGATAAGTTGCAGAGCTGGGCGGAAATGTGGCAAATGGAATTCAATGTAGCTAAGTGCGAAGTCGTTCACTTTGGTAGGAATAACAAGATGATGGATTACTGGGCTAATGGTAGGCTACTTGGTAGTGTGGATGAGCAGAGGGATCTTGGTGTCCATGTACACAGATCTCTGAAAGTTGCCACCCAGGTAAATAGTGCTGTGAGGAAGGCATATGGTGTACTGGGCTTTATTGGCAGAGGAATTGAGTTCCGGAGTCCTGAGGTCATGTTGCAGTTGTATAAGACTCTGGTGAGGCCTCATCTGGAGTATTGTGTGCAGTTTTGGTCGCCATACTTTAGGAAGGATGTGGAAGCTTTAGAACGAGTGCAGAGGAGGTTTACCAGGATGTTGCCTGGAATGGTAGGAAAATCTTATAAGGAAAGGCTGAGGCACTTGGGGCTGTTCTCATTGGAGAAGAGAAGGTTTAGGGGAGATCTGATAGAAGTGTATAAGATGATTAGGGGTTTAGATAGGGTAGATACTAAGAACCTTTTACCGCTAATGGAGTCAGGTGTTACTAGGGGACATAGCTTTAAATTAAGGGGTGGTAGGTATAGGACAGATGTTAGGGGTAGATTCTTCACACAGCGGGTTGTGAGTTCATGGAATGCCCTGCCCGTATCAGTGGTGAACTCTCCTTCTTTATGGTCATTTAAGCGGGCATTGGATAGGCATTTGGAAGTTATTGGGCTAGTATAGGTTAGGTAGGATTCGGTCGGCGCAACATCGAGGGCCGAAGGGCCTGTACTGCGCTGTATCCTTCTATGTTCTATGTTCTATGCAGCTTAAGAAACAAGTAACAAGGACCATGTTATGAGTTGTCTCTGCAATGCTGCTGTAATGAATCAGTGAGGGAGAAGTCTAAACAAATTGCACCAACTGTGTGTTCAAGGCAATTCAGCTCGGAGACGGTCTTTTGATTTGCTTTTCTACTGGTACCAGGAGAGCTCAGCATAGTAACAACTTCTTGATTGGTTCTTGGGCAGGTGGCTACAGCCTTATGTATAGACAATACAGCAGGAATATTTAGCTAGCAAACAGAAAGCATCCCTCTTTCTTTATCCCCCTCCTCTGATTGGAAAAACAGAAGAAAAATCCCTTAAAGTTAGGTATCTCCCTCATGTTTCCTTCGTTAACCACTCGCTTTGCAAATCCTAGTAAAAGAGAAAGGGGGAAAGAAATCACCTTCAGACTCACTGAAAAGGCAAATCCACAACCCATTGAATGAAGACTAAGAACAGGTATAACCATAACCTTTCAGCATTAATAAAAAGAGTCAGAAGAAATCAAAAGGAACAGAAAGAAAACAATTTAGACACCTGTGGTCCACACCAGTGCAAGGAAACTGTTTACAATTTTTTGTTTTTATCTACCCATTATATTCACATCTTGTTTCTGTGTATGGGGATTTTTAAACAGGGTACAGTTCAAGTTATAGAATCATAAGTCAGCAATTCAGATTTCTTTTTGCCGTTGGTTAAAGGCAATTTATTTGCAATAAATTGTTATTTACTTACTCTTGGAAAAAAAAATCCTGCTGTGCATTTTTTTTAACCTGAGATAAGACAGTTAGATAGAATTGGTTAATTCGATGGTCAAATTTTTATATTTACGATGATTTCTGGAGTAGTGTGGCTTGACTTCCAGTGCATTACCACAGTGAGTCGTGTTAAAAGACAGTTAAGGTGGAGAAAACTTGCAAGGCTATAAGGTTAAAGGCAGGGGAATGAGACTGCCCGGATTACTTGATAAAGAGTTGGCAAGGATGTCACATTCCAAATTGCCTCCTTTTGTGTTGTCAAGTCTCCATTGTTCTAATGTACCAAAAAAAACAGGAATTGTTGGAAAGCTCAGCAGGTCTGGCCACATCTGTGGTGAGAATCAGAGTTAATGTTTCAGGTTGAGTGACCTTTCCTCAGAACAATGTTACATTGACAGCACTTCCTTTCCGTAGAAGGATAAAATTAGCAACGAAAAGGGAACATTATCAGCTTCAAATTTCCTTTCAAGTCACACAATATTTTGACTTGGAGCAACAGCAGAACAAGTATGACAGCAATTCAATGCGTCCACATACAGCTTTCCAGGGCATTCATGGATTAGCAATAAATGCCAGTTCAACCACCATCAAACAAAATAATTAGTGCAAAGGAGCAAACAATGGATTGGAGGAAGTTAAGGATGGAGGTCAATGTGCACCAAACTCTAATAGAATGGCCTAGGCATCACTTGTGGCCCAAATCACTTTCAGTATCCTGTGCCTTTGGATTTTATTCATGTCACTGGAGCTATGATCCAGAATGGGTTTTTTTTCCATTACTGATTGCTCCTAATAACAGTCCTTACCTTGACCTCATCTCCCAGGTAAAGGTAGCAAGGGGATGTTATGGAGCTAGCTGGTCTCCAATTGGCATTTAGACAAGATGGACAATTAAAAATCTAGAGTTTAGGCCCTTGACTCTGTGGTATAAGTTGGAATGCTAGTGAGATCGGCTGTGAAGTAGATTGAGATTGAATTTTCAGTAAAAGTCACTGAGGTATAATGACACAGAAATAAGTTAATGGGGAGAACGTCACTTTCTTTTATTGTAGCAATACAATAATTATGCAATTTTTGGGTGGGGGGAACAGCAGCACTGAAATTATTTTATGGAAACACAGGCTTAACTCTGTAATACCTAACTTTTGTTCAGTGGTAAACTATTTATCTTAAATGGGTAAGCAAATTTCCAAGGTTAAGAAATTTAATACTAACATGTTAAGTCCCTTCACAAAAATACCAACATAGCATAATTTCAATATTCATTTTACAAATATATATTTCTAAAAGATGATATGCATTCCAATCTTTGTTTCTTCACTGAAACTGAAACTTTAAAGGCCCAGTAATTGAAGGATTAAGCTGAAAAAGCTAATCAGATTTCAAGGTGATAAATTTAGTCAGGATCTACCAATGGAGGTAGAGAATGGGTAATGACAGTCAAAGTCCTGCAACAACAGCCAGTCTCAGGACGTGTCCTCCCACTCTTATACAGCTGACAAGAAACCCACTAAAGATTTCACAATAAATCGTTGCCCTCCACAGAGGGAAAGGATCTGCACAGAAGTAAAATGTTTATCATTTGTACTTGCAATTGCCCAACAGGCAACAAAATAAATTCATAGTGACAAGGTGTCTACCACCAGTCTGTTTTTCAATGCCTTTTGACACTCCACTGCTGTAGTTCAAATGTTATGCCAGACTGAGGAGTCGTGCACTGTGGAATTCTGCATTATACTGCAATCTTCGTGTTCCGAAAGCTGGAGTTGTCCCTGAAATGACAGAGGGAACAGTAATTTAAGGCAGAGTCGAGGAAGACAATGAAAGGATTCAGTGACCTATCATGTGACTAATTACATTGATTGTGATTGGAAAAATCACTCGTAATACCGGGTGAACTGTAAAAGATTGTTTAGAAAGCATTAACAGCAATAGCTATTATTTACTAAGATTCATTCACATTTCCATCAAGCACCAGGAAAGAATATCTGCTGAGCAGCAGGTGAGTACAGAACACTGATCACGCAGCACTAGGCACTCATAAGCAACTAGATGTTCATTAAAGGAGAACTGGGAGCCATTAGCAGATTACAAAGAGCTGATGCTGGTGACAAGCAGTAACTTAAATAATAGATTCAGAATCAGGTTAGCAATAATCTAAAATAGTCTAGATCCTTAATCCATTTGATTTCTGTTTTAGAAGTGCAATGTGAACTTGTTATATTCCCTTGTTAATTACGTAACTACGTTCAAAGTTGTATATTACAAAACGTCGTTTCAAGATAAAATTCAGTCCATCGAGCTTCTGATTTGAGGGAAGGTCTGACAGAAATTAGTATCCCATTTAAAACCAAAAGCTTGGTAATATTTTCAAGTATGTTCTACAATACAATGTACAATACAATACAGAACAGGAACAGGCCTTCGACTCACCAAGTCTGCAATGATTCCTACTCCTTATTTAGACCTGATATTTATGCCTTTTCATGATTTCTATCCCTCTATTCACTTCCCATTCATGTGTCTATCAAGATACATATTAAACATTATGAATGTGCCTCCACCAGCAGTGCACTCCAGGCATCCAACAACCGCTGTGTGAAAATATTTTCCTACACATCTTCCCTAAAGTTTTCCCTTTTCACCTGGAACCTGTGCCCTTTCATAGCTGACCTTTCTACCCTGGGAAAAAGCTTCTAACTGTCCATCCTATCTAAGCCCCTCATAATTTTGTCGACATTTATCAGGTCGCTCCCTCAGCCTCCGTCCTTCCAGTGAAAACAATCTAAGTTCACCCAACCTCTTCCCAGAACTAAAACCCTCCAGGCCAGGCAACATCTTGGTAAACCTCTGCACCCTCTCCAAAGCATCCACATCCCTCTGTACTATGGTAACCAGAATTGCATGCAATATTCCAAATGTGGCCTAATGAAAGTTTTATACAGCTGTAACATAACTTGCCAACGTTTATACTTAATCCCTGGCCAATGAAGGCAAGCATCCCAAATGCCTTCTTGACTATCTTATCCACTTGTGTTGCCACTTTCAGGGATATGTGGACCTGTATGAACAGGTTCCTCTAAATGGCAATGCTCATAAGGGTACTGACACTTATTGTAAGATTTGCACCTGAATTTGATCTTCCAAAATGCATCATCTTGCATTTGTCAGGATTAAACTCCATCTGCCATTTCTCTGCCCAAAGCTGCAACCTATCCATATCCAGCTGTAACCTTTGACAATCCTCTACACTATCTGCCACGGCACCAATTTTGGTGTCAGCTGCAAACTTACTAGTCAGACCACCTACATGTTCCTCCAGATCATTTATATATTACAAACAATAAAGGTCCCAGCACTGATCCCTGGGGAACACCACTAGTTACTGATCTCCATTCCACAAAGCACCCTTCCACCACCACTTTTTATCTTCTTTGGCAAAAGCAGTTTTGCATCCATCTAGCCAGCTCACCCCAGATTTTATGAGACTCGACATTTTCTACCAGGCTATCAAGAAGTACCTTACCAAATGCCTTACTAAAGTCCACATAGACAACATCCACTTCCCCCATCAATTATTCTTGTCAACTCCTTAAAAAACTCAAACAAATTGGTGAGACATGACCTTCCCTGCACAAACCTATGCTGCCCAAATCCATTTGTTTCCAAATGTGAATAAATCCTGTCTCTCAGTATCTTCTCCTATATTTTCCCAACCACTGATGTCAGACTCACCAGCCTGTAATTTTCTGGATAATATGTTCCCCCCTTAAATACAGGGACAACATTGGCCATTCTCCAGTCCAATGGAACCTCGCCTGAGGCCAAGCTGATACAAAGATATCTGTTAAAGTCCCAGCTATTTCCTCTCTTGCCTCCCACAGTATTCTGGGATGGATCTCTTTAATATCTTTCAAAATACCCAACATGCCCTCCTTCATTATGTTGACCTGCACAAGAGTATTCATACACTTTTCCCCAGCCTGAACATCCATCAAGTTCCTCTTTGTGGTGAATACCAATGTAAAGTGTTCATTAAAGATTTCACTCATTTCCTTTGGCTCCACACATAACCTCCCTCCTTTATTCTTGAGTGGGCCTACTCTTTTCCTAGCTATCCTCTTGCTCCTAATATGTGTATATAATGCCTTGGGATTCTCCTTAACCATACTGACCATGGGCATTTCATAGCTGAAATGTGTTGCTGGTTAAAGCACAGCAGGTCAGGCAGCATCCAAGGAACAGGAAATTCGACGTTTCGGGCCAGAGCCCTTCATCAGGAATTCATCCTGATGTAGGGCTCTGGCCTGGAACGTCGAATTTCCTGTTCCTTGGATGCTGCCTGACCTGCTGTGCTTTAACCAGTAACACATTTTCAGCTCTGATCTCCAGCATCTGCAGACCTCACTTTTTACTACTACATGGGCATTTCGTAGCCCTTTTAGCCCTCCTAACTCTCCATTTGAGCTCCTTCCCACTTTCTCTATATTTTGTAAGATCTTTGTCTGTTCTTCCTTGCCTAAACCTTAAGTATGCTTCCTTCAGTTTTGACTAAGCTGATAATATCCCCAGTCATCCAAGGTTCCCAAAGCCTGCCATTCCTGACCTTCATTTTCAAAGGATCAGACCGGTCCTGCACTCCAAATCAACAGGTCTTCAAAAGATTCCAACATTTCAGATGTGGATTTACTGTCAAACAGCCACTCCCAATCCACAATCTCCAATTCTTGCTAATTCAGTTATAATTGGCCTTCCCTCAACTTAACACCTTCATCCGAGGTTCATTTTTGTCCTTATCCATAAGTATACGAAAACTTATGGAATTATGCCCCAAAGTGCCTCCCTACTGAAACTTTGATCACTTGGGCTGGGCTCATTTCCCAATAGTTACCAATAGAACCCAATGGGTTCAGTCTGGCACCCTTCCTCATTGGACTACCCACATACTGTTTCAAAAAAACGTTCCTGGACAGACCTAACAAATTGCTCCCTATCCAAACTTCTAGCACTAAGGAAGGCACAGTCAATATAGGGGAAGTTAAAATCACCCACTACAACCCAGCTATTTTCATATCTGCACTATTTGCTAGTCAGCCTGCTCAGAGATGTCATTGCAAGTGGGACTTGAACCCAGGATTCCCCAGCTCAGAGCTAGGAACACAGCCACTGCACTATTGTGGCTAAGAAAGGAAGGAAAGGAGTGTCACGCATTGGCTGGAAATCAAACCCAGGCCTCCCGTGTGGCAGGCGAGACTCTAGCCAAGAACCACCAATGCAACCACCACAAACTGAATAACATTAGATTTTATAAAAATACTGACACTGAATTATGTCCTTTATCCAAATATAAACAAACTCCAAAAATCAAGGATGATGAGAAGGTAACAGAAAAGCTACCAGGATCACCACAGCTACGATGTTCCATGGACCATCTGGCACCATATATACCCAACTGTTAATGCAATCTTTACGAAAATGATAGCTTTGTTTCCAAGACGAATGAAAACTAATCTTAAGGTGAGGGGGTGGGCAAGGGGGTAATGGTCATTCTGATGTTGTGCATAGCTGTCCCATCTATTTTGGCTAGAAGGATTCAAAATGGGTGATTGACATGGCATAGATTGCAATCCTAGAAACATCAACAAGTGCACAGAGCTGGGGGCACTCGTCAGTCAGCTGCCACTTTCAGATGGAAGATGGAGTAGGTGAGGAAGAAGAAGTCCCAAGAAGCCCTTCAGCTGAAGATCAGAATGTTGCCTCCTCAACTTCAATCTGTTATGGCTTTTCTATTTAGTATACCATATCTAAACTGTTGCATCTTAGAAAATAAAACAGTCTGAAATTTATTCCAATTGGTCAATTGTCATTATTAGGCAACAGTGGTCTCAAACCTGAAAATCTTAGAGGTCAGTCAGAAATTATACAGAGTCTATTAAGGGGTAGAACCTTCAAGTACATTCCATTTTGCATACTTCAACAGCACTGAAGCAGTCTGGATGGTATCAGCTTAACTTGGTGCAAACTAGGAATGATATCAGAGGCCTCTCTAATTAACAACATCCTGTATCTGGGCTTTGAGGTTACTCAGGGCTGCAGGGAAGCTTTTAATAAGTTAACTACCATTCAATTCTCAGTAAAAATCCACATTGAGCCAATCTTACTTGATACTGTCTGTATGTGTCTTGTACTCCATTATAGTGCTAGGTGGTAGGTTCAATACACGACGCAAAGTGTCACGTATCCGAGCAGTAGTTGCTTGATCGCTGGCTGTCTTGTTCCACACCGAAATTATATCTTCCTGCCAATGAATAAGTTAAATAGGAACATTTTTCACACAATAGTTACATTTCTGAACAGACTTTCCTATAAACAAAAGCTTTTCTTCATGATCTCAAATGTCAAAATGCTTTACAGTTGATGAAGTATTTTCTGAAGTGTAATCACTACACAAGGCAGACAATTTGGACAAAGAAAGATCTCAAAGGTAGCAGTGGAGCATTGGCCACTTAATTTGTTTTAGTGGCATTGCTCGAGAATAATCATTGCCCAGCAAATTGGAAAAACTTTTGGTCATCGTCATATACTATCACAGCACTGTTTACATTTAATGAATTTTAAAAAAGGCCTCACTTTGACTTCTCACATGAAAGATGGCAACTTGTACAAAGAAACACCAGCTCAGTCCTGCAATGAAATATCAGTTGATGCGACGTCTTCATATCTTATAGTTGTGCTTGAACTCACAACGTCTGACCTTTACACAAATTATAACATAGCGGTTTACCAGGTCCAGCCTACATATGACTCCTGACTCACAGTAATGTGGTTGACTTTTAATTATCCTCTGGGCAATTAAGAATGAGTAATAAATGCTGGCTTAGCAAGTAATGCCCTCACTCCAGAATGAATTTAAAAAACTCTCTGCAAATCTGGTTATTTATATTGAGCAGGACTATATCACTGCAGTTCGCTAGATTTTGCCAGTGTAATATCAGCCTGTATGAAGTTTAAGTTTACCTAATTATTGCATATGAAATGCAAACCTAACCTCTTATTGCTTCCATTCTGCACAAGAGAGGAAATGAATGTTCCGTGGAAACTGTTGTTTGCCACAAAATCAGCTTTGGGTGAAATTAATGGGAGTAAGTTCTGCTGAGTGTTGTGCTAAGTACATTTTGCATTAATGTTTTCTGACTAGCAAAATCGAAAGATTTGCAGAGAGTTTTTTTAAGTCTTTCTCGGGCGAGGGCATTACTTGCTAAGCCAGCATTTATTGTCCATTCTTAATTACCCAGAGGATAATTTCAAAGTCAAAATTGAAGCCCCCAAGCAGTTAGAAATAAATTATTTTTCTGAACCACAGGTAGCAACTTGTCCAAAACACCATTGTCCATGATCAAATCACTCATGCCTGATAATCTACAATGACTCCTCATTTCTCAACACTTTGAATTTAAAAATCATTTAATTCATGGCCTCAAATCTTTTCCCACGTTATTGCAGTCTGGTTTTGCAATCTCATGTACATTTCTATCTTTGTCAGCACCCCAAAGGTTTTTCAGTCGTGACCACATGTGCATTTCTTCCAGCTCATCCCACCACTGACCTTACAACTGTTGGAATGTGGAATCTCTTTGAAACTGTGCTGAATCAGTATTCTATACTTGTGCAGCATGAAACATCAGTTAACTGTGCCACATTAGTAGCTGGCTTTCCACAAGCATTAATAAAAGATTTAGCCGGTGCCACACGACCCTATCACTTCGAAGGAATGGAAGCTAATATTCAAATGGGGATGAGCAATGAGACCACAGCGTAGTTGTTGATGGGTAGCTGCCCACGGTCACTGGCTGAGAGGATCTAGACAGATGATTGACACAGCAGAGATAGCCAGGCCCCAAAATAATGCATACCAATAGGGATAGGTGGGGACAGAGAAGTACAAACTGGGGGGACAAGCCTCCATCCTTTTGAGGGAAGATCAGAAATTCCCTTTCGTTAGCTCAAGGGGAGAACAAAGAAGCTGCTGCCAAAGACTATTAAGATATCTGACACACGGGAGTGTGCTGTCTCTCCTCCTCCATTTTACATAATGGATTCAGGATCTGTGATACATTCTCATCTGTCATAGGTCGTATATTTCCTTTCCTTGACTAATTAACTAATGGGCCATATCTAAACTGCTGCTTCTCAGTAAATCAACAGAAAACTGCTGCAAATTGTCAATTGCCTTTAACAGATAATTGTGATCATGAATCTAACAAAATCAATGCAGTCTTGTATTTCCTCAAAGCACCCATCCACTTTTAACAGCACACTATAAGTCCTTCTTGAAAGACTTCCAATTCACCCCATTAAGCCTCTCCTTGTAATTGTCTTGGCATCTGTTTCTTTGCTTTCGCGATAGCACCTTGGAATTTTGTACTATGTAACAAATTTTAAATTATGCACAGACAGAGAGATCCGAGATATCCAGATATCCAAATTTTAAAAAAGACATACAGGACATTTTTATAAATACAGACAGTAAGTAGCTAAGTGGTTCATACAAGCCACAGTAAGATGGGGCAATTGGCCCCTTTCTGTGCGACACAATCTATGATATGAAGGCAAGTTCCTGTTTTTAATCTGATTTTTAAAAACAATTTAATGTCAAGTATATTTGTGAAACTGGCAAAGTTTATATGCAAAAGTCACTCCCATTTGCGTTTTAAACTGTGAAATGCTGCATTAAGCCGTTTAATCAGAAAATCAAGGAGTTCTAGAGAAGCTTGTTAATAAAAAGCTGCTTCTGCCTGCAAAGCAGTTCAAATTGTGTTACAGCTCCCAGCGCCCATCGGATGCTTAAATACTCTATGATATTGTACACTTCAGAACTTGAATAACTGTTCATGCATTGAAAGAATAAGCAATAACTCTTTCTGCAATGAACTTTCTCAAGATGAAAGCGACAAAGACAAACTGTTACACAGAGACTGAAAGCAATTAACCACATCTTGGTGAGATTCTAAAAACAAATCTGCTCTGACACCTGCTTGATAAACTGGATGCTTTACTGCCATAAAGGACAAGGACTGCCCTGCAGAAGAATTTAAGGAGTTAATCACAGAAAAACTATGTCTTTGAACAGACAGTTAAGACAAAGGAACAAAGAACAGGGGAACTACTTCTGATAGGAAGATAAACTACAGACTTGAGATCTCAAGGAAAGTAATTAATATTGGGGATGAAAGAATCTATCGAATCAATGATAATGTCACAGCATAAGCTTGAAAGAGAGAAAATTGTATTAGAATCAAACACCAGATCTCCACCTTTAGCAGAACTCTGAAGGACAACTTTACCTAAGGATTGAACACTGGGGGAATCCTGGCCAAATTGCATAATTGATTAAGTAATAGCCAAGTTGGGTTGCGAGGTTTAATTTGCTTACTTAGTCTTATTTTGGTTGCTAGATGCAATTAAGTTTAAATCATTATTTCAGTACTTGATTGTCTGTGAGATTTCTAAATAAGCAGCTGAATTAAAAGTAACTTGTGGTGATTTATCAACAACCAACCCATTGTCACCAAGCACGCACCTGAAACCGGATCGACACCACAACACCACAGATCTCTTCTCCAACCATAAACTGCTCTCCCAACATTGCCAAAATAATATTCTCCCAAAACCGGGATGCCAGGCCTTTGCGTAAGCGTATTATCCATTTACCACCATTTTTGTTGGCCTCATCCTGTATTGAGACAAATCAGATATTATGTGAGACTTTTTTCTTGGATGCCAATGAAACAAAGGCAATGGTTAAATTCTCTGATGCATCCTACTCACCTCCCACATGGGTTTGATGCCTTCTTTGAAGAGGTGGAAATCACTATGTCCAGTCAAGTCACCCGGCCGCACCAAATGGCTATAGAACCTCCAGAACTGTTCTACCTGGAATTCAAAGTTACCACTAAATGATCAACATTAAATGACATTTATATAGTCTACTGAGTCAGATATGTGAGGTGTTAACAGCATAAAAAGGAATAGTTAGCTAATCTCAGTCAATTCCTTGTAAGCACAAGCTGCTGTAATGTTAAACATACAAATACAGAAAAGAGAAGCAGGAATATGACAGTTAGCCCGAGTTCCAGGGATTTATTGATCTTTAATCGCATCAATTTCCTCAACACAATTTCCCTACTTATACTGATTTCCTTAAGTTCCATCAGTTCCTCCCTCTCACTGGACCCAATACTCCCCAACATTTTGAGGATGTTATTTGTGCCCTCCTTTCTGAAGGCAAATAATGTCCCAAATAAAGTAGTAAAGAAGTCCCAAGGTGCTTCAGAGAAGCATTATCAAATAAAACCTAACAGAGAGGCACAGAAGGAAATATTAAACAGATATTAGCTGACCACAAGCTGATGGGGCATTGCGACGATATGGGGTAAACTCTCCTGTTTACTGTAAACCAGCAAACCAGAAAAGGTTTATCCCGTGCAGTAATCTGTGAAAATTCAAGAGGCCAAGGATTATTTAAAGTAAAAATTGAAAAACTTTATTTCTGGAAGTAAAACAGAGAATAATTAACGACCAACTATTTACAACTCCTCTCTAACTTATCTTTTACCTTCCCTTCTGTAATACTAGTCTGATAAAACTCCCAATTTCAACTTACAAAACAAAACTTCTTATCTCAAAACTAGGCAGCTTTCAGTCTTCTCTGTATTCCGGTCGTCTTTTTTCCTTCTTTGAGATTCTGCTTCACAGGTAAATGATCAGTAAAGGTACCTTTAAGAGAGCTATTTTTCAGACAGTCTTTACATGCGGGTAGCTTGGCAGTTCTCCTCACAACTGTTCAATTTTCCCTGGTCTTATACCCACAAAGCATAGGACTGTGTCACTGGCTTTTAAGATTGTCAATATACTAAATTAGAACTGGATTGCAGTTTGTTATTTCTCAGGGTATAATTTAAACTGATTGACCTAATTCAAATCTGTTTTGTCATTTCCAGGCAACCAACTGTCATAACTGCCCCATTAGGTGGAGCCCATGTTAAAATGTATATTTTTTCAGAACACTTGCTGCTATCAGATAGTTTTTCCTCTCTTTTAACTCTTAAAGGTACAATACACTCACATCTTCATAACAGGTGCCTTAAAAGGAAGATGAAGAGAGAGAGGAATGTTCCAGCGCTCAGGTGCCAAACAATTAAACATATCTGTCAATAGTGAAGCAAAGAAAGGCTGGAAATCCATACAGGCTGACATACGGAAAGGTGATAGAGATCCTTCACATTTCTAATTCTCCATCTGCTGCTTTCTCGCAAAAGCACTACATTTCTCAGGCTCTCTCAAAAAGCTCTGCCATTCAGATTTATTTGCATAAAACCAGGGCATCTACCACACCCCTTACCCATATCAAATTGGTAGGCTGCACAAACACTTGCATCCCTTCCAAGTACAAGAACTTTAATTCTCAGGGCCACAAACTTTCATCTCTTTAACCATAATCAATTTCATTTGTCTCAAGCAGGCAGAAGAACAAAATTAAAAATCTGCGAATATAACTTTTGTCATGCGACATTAATCTAAATAATTTCTGGCAGCAATAAAGAATCAAACTTTTTCTGCAAATGGAAATAATGGGAACACGTTGTTTGCTTCTCTTATCTGTTGCATATCCTCAAACTTCGGTTTCTTTTTAGAAAATGGTCAATAATTGGTCACCCATCCTTTCTGCTTTAGACACCTATTCATGAATCCACACTGTGAAGGTCTTAATATATTTGTTCATGGGATGGGATATCACTGGCTGGGCCAGGATTACTACCCTTCTCTAGTAGTCTTTGAGAATGTGATGATGTGCTGGCTTTCTTAAACTGCTGTTGTCCATTTTGTACAGTGCCATTCGGAAAGGAGTTTCAGGGTTTTGACCCAGAAGCAATGGTGACACACATCCAAGTCTGGACGTGAGTGGCTTGGAGGGTAACTTAAGATGGTGGTGTTAATATGTATCTACTGCTCTTATCTTTCTTGATAGAGGTGGTCATGGATTTGGAAAGAACCATTTTGCAAGTCTTCAGTCCATCTTGGAGCTACTGATGAGTGTCAATGGTGGAAGGAGTGAATGTTTGTGGATGTGGTGCTAATCAGATGGGTTGCTTTGTTCTAGATGATCTGAAAATGTGTTGCTGGAAAAGCGCAGCAGGTCAGGCAGCATCCAAGGAACAGGAGATTCGACATTTCGGACATAAGCCCTTCTTCAGGAATCCTGAAGAAGGACTTATGCCCGAAACGTCAACTCTCCTGTTCCTTGGATGCTGCCTGACCTGCTGCGCTTTTCCAGCAACACATTTTCAGCTCTGATCTCCAGCATCTGCAGACCTCACTTTCTCCTTGTTCTAGATGATGTAAAGTTTCTTGAGTGCTGCTGGACCTGCACTCATCTAGGCAAGTGGGAGTATTCCATCACTTTCCTGACTTGTGCCTTTTGATGGCGGATAGGTTTTGTGAGTCAGGAGGTGAGTTAGTCACTGCAGGATTCCACATCTCTGACCTGCTCTTTTAGCCACAGTATTAAAATGGCTGGTCCAATTTACTTACGGGTCAATGGTAACCCCCACCCGACCACTGTTGTTGATAGTGGGAGTTTCAGTGATGGTAACTGCCATTGAAAGCCAAAAGGTGATGATTAGATTCTCTCTTGTTGCAGACTGTCAGTGCATGGCACTTGTATAGCCTGACTGTTACTTAGCACTTGGGAGCCCTAATCTGGATTTTGTCCAGGTCTTGTCACGTTTGGACGTGGACTGCTTCAATATCAGAAGAGATGAGAGTGGTGTTGAACATTTAATCAGCAAATATTCCCACTTCTGACCTTCTGACGGAGGGAAAGTCATTAATGAAGCAGCTGAAGATGGCTGGGGCTAGGACATTACCCTCAGAATACTCTGCAGTGATATCCTGGAGCCAAGATGACTGACCTCCAACCATCTTCCTTTGATTGATTGACTGATTGATTGATTTATTGTCACATGTACTGAGGTACAGTGAAAAGTTTTGTTTATGAGCAGTATAAGCAGATCAGATGTGCTAGGTATAACTCCAACCAGCAGAGCAACACTCCCCTTCAATTCCCATTGATTCAAATTTTGCTTGGGTTCCTTAATGCCACATCTGGTCAAGTACAGCTTGGTCTCAAGGGCAGTCACTCTTCTCTCACCTCTGAAATTCAGTTCTCTTTTCCATCTTCAAACTAATGCTGTAATGGGGTCAGGAGCTGAGTGGCCCTGGCTGATCATAAACTGACTGTCAGTGAGCAGGTTATTGCTAAACAAATGCTGCTTCTTAGCACTGTTGATGACACCTCCCATCACTTTACTGATGATCAAGAGTAGATGATGGTTTGGAAACTGCCTGGATTAGATTCATCCTGCCTTGTGCGTGGAAGCCATTTTCTTGGTCATGCCTTACGTCCCGGTTAAGGAACATTTTGCTGGAGATCCCTTCACCTTGCTGAAAAATAGTACTTGGCATGTCGCTGTAAGAGGCTGTCTCTCACACATAGCTTAAGACCAGAAGATGCTTTCTCACTGTGGTGTACTGTTGGTGTGTGTAGCTTAGCTTCTCTTTCTCTACGATATATTGCAAATGTGTGTTGTTCCTCTAATTAAGGATACCTTTCCTGGAATTGTTACAGATCTCTATAAACAGCATGTTAGGTGATAACTGTCAGTCCTGTTTACTTGTAGACTGTGTAACATCTTTTACGGCTGACCCCCGATTCGGTACCTCCTCGGACTATCCTGACACTTTTTAATTAATGATCAGCCTGTGTTTCAGCTCTGTCTTGCTTTTTATATAAACTTGTAACTTTTGGTTCCTCAGAGTTCTGCCGAACCATACTTAGGACAGTAGTCTCCCTATGATGGCTTTTGCTCAAGGTCTGCCTCTAGAGATTTAGTTCAACAACTGGCATTAGCCAGCTGGATCCCCTTCATTATGGGGTCTTGCGCAGACCTAAATTAGTGCCTTCAATACTTTAAACTGGTGTATGAGTAAATGTGAGTATTGTGTGGGGCTAATCAAGATTGCTACAACTGGTTAAGTGCATGATCCTGACCTGAGCCTGCAGACTGATCCCTTGAGGCGAGACAGAAGACTGGAAAGATCGCTTTAAATTAGCAAACTCAGGTAAGTGTTTAACCATGACCTGAGCGTGCAAGCTTATCCCCCGAGGTAAAATGGAAGATGGACAGATAGCCTCTCTAAATTTCTAAAATCTTGCAAACTACTAACCTGAGCCTGCAGACTAATCTCCTGAGGCAAGGCGGAAGATGGACAGATCTAAATGTTTAGAATTGCAAACTCAGCTGATTGCTGGGCTTGGGGAGGCCTTGAGGAACTGACCTGGTGCCAGTGTTTGTCTTGTTGGTTTGTTTTGCTGTTTGTCTTTGTTTGTGTCTTATTCATTTGCCTGTAGGTGACTGTTGTGTATATGGGACTTGGGAGGTGAGGATGGGATCGAATCACTTTACAAGTAAGACTGAAGTGCCAGCCCCAGGAACAAGGCAATCTTGTCCTGCTGTGCAGGTTGGACCCTCCACACCTTTTGTCCCCTCAGAAGGGACAGTGAAACGCCATGGTAAACATGCGAAATGCAATACTTATGGTAGGAGATTCCCTTGTTGATTTTAAGAAAGTGGCTAAGAGCCATCAGCCCCTCCAGTTGCATCGCGGTCAGCATCCTGGGAACTCTTTCAAAACCCTCCTAACATACTGGCGCTCTATTTCCCTAAGTCCCCCAAATGCTGTTGTCGTTTCCCAAACGAGGAGGAAAGCTGACCAGGGACAGAATGCTGTTAGAAACACTGCTACAGTTTGCGCTACTTGACCACAAGTTACTAGTGTAAGTACTCAACAGGGTCCTAATATCTGGATAGCACTTGTTGGTGAAAGCATCTCACAATTTGCAGAGATTGGTAATAAAGAACTTGCTTGCCCCACGCTTATGATGGATGAAACTCCACCTGACAAGCCCTGGACCCACTCCAAGATCCGGGGCATGTTTCATGGGCGGCACAGTGGCACAATGGTTAGCACTGCTGCCTCACAGTGCCAGAGACCCGGATTCAATTCCTGCCTCAGGCGACTCTCTGTGTGGAGTTTGCACATTCTCCCCAGTGGGATGGGATCGAACTGCGTGGGTTCCCTCCTGGTGCTCTGGTTTCCTCCCACAATCCAAACATTTGCAGGTTAGGTGGATTGGCCACGCTAAATTGCCCGTAGCGTTAGGTGAAGGGGCAAATGTAAGGGAATGGGTCTGGGTGGGTTGCGCTTCGGTGGGTCGGTGTGGACTTGTTGGGTCAAAGGGCCTGTTTCCACGCTGTAAGTAAGCTAATCTACTCTAACACTCCTGATCCACTCTAGTGCTCAACATTTTTAATTGGCTTGTACAAAACTGCAGTATTTATAGTTGCTTGTCTCAGGATGTCCAGACTTTAATGAATTTAGCCTACTATTTCCCCCGGGTCATGGTCTAATGCAGAGGCACGGACAACTTGGCTTGAAAATATTGTTCAAATTGAAACTCCTTAATTTTGACTGTTCTGGAATGTGAATGTTTCATTACCCTTACAAATAAGAAATCAATAGAAACTAAAAACTGGAATAGGGAAACATTGCCAGAGAGAGAGAGAGAGAGATCCTCTCAGCTCTGAGTCACTGAAGCTTGCAGAGTGGTTAACTCTTTGTAGTCTGGTTTGAATGCACACTTGTTTGTTGGTGACTGAATGTTTTTGCTTTGTTCCCTGGAGCTCGAGATCTGGTAATGTTCTTCTTATAGACCATGAGGTCAGTACGGTCAATTGCTAACTAGTCATATTTTTTCGTGAAATTCAAATCAGTTTACTATGGCATAAGACAACATTACAATCTAAAAAAATGCGTTTTCCTTAGATTTTTTGCACCATTTGACACCAGTATAAACCTGCTCTCAACCTCTCCATAATTTCATGTTACTGCCAAAGATCAATTTTACCCCTATCATCCCTAGGTGTCGGTCTAATTAAAGGATTGACTAAAGGCAGTAAAAGCAGTAGCACTGTACCCTGGCCTTGAGTGAGGAATGATTCTATTCCAGGATGAAAATAGGTGTCTGCTCATTTCTTAAAAATAATCTAAACCTAACATTGAGGGCAATTGCCTCAGACTTTAACATTTGCTCATTAAGTGGAGGAATTACAGTGAACTTTCAGACTCGTTTGTTTTCACATAATTTTGAGACTGCTGCACCTCATTTGTATGTACGGAGTGCAAGTCGTAGCTTTATTCTTTATCAGTTTCCCTTCTTCACTGAGAGTTGAAGTTCCAATTCAACACTATTTTGTGAGGAAAAAAATCATGTAACAAAAGTTAAGGTGCAGTTGTTCATATATGTGCCTTTGGATTAAGTCATCATTTGTGCATAAGAAGCATTTTGTTATCATGGGAGTAGAGAATACCTGATTAATGCAGCTACAGTCATTTCACACCCTATAATACTATAAATGAGCAATGACTGATCAGAACCGCTTAAGGAACCAAACCTGGGATTTAAATTGAGAGACTAGAACCATGTAATTATATTGGATTACAGGGTTGGAAACTGTGCACATTTTATATTGTAAATTTGGGTTTTAAATAATTGATTTCCATTTATATTGAAGCCTCCAGACAGAACTCATACTCAAAAAGAGGAAACTTGTGATTTAATAAATTGAGTGCGATATGCACAATTTCATGTCTGCAACACTAAGCAGCTTTGAGTCATTTCTGTGATTTTAGAATCTGTTTGTTCTTATTAATTAACTGTGAAATGTTTTAGTCATTTATTCCATTTCAATTTCTCATTAACAATATGGTTATATTAGTCAATATGTTAAAACCGTTTGTATTAGTCCAGAGTTACATAATCTGGATTAACTGGCAAGATCACTTAGTTTTTATACCTTCACACATTGTCAGTGATCTGTGTCTTTGTCTCATGATTAGTTGAAAACATGGCTGCATTGATTAGTGTTCACTTGGACCATCCCTTAAAACAATTGAGTATTGTACGTCCAATTAGCAATGGAAGTAGGCAATACAATGGTAAGTGTAAAAAAGAAGGGGGGGGGGGCGGGTAGCATCCTGAGCCTATGTCTGGCATACCAATATTATTTAAGGTTTGGGATGACATTGATATGGATGAGGAATGGGGATTTTATTCCAGGATACTCACTGAGCCTCTAACATCTCCTGAAAGTCCCCAGCACACCCCCTTATTATAAACCTCCCCTTACTCTAAAGATGAAGGGTCCAGCATAGGTAACCGGTATCATTGTTGACATCATGGGGGTGAGTGGCCTGATCCATCTGTAAACAGGGGCTATCTTGGAAAGCAGAGTAATGTTAATGAACCAAACCCCTGCTCGCAAGGAGAAACCCGTCCAATTAGATCAATATGTTCGAAGGACAATTCAGATATATAATGCCACTCCTAGGGCCTATACGCAGTTATGACTGCAGATCACTTAATCCAGTAATTAGGACGAGCCTTACAAAAACCTGTAAATATTAGTGATGTACTGAGCAACCCATTCCTGGCAGGACCGTTGCTTGGTGGGCCCTTTCACCTGCCTGTAACTTGATTTTCTAGAATTATCTCAAGTACATTGTTACGAATATTGTCTAATAATAGTAAGTGCATATAGTAAATGAATCAGACCCACCCCAATGACTGAGAATATTGTCACAACAGTGGTGGACAAGTGGGAAATACCTGCATAACTTAACCAAAACTCTTCAAAGTTTACAGTCACAGGTATGCCAAGCCTAAGAATTGGCACCGGGTAAAATTGAAGCCTAGGTGGGAAGGCCCGTGTCTTGTGAGTTTCCACCCGCACAGCGGTCAAAATCAGCGGAAGACTTGAGTGGATGAATGGAACTTGATGAAAGAGCACCGTCTTAGAGGGAACCTTGCTCCTGATGGCTCTTGTGAAGATGGGTGGGCTCATCACTCGAGTCTTGGGGCAGTGCCCTCCTACAAGGGCTTATTGTCCTTGCTGTTGTCCTTTTGTACTTTTCGTGGTCCTTGCTGCTACTGCTCACTGCTGCCACCCTCCATCACATCATCAGCCTGGCTGGTCAAAATCCCCCTCGCAGCAAACCCCTGCACTGGCACAGAGTCTGGATTCCCAGCCCTAATGGTGCTGATACCTCAGATTCTGAGGACTAGCTGTCCAATTCTGAGCCTCCCCCTCTGGACAATCCCCCTGGCTCTGGATACATTTCCCTCTTTTGTTGAAAATCCTGACCTGCTTCTTTGACTAAGAAAAGAAAAAGGAGGGAATGTGGACTGTGCCTTCTGTTCTGGTTAAGGAACTATTTTGTTGGAGGTCACCTCACCCTGCTGAAGAATAGTACTTGGCATGTCGCTGTAAGAGGCAGTCTCACACATAGCTTAGGTCCTTTCTCACTGTGATGCATTGTTGGTGTGTGTCGCTTAATTGTTCAACCATGCCTCCTCTGGTTAATTAGCTTCTCTTTCTCTCTACAATATGTTACCAATGTGGGTTGTTCCTCTAATTAAGGACATCTGTCCTGCACCTGTCACAGATCTCTGTAAACAGCATGTTAGGTGAAAACCTTCAGTCCTATTTAAATATAGAATGTAAAGAATCTTTTAGGGCTGACCCTGAGAGCTGACCCCTGATTCAGTACCCCCTCGGACTATCCTGACACAATGTAATTAATGGTCAGCCTGTGTTTCAGCCCTGTCTTGTTTTTCTATTCAAGTAATCTTGTAACTTTCTGTTGTACTTCGGAGTTCTGATGAGCTATATTTAGGATGATGATCTCCCCATGATGCATCGTGTAATAAACTGGTTAATGCTCAAAGTCTGCCTCTAGAGATTTTCTTCAACATTTTGTGTACAGAGTATACCTGGGCAATTTTCCACATTGTTGGGTAAATACAAATATTGTAGCTGGAATAGCTTGGCTAGGGGTGCAGTTAGCTCTGAAGCACATCTATAGTACCATTACTGAAATGTTGTTACAACCTTAGCAGTATCCAGAGCCTCCTGTGGTTTCTTGATATTACGTGGAGCAAATTGGCTGAAGACTGGCTTCTGTGATGTGGGGACTTTCGGAGGAGGCTATTATGGTTCAATACATGGTTGCAAGGAGACAATTCAACCATTAGCTCACTGCTACCCAAGTATACCAGACTAGGAGCTGTGGCATATTAGTGTTTTGTTAAAGTACAGATTATGACATGTTAGTCTCAATAAGAGTTAAACTTTTTGACTGACAGGAGAACTCTGCTTCCTTCAGTCAATACGAGCTATTTGTTTAAGTTCAAAGATATGTTACTTATTAAGTGTCTCAAAATCAAATCCAGAATTTAACCATATGTCATCAGATTTGGCACAATTTGTCAAACAATTTACCACAGATGAGTATGTTGATACTCTCTTCCTGTTACTAATAAAATGAGCAGGGAACAAGAGAAGGTACTTGGCCCTTCAAGCCTGCTCCACCATTAATAAGATCGAGGCTGATCCCATTTTTAACTTCAGCTCTACATTCCTGCACATCGCTGATAATTTTTCATTTCATTGATAAAACTATTTATAGATTCTGCACCCAATGCCTTTTGAGGAAGGGAATCCCAAAGACTCTCAACATTCTGCAAGAAAAAATGTTTCATCTGCCTTAATTGGGGTCTAGTCATCACTGACTCCATAAATTCCACTGTCTGTCTGGCCTTTCCTCATAAGACAATCTGCTTATTCGAGCTATTAGTCTAGTAAACTTCTTAGAACTGCTTCCAATACATTAATATCCTTCCTTAGGAACGGTGACCAGGACTGCACACAGTAGTCCACATATAGTCTGTATGATTTAAGCATAATTTCCCTATTCTTGCATTTAAACCCCCTTGTAACAAAAACATAACATTCCTGATTACTTGCTGTACCTGCATACTAACCTTCAGTGATTTATATATTTCTCAGAGTTCTGCAACCTCTTACCATTCAGATATGCTTCTTTTTTTTTCTGCCAAAATGGACAAATTCACACTTTCCCACATCGCATTCCAATTGTCAGATTATTGGACACTCTCTTAACCCATCTCTATCACTTTGAATGTTCCTTATGTCCTCTTCACAACACAATTTTCTACCTACCCTTGTGTCATCAATTTAGCTCCCTTTCTTTCAGTCCATCTTATGAATTCATTTTTATGAATTGTAAAGAGTTGAGAATCCAGCACCATTTGAATGGCACGCCACTTGTGATATCCAACCAGCCTAAAAAAGACCCATTTATTCTGACGCATTGCTACCTGTTTGCAAGCCAATATCTATCCATGCCAATACATTACCTCCAACACAATGAGCTGTTATTTTCTGCAATAACCTTTGATGTGGCAGCTTATTAAATTCCTCTGAAAATCTAAGTACAGTACGTTTCACTGGTCCCCCTTTATCCATAGCACAAGTTACTTCTTCAAAGAACTTCAATAAATTAGTTAAATACGATTTCCCTTTGACAAAACCATGTTGGATCTGCTTGATTACTTAAATTTATCAAAATGCCCTGCTATAACATCCTTAATAATAAAGCTTTTAATATTTTCCACATGATGGATGTCATTGTTATATTGTATTTATAATGAATACAATTCTACTTTTCCATGATTTAATAGCTTACTTACTGATGCAACTGTTCCAATCTGTTTAATGTTCTGTTCGTAGCTCTGAGTGTTGGCTGGCCTGCTTGGTGTGCGCCTGGAGTACCAGAAGGTGTAGTTATACTGTAGAGGGTGTTCACCAGCTCCAGGTGTCACTGCCTGTATAAACCACAATCAATAAAATTAATCAACAGCGCTTTAAACTTAACTTCCTTTCCTCACAGTTCTCATAATTTTAGACTTCAATTGTGAATCACTGAACTCTCTGGGCCTGTTTACAATTTAAATCCATGTTCACATTAGTATGTATACATCTCAAACTGCAGATTTAAAAAAAAAACTCATTCATGACTGGCATTTATTGTCCTTTCCTAGCTTAAGAGTCAACCACATTGCTGAGAGTCTGGAGTCACAGGAGGCCAGACCAGGTAAGGATGGCAGTTAGGCGAAAGTGAGGACTGCAGATGCTGGAAATTATAGTCGAGAGTGTGGTGCCGGAAAAGCAAAGGATGGCAGTTTCCTTTCCTGAAGGACATTAGTGAAGAAATCGGTTTTTCCAGCAGTTGACAATGGATTTATGGTCATCGTCAGCCTCTTAATTCTAGATTTAGTAAAAAAAATTAATTCAAATTCCATCATCTGCCGTAGCAGGATTTGAATCCTGGTTCCCAAGACATTACCGAGGTCACTGGATTAATAGTCTAGTGAAAATACTAGTAGACGATCACCTCCCCGGGTATTAGCAGATGATTGTACCTTTGATTGTTTCAATTGCCAATGAAGCAAGGATCTTGGCCGTGTTCCAAAAACATGAAACAAGATAAAACAATGAATAAGAAACACAGAAAGACAGAGAACAAATGACGACCATTTGCCCGTAGTGCTCATGTTGGCTCTTTTAAAGAGCTACCAATCAGTCAATTTCCCCAGCTCTTTCCCTAATCCTAAATGTTTTCTTCCATTGGGTTCGATGCATTTTGGTCGGAACATTGTCCCACTTAAGTTGTCTCGTGTCTTCTCTGTTTTAAAGGGGATATGAGAACATATGGATCCTGGATTCTTTGTGCCTAATCTTTGAAGTAGCAGGTAAGGTTAACAATGGAGTTAATAAAGCTTGTATGATCATACTGTTTATAAGTATGGCATTGTGAAATAACTGCACAGAGGTCAGTATCTGTCATCAAGTTACCCTTTATTCACTTGTGCACAGTACACTGGCTGCGGCGAGCCAGCTTGGAATCAGTCATCAGAACTGAGGAGATTCAAAATCTCCTACTAATATTGGTTAGCCAGGGCTTTCCTGATTGGCCCAGCTGAATACCCCAATCAACAATCTTGTAGTCAACCTGGTTCCAATTACTACACAGAGAGAACCAAAAGTGAGGACGTTTTACAAGTCCGTTGTAAAATACTAGCTCAGTTCCAGATGGAGTATTATGTTTAGTTCTGGTCACCACACTTTAGAAAGTACATGGAAGTTTCAGAGACAGTATACAGGAAGCTTGGCAGATGGTTCTGGGAATGAGACGTTACAGTTACATGGACAGACTGGATGATTTAGAGTTCTCCTTAAAAGAGGAGGGATTAAACAGGATAATATAGAGGTGTTTGAAATCGTGAAGAGTTTAGACGGTTTTTCTTTATTTACTATTTCCAATGGCTGAAAGGTGGATAAACAAAAGAGAAAAATTTAACATGCTTAGCAGAATAAGAAGTGACGATGAGAGAATGACACTTCTATACAATGGGTAAGATTTAGAAAGTGCTGCATAATAGAGTGATGGAAAATGACTCAATTGTAGCTTCTAAACAAAAGGAAAATAGATAAGTATGTAGAAACCAAAAACAACTGCATGAATACGAGAAAAGACCAGAGGAGTGGGACTATTAGTGGATTGTTCTTTAAAAAAAGCTGACAGTCTCCTTCAGTGTTTTCCACTAATTCCCTTTTCAAAATTATTACAGAACACAGAGATGGATCAGACTGAGTCATAGATTCATACAGCACAGAAACAGACTCGTCGGTCTAACTCATCAGCACCAACCAAACATCCCAATCTATTCCAGTCCCATTCGCCAGCATTTGGCACATATCCCTCTAAATCCTTCCTTTTCATGCAATCATCCAGATGTCTTTTAAATGTTGTAATTGTACCAGCCTTCATCATTTCCTCTGGAAATTCAGTTCATATACTCATTATCCTCTGTGTGAAAAAGTTACCCCTCAGGTTCTTTTCAAATCTTTCCCCTCACTCTAAACCTCTGTCCTTTAGTTTTGGACTTCCCCACCACAGAAAAAAAAGACTTTGGCTATTCACCCTATTCATGGTCCTCACAATTTTATAAACCTCCACAAGGTCACCCTTCATCCCGCAACACTCCAGGGAAAATACCTCCAGCCTATGCAGCCTCTCCCTCTAGCTCAAACACTCCAGTCCTGGAAACATCTTTGTAAACTTTTTCTGCATCCTCCCAAGTTTAACAACATCCTTATTTTTGAAGTTACTCTCAAGAAAGATAAGTGGACTCAGTAGTCCACATTGCTTCTTCAGTGCTGTACTATACTAAGGATTTAATTCTCTTTTGAACTTTATCAGTGAGGCTTCTTTTTTATTCATTCATGTGATGAGGGTGTCTCTGGCCAGGCCAGCACTTATCGCCCAAAGAGCAGTTAAGTGACCGGTCAGTCTGGAGTCACCAGGTAAGGATGACATTCTTTTAAAAAAAAGGCTTTTTCCAACAATTGGAATTTTGAGCAATTTTCCAACAATTGAGAATGGATTCATGGTCATCAACGTACTTTAATTCCAGATTTTATTTAATTCAAATTCCATCATTTGTCATGGCAAGATTTGAACCTGAGTCCCCAGAGCATCACTTGTGTCTGTAGATTAACAGTGCAGCGATAACACCACTGCTTTCAGCTCACTTTCAGGTAGTGCCAGTTTTTCCCTTTGTGTCACATAGAAGCACTGAATACAGGAGCAAGAGTAGGTCACTCAGCCCTTTGAAACTGTTCTGCCATTCAGCATGATTGTGGCTGAAAACCAACTCATTGTCCTGTTCCTGCTTTCTCTCCATATCCTTTCGTCCCTTTAAAACTAATAACTATATCGACATATTCCTTGAAAGTCTTCAATGTTTGGCTTCAATTTCCAGGGTGAAGAAATTTCTCCTCATCTCTGTCCTCTCTGTGACCCCTAGAATCTGGAGTCCCTGGTCATTGAAAACATCTTTCTTGCATCTACCCTGTCCAATCCTGTTAGAATTTTATAGATTTCTAGGAGATTCCACACACTCCCCTCGCAGCATTCTTCTAAGCTGCAGCCAATCTAGTCCTAATTGATCCAGTCTCTCCCCCTACGTCAGTGCCATCATATCATGGATCCGTCTGGTTGACCTTCTTTGCACTCCCTGAATAGCCATAGCAGCTTCCTCAGATAAGGAGACTAAGTTGTTTCTTGTTCCCTTGCAATTACTTTGAATCTATAAAATTAACTGTAAGTTGCTTGGGCTTAGGGAGCTGGATACTGGGTCTTCGCAGGTGCCTGTTTGAATGCCTCTGTCCTCTACTTTTTGTTATACTACCACCTACACTGTGGATAAGAGATCCAAGAGCAGGACAAATTAGTTTGCCTTGCATACTTTCCTTTGGGGCAGCAGTTGGCCTCTGATCAGTATCTCAAGCTAATTTTGGGTGTCCAATGCTCTGATCTATGTTTGATCACTTCAAGAACCAGCATTGCATTGACCAGAGACAGCGAGAGAGTGACCAAATCAAGAGCAGCAACACTATCTGAAATAACATAAGCAAACTCACAAAACATTTTTTTCTGTTCAAAGCTTTTGTCACAAACTTTAATATAGGCAAGTAAAAGATGAAGGGATCGCACATTGTGAGGATAATAAGAAACAAACTGGAAAAGTGAGCAAAAGGATCCTATGATACAATACTGAAATCATCAATAGTAGTAAGTACATTAAATCAAGTCATTAATAAAAACAAAAAGACACTTGGGTTAATTTCTACTGGAATATAAAGATGCAAAGATCACATTAAACTTAGTTAATTTTATTGTTCTTGCAAGAATGTTTTACTCTCTATATTACAACAATAATTTAGAAGTACTAGAAAGAGGCAAACAAGATTTACATGGATGATACAAGCACATACAGTTCTTTATCACCCTGCTAATATGAAGGATATTGGAAAGAGTGCAGAAAAGATTTACAAGAATATTACCTGATGGAAGGTTTGAGTTATAAAGAGAGGCTAGGTAGGCTGGTACTTTTTTTTACCCCTGGAACCTAAGAGGTTTAGGGGTGACCTGTTGCTGGGTTTATAAAATCATGAGGAGCATAGATAAAGTGAATAGCAAAGGTCTTTTCCAGAGGGTAGGGGAGTTCAAAACTAGAGGGTATAGCTTTAAAGTGAGAGGGGAAAGATTTAAAAGGGATCTGAGGGGCAACCTCTTCACGCAGAGAGTGGTGCGTATATGGAATGAACTGCTGGAGGAAGTAGTTGATGCAGGTACAGTTACTACATTTAAAAGACAGGACAGTACATAAATAGGAAAGGTTTGGAACGATATGGCCCAAAATAGGCAAATGGGACTAGATTAGTTTGGGAAAGCTGGTCAGCATGGATGAGTTGCACCGAAGAGTCTGTTTCTGTGCTATATGACTTCATGACTCTATAAGTTGTTCACTTGGGAGGTATGTCTGCAATGTCTGGAGTTAACACTGGATACATTATAACCTCCTAGATGACTTGATAGCTGTAGAATTACAGATATAAATCAATGTGATATCAATCTGGTTCTACACATTTCAAAGGTACACCCAGGATTTGGCACCACCTGCTCTGTACCCTTTGCCAGTTGGTAAATAATAATTTCACTGCATTCTACAAATATTAAAGTAATAATTCTAGTTTTAAGGCGCGTGAGAAAATGTCAATGCTCACCTTTCGTTTGGCTGTGCTTTGAATCTTTTCTTGATCACACACTTCTGTTTCCTTCTCCTTCAATAATTCACTGTCTTCACTATGTTCATGGTCTCCACTATCATCATCTTTCAGGCTGCAAAGAGAGAACATACACAAGGTTCATTATCTTGTTCGATAACATTTGTGTGAAACACTGTGAGAGTTGTTTGTTTGTCCATGGGATATCAGCATTGCTGGCTGGGGTCTGGAGAAAGTGGTGAATGGTGGTGAACTGACTTTTTGATCGCTACAGTCTTTGGGGCTCAAGGACACCCACAGTGCTCGCAGGAGGGGAGTTCCAGGATTTTTACCCAGCAACAGGAAAGGAATGGTGATTCATTTCCAAGTCAGGATATCAAGCTTGCCAGAGGGGAACTTGCAGGGGGTGGTGTTCCCAACCATCTGCTGCCCATATCCTTCCAGGTGCAGGGGTTGGGGGTTTGAAAAGATCCTATGGAGGAAAGCACGTTGAGTTGTCAAAATGCATCTTGTCTCCAGTACAGATTTTTGCCACGTTGTACATATAACAAATGGGATGGAAATCAAGTTGGATGCCTTCTCCTGGATAGTGCCACATTTCTTGATTGCTGTTGAATTGCCCCACCCAGGTAATTACAGAGTGTCTGCCACACTTCTGGTGTAAAACTTGTAGATGTGGCAGCCAAAAAAGCTCTGATATGCACTGTAGTCACAGACTTTGTACAGCTGGTGTAGTTCAGTTTCTGGTCAATGGTAACCCCCAGGATCTTAAAAGTGGGAGATTTATCCATGTTAATGCCATGATAATGCCATTTTTCCATGGGCCAGTGGTTAAACTGTCTTTTGTTGGAGATGGTCTTTGCCTAGCACTTGTACAGCACGAATGTTACTTGTCACTTATCAGCCCAAGCCTGCTTATAGTCCAGGTCCTGCTGTGTATCGATACAAACTGCTTCACATTAAAACATAGAAGATGGAAACAGGATTATGTCATTCAATACGGGTTGAAAAGCGTGGCAATGGATAAAACACAAGAGTCAGACAGCATCGGAGGAGCAGAAGAGTCGATGTTTTGGACACAAGCCCTTTGTCAGGAATGTGGAGGGGGAAGGGGGCTGACAGATAACTAGTGGGGTGAGGAGGGGTGCTGGGGCTAAGCTGGGTGGGTTTGTGATAGGTGGATCCAGGTAGCAGGTGATTGAGATAGGTCGGTGGGGAGAGTGAAGCAGATAGGTGGGAAGGAAGATGAACAGATTGGTCAGGTCAAGAGGGCAGTGCTAAGTTGGAGGGTTAGATCTGGGATGAGGTGGGGGGGGCGGAGATTGTAGTTGTAGGTGCCTGAGGCAAAATGTTATGAAGTTGAAGGTGTGTACTGTATCTTTAAGAGAGAGTGAAAGCTGGCAAGCACCTGTCATGCTACAGTGTGTGCTGGAAAATTGGAAGATGTAACATTTTGCTGGAACCTAGATACCAGTTGTTTTCACAGCAGTTCAAATTTAACCAACCAGTTTAAATTATACCCCAAGATACTAAAACCCAATCGAATTTGAATTTTACTGTTTTAACAACATTGAACCAATGAAACGATCTGATATTTGGGGTATAAAAAGCAGGCTTTTTGGACAGTTAGCCAGGAAGAGCACCATCTGCCATTTGAAAGATTGCTATTCACCACACTCTGTGTCAAAGGTACCTTTTTGTTATGAAACATCTTTATAGCAGAAGACTATAGATGACCCAGGGAGATCTACAGACAGAGGAAGATTGACAGTGGAGACGACAGCCACTGTCTGATTTTGAAAATTGAATTGCTGTAAATCTAATTGGGGCTTTATAGGATCAGTATATTGTTATAGAGTGGGAGGTAGATAACAAACTTTTAAGAGAAAGGAGGCTTAAAGTTGTAAATAATTAGCGTTTACGGTTCACTTTAGAATTAAAGGATAAACTTGGTATATTTTTCTTTAAATGGTGGAATTTGAGTAGTTCTCTGTCACTTATACCTTAACAGGTTATGAGATAAGGTGAGCTTTTCTGTGTGTTTGGGTAAATTAGCAGAAGGATTTACCGCCATGTCATACAGAAAGATGAGGTGCTCTTCCTCCAGTCGGCAGGTGGCTTTGATTTGGTGGTAGAGGGGACCCAGGATTTGCATGTTCTTGGGGGAGTAGGAGGGAGAGTTGAAGTGGTTGGCCACAGGATGCTGGAGTTGGATGGTGTGTGCGGACCAGAGATGGTCCCTGAACCATTCCACGAGTTGGTGCTTGGTCTTCCCGATGTACAGGAGACCACATCAAGAGCAACTGATGCAGTAAATGAGGTGGGAGAATGTACAAGAAAATCTTCGTTGGATTTAAAATGATCCTTCAGGCCTTGGACAGAGATGAAGGGGGAGGTGTGGGCGCAGGATTTGCATTTCGTGCAGTGGCAGGGGAAAGTGCTGGGAGTGAAGGGTGGGTTGGTGGCGAGTGTGGACCTAACGAGGGAGTTGCAAAGGGAATGGTCTCTGTGGAATGCAGATGGGGTGGGGAGGGAAATATATTTTTGGTGGGGGTGTGTGACTGTAGGTGACGGAAATAGTGGAGGATAATGCGCTGAACCCGGAGATTGGTGGGGTGAAGGTGAAGGGGTGGGGTTTGAGGGTGGAGGTGCGGGAACTGGAGGAGATGTGATGCAGGGCATTGTTGATCACATGGAAGGGGAAATTGTGGTCCTTGAAATAGGAGGACACCTGAGATGTCCTGGAGTGGAATTGCTCCTCTTGGGAGCAGATATGGTGGAGGTGGAGGAATTGGGAGAAGGGGGGGTTGGGAGGAGGTGTATTCAAGGTAGCTATGGAAGTCAGTGGGTTTGAAATCAATGTCTGTGTTGAGTCGGTCGCTGGAGACAGAGACAGAGAAGTCCAGGAAAGAGAAGGAGGGAGAGAAGGTCCGTGTGAGCTTGAGATCAGGGTGGAAGATATTGGTGAAGTTGATGTACTTTTCAAACTTCTTGTGGGAGCATGAGGTGGTTCTAATACAATCATCAATGTAACAGAGGAAAAGGTGGGCGATGGTGTCGGTGTAACTACAGAAGAAGGACTGTTTCTTGTATCCTACGAAAAGGCAGGATTAGTTCAGGCCCGTATGAGTGCCCATGGCTACCCCACTTGTCTGTAGGAAGTGGGAGGATTCCAAGGAGAAACTGTTGAGAGTTCTGGCAATCGAATGAGAATGTTGATGGAGAGGGGACTGATTGGGTCAGTGGGAGTGGAAGAAACAGAGACTGTTCAGGCCTTCGTCACAAGGAATGGAGGTGTATAGGGATTGGCTGTCGATGGCAAAGATGAGGTGTTGGGTACTGGGGACTCGAAAGTTATGGAAGAGGTGCAGCGCCTGGGTGGTGTCCTGAACGTATGTGGGGAGGTCATGGACCAAAGGAGACAGGACAGAATTGAGATATGAGGAGATGGGTTTGGTGGGGCAGGAGCAGGGGGAGACAGTCGGTTGGCTGGAGCAGTCAGGTTTGTGGATTTTGGGATAAGAAATAGAACCAGATAATGTGGGTTGGGGAATTATGAAGCTGGAGGCTGCAGATGGGAGGTACCCTGAGGTGATGAGGTTGTAGACAGCCTGTGAGATGATGGCTTGGTGATGAGAGGTGGGGTCGTGGTCGCGGGGGTGGTACAAGGAGGTATCAGTGAGTTGCCATCTGGCTTCAGTGATGAGTAGGTCAGTGATGTATGCTATCACTGCGCCTCCCTTGTCAGCTGGCTTAATGGTGAGGTTGAGATTGGAGCAGCGAGAGTGGAGGGCTATGTGTTGCGAGAGTGAAAGCTTGGATGGGTGATAGGGGTGGACAGGTTGAGGCGGTCAATATTGTGTCGGCAGTTGGAGATAAAGAGGTCGAGGGAGGGTAAGAGGCCAGGATGGTGTAGTAGTTGGAGATAGTAGTGTAGTGGGATGAAGTTAAGATCTTTCCTGAGGTCTGACCATTTGTCCTCAGTGAGGGGGAGGTCTAGGGGGTTAGTGAGTAACTGGTAGGGCTTGGGGCTGGGGCCTGGTGTTGAGCTGGAGATGGAGACTGTCTCTGGAGTGGGGGCAGTCTTGTGATCGTTGATGATGTCAGCACTTCACAAGTTTCCAAATCTCACCATCTCCCCCCACCTCATCCCAGATCCAGTCCTCCAACTCAGCACCACCCTCTTGACCTGACCTACCTGTCCATCTCCCTTTCTACCTTTCTGTCCATCCTCCCCACCGACCTATCATAATCACCTGCTACCTGGATCCACCTATCACCATCCCACCTACCTTTCCATACCCCCACCCACCTATTTATCTCTCAGTCCCGTTCCCCCTCCACATTTCTGATGAAGGGCTTATGCCTGAAACGTTAACTCTCCCGCTCCTCAGGTGCTGCCTGAGCTGTTGTGCTTTCTCCAGCACTATGCTTTTCAACTCTGACTCTCCAGCATCAGCAGTCTTCGACCCGCCATTCAATATGATCATGCCTGATCACTGAACTCAATACTCCAAATCCTGCCTGACCCTCAAATACTTTGATCGCTTTCACCACAAGAGCTATATTTACCTCCTTTTTGAAAACATAATGTTTAGGCCTCAATCACTTTCTCATTGGTTCGTCTTACCATCTCAGGAATCAACTTGATAAACCTGCGCTGCGGTCCCTCAGTTAAGGAGGTTAAAGCTGCATACAATAATCCAGGTGTAACCACGACTGCATACAATATTTCAGGTGCTTAAGTATCTGAAGAATTGTAAATGGTGCTGAGTGTTGCATAATTATGTTCAGGTTGCATCACTATTTCTGAGGTGGAGGAAAGGTAACTAACAAAGCATATTAAGACTGCTGAGTATCCTTAGGAACTCCTGCAACGATGTCCTGGGGCTGAGATAATGACAACCAAAAACATCTTTCTTTGGAATGGGTATGACCAAAACCCCAGCAAAGAGGTTTCCTATTTCAATGATTCTCATTGACTCCAATGGAGCTCCTTGATGTCTCACACGCTCAAATGTTACCTTGATGTCAAGGGCAGTGACTCTCACCTCACTTCCGCAGTTCAGTTCTTTTGTCCATGCTTGGACCAAGGCTGTTATGAAGTGAAGAGCTGAATGACATTGGTAGAATCCAAACTAAAAGCCAGCAAGCAGTTTATTTCTTTTTAAGTGATGCTTGATAGCTCTGTCAATGACACCTTTCTCACTTAGTTGATGTTCCAGAGCAGACTGATAGGGAGGCAAATGGCCAAGTTGGATTTGTCCTGCTGTTGTATGCAGGACGTACCTGGGCAAGTTCCACATTATTGGATAGATGCCAGTTTTGTAGGTGTATTAGGACTGCTTGGTTAGAGGTCAGTTAGTTCTGGAGCACTTATCTTTAGTAATATTAACAAAACACTAACAATAGTTTTTGCAGTATCCAATGCCTTCAGCCATTTCTTGATGACACAGGGGAGTGAATCAATTTAACTGCAAACGGGGATCTATGATGTGGAGGACCCAAGATATGTCATCCACTTTGCAGTTCTGGCTGAAGCTGAACGCAGTGTTTCAGCCTGGCCTTTTGTACTGATGCACTGGCTCCCCCATCGTTAAGGATGGGAATCTTTGTGCAGCCTCCTTCTGTTAGTCAGTTAATTATCCACCACCCTTCACAACTATGGAAGAAGTGCAGAGCTTCAATCTAATCTGCTGTTTTCAAATTGTTTAGCCATGTCTAATATTTGCTGCCTGCACTGTTTGGCATACAGGTAGTCCAGTGTTGCAAATTCACCACATTGATCACTCATTTTTAGCTAAGTCTAATGCTGCACCTGATATGGCCTCCTGCACTCATCATTGAATCAGGATTCATCTTCCAACGTGATAGAAATGGAAGTGTTGCGAATATGCCAGCCCATGGCTTCACAAATGTGGCTGAATATATTTCTGTTGCTGGCAGCCCAGTGCCTCATGGATTTGAGTTTTGAGTTACTAGGTCTGTTTGATGTCTGTCCGATGCAGTGAGGTGGCAGCACTACAACTCATTGGAACTTATTTTTCCACAACAACTGTGCCATAATCACTCTTACTGATACTGTCATCACCAGACATCTCTTACAAGTAGATTGGTGAGGTCAAGGACATTTCTCCCCTGTATTAGTTCCCTCACTACCTGCCACAGACCTTTATGATTTGACCCACTCAGTCAGTGGTGGCAGTACCAAGCTACTTTTGGTAATGGACGTTGAAGTCCTCCACTCAGAGTACATGCTGTGCCATTGCTGTGTTAGCAAGACAGCAATAATGCATTCTGGTAAAAATGCACTGTTCCAATGAAGCAGAACACAAACTCAGGGAACAACATGTCATTTTCCGCTTAGGCACTTTACAGCCTCAAGGTCTCAACATTGAATTCCATAACTTCAGAAGATGACCTAATTGTGTTTCTTCTCTATTTTTCTTACATTCCCCCAACTCCACACAGGCTTGTTTTGCTTAAAACAAAAACAGAAATTGCTGGAAAAACTCAGCAGGTCTGGCAGCATCTGTGGACAGAAAGTAGAGTTAACGTCTCAGGTTCAGTGTCCCTTTTTCAGAACCTTCTTTGTGTCTTGTTTATTTTGCTCATTCCCTTCCCTTCACATCTTAATTTACACCTATTTTGTATGTCTTTTTGTCTTTCACTGCCATTAACAACCTTTTTGTCTTTTGCACTGGGCCTCTATATCAACTGCTCCCTTGTTCCTCCTCTGCATCTGTCAAAAGTATATTAAAAAATTCCAAGACCTTTCAATTCTGAAGAAGTCATACTAGACTCAAAACATTAATTCTATTTTCACCTCTACAAATAATGCTGAATCTGCTGAGATTCTCCTGCATTTTCTGTGTTTGAAGATAAGGAAAAGATGCAGGAATACGCAATTCAGCCACTGACCCACTCTGCCATTCGTATGATCATGGCTGATTTTATCTTGACCACAACTCCACCTTCCTACCAGCTCCCCATGATCCTTTAACTTGTTACTAATTCAAAATTTGTCTATCTCCTCCTTAAATTTAGCCAAATGTGTCAGCATCCATCACACTCTAAGGTACTGAATTACACATATCCACTTCCCTACATTTGTCATTTCAAATCCACTACCCTAAACCCTAAAATTATGACCTCTTGTTCTAGCTTGTCCCCACAAGAGGAAGTATCTACTTTTCACCTACACTGGCTTTACAAGCATTTAAATCACAAGGCTTCACATTCCTATCCCTTACTCAATTAGGTCTCCTCTCATTCTTCTAACCTTCAGAGAGTACACGCCAAAACTGCTCAATTTCTCTTCATAAGAGAAACCCCTCACCTCTGGAATCAACCTAGTGAATCTTCTCTGAACTACCTCGAATGCAACTACATCCTTCCTCAAGTAAGAGGACAAACCTGTACACAATACTCTGGATGTGGTCTCACTAATGATTAGATTAGATTCCCTACTGTGTGGAAACAGGCCCTTCCGCCCAACCAGTCCACATTGACCCTCCGAACAGTAACCCATCCAAACCCATTTCCCTCTGACTAATTCACCTAAAACTATGGACAATTTAGCATGGCCAATTCACCTGACCGGCACATCTTTGGAATGTGGGAGGAAACCGGAGCACCCGGAGGAAACCCACACAGACACGGGGAGAATGGGCAAACTCCACACAGACAGTTGCCCGAGGCTGGAATCAAACCTGGGACCCTGATGCTGTGAGGCAGCAGTGCTAACCACCGAGCCACTGTGCCGTCTAATGGTTTGTACAGTTGCAGAGATTTTATACTCTATTCCTTTAATGATATATGCCAAAATTCTAATAACTGCGGTACCTGCATACTAGTTTTCAGTAATTCATGGATGAGAAAACCAGATTCCTCTGCACAAAAGCAGTCTAAAGATCTCAATTCAGATAAGTTGTCTTTTTATTCTTCTGACCAAAATGGATAACCGTATACCTATCCACATTAAACTCCATCTGCCAAATTTTAGCCCATTCACCTAACCTATCTATATCCACTTGTAAGTTTCTTATTTCTTTAATTCAACTTATTTGCCCACCTACTTTAGTGTAATTACAAAGTACCTTTCACTGCTGTATCTAAGTCATTAACATAGATTATAAATAATTGTGGTGCCAGGGCCAAACCCTGTGGAACCCCACTTGTTATGTTGTGCCAACCAGAAAACGACATCTTTATCCTGACTTTCTGCTTTGTGTTGATTAGCCCATCCTTTATCCAAGCAGATAAGTTATCCCTAACCCCATGAGGTCTTCTCTTGTGTATTAACCTTTTGTGCAGCACTTTATCAAAACAAAAAACATTAGATTGCCAGCACTTACAGCATTTTGTTTTTATCTGAAGATACAATCTCATATTTGCTTCTATGACCTCAATAATGAGAATCAATGCTAGACTAATATCCCAGACTTAGTGTTGAATCTGACTGATCTGCTAGCTTTCTTCCATAAAGCATTCATTCGCTTGTGCAATTATGTCGCACGGCTACTTTCTTTCATCAAGCATCTTTCAACTAACATGGGTTTGTATGGTAAACAGGTATTTGATAATGTGAAGTTTCATAACAGTGCTTGATCCTATCTTCACCCAATGTGTGTACATGCACGTTTTCTCGTACGGTCCCTGGATGGAAATATTGAGTCTCTCCACCCTTTTCACCTACATTGGTTTTATCAACATTCAAATCACAAGGCTTCACATTCCTATCCCTTACTCATGAACCACTGCTGAAAGTGACAGTTATCACTAAGTTAGCAGCAGGCTTGGTTTTAAGGCTTGCATGGGGAAGAAATGCATTGAGTAAGATATGAAATTGTTGCAGACACCTGTGAATCTATATCTCAGCAAAGATGAGATCTCACATGCAGATGAAGCTAGCAAAATACTTGGATCACTAGAATCAGTAGGGATTCAAATATTTCATTCCTGCAAAGCATGAGTGAGGTTTAGTTAGGTCATAAAACATCTAAAGACACTTTGACCTTTATAAATAAGGGCATAGAGTACAAAAGTAAAGAATTAATGCTAAATCTACAAAATATTTTGTTCGGCCAAAGTTACAGTACCATCTGTAGTTATGATGCACCACTACAGAAGGTAGATTAAAAGCCATAGACAACACACAGTTTAGGTTCACCAGGATAATATCAGGGAAACAAAACTATAGTTAGCAGAGACCTGGTTACAAGGGCTATATCCACTATGTAGCATTTGCTGGGAGATTTAATGTAGGCTTTCACAACAATGAGTTTTGAGAGGATGATCAAGTTGGACAATCACTAACTAGGGATCATGACAAATTTAAACTAAGACTGTGACCAAGACTTGCTGGATAATAGAATGTTTTCCCACAAGGAATGGCCGAGACAAATATCATGTTATGTTTTGTGGGGTAAGCAGGATAAATTGTTGAAGCTGAAGAAGATGCAGAATCATGGTGGCATGTGACAAGTGTCTGGTTGTACTGCCAAAACAAAACACCTGTTTCTGACATTTATGTGGCTTCTTCACTGTAGGTGCTTCGTAATAGCCTGAGGCACATCAAGCCAAAGAAGATTAGTGTGGAGAGGTGTCTGTGGATGAATGATAACTAAAATAAACTCTACCACAATGTTGGCGAAAAGAAGTATGTAATCAGTAAACAGATAATGAACATTAACCTCATTTGAGAAAAGAAACGTTCAATATCTAATTTTAAAAAACTGCCAACTTTAAATATTAACTGGAAAAATGTCTACTTTGCTGATGTGGAATGCAGTTGGTCAGAGTTGAAGTGTACAATTATAATATGTTTGAGAGGAAGTGGCTGTCACATTTGTCTTTTCTTATTTGTTGTCTGAAGATTACATTAGCCTGAGCCAAATGACAATAAAATCATACACCTTACTTTTTGACCTGGACCAAATGACATCTTCCCTACAGAAACTATTTAACAACGAACAACACTCAGACAGGATATAATGCAATCACTTACTTGCTTGATCAACACGATAAGTTAATGGAAAAGGACTGAAGTTTACACCCTACACAACAACAACTGCACACATACTGGCATCAATATATCACTCATTAAGTTCTGCTCAAATGTAAACTTATACCTATTCAGATTAATAGGTTGAGATTTTAGCTAAAGGTTTCTAAAATATGTTGATCATTCTCATAAATTCCTTTACCACTACCTAACACTGCAAAGCTTAGGAGGGGAAACAAATTCATCTACAGTGCTGCCTAAAGTTGCAAGCTAAAGTTGAGCAGCCTATTAATACTGGCTTATTTCCAGTCCCAGGTGTCTTGTTTGGTGACATACTTGTAGACTGCTAAAGCAACTGCTCTACTCCGAAACTAGTCTTTGTAGGGGGCCCCAACCAGATGACTGAATCAAAGATCTGAATGGCCTACTCCTGCTCCTAAATGCTATGTCCTCAAAATATTCAGGGAGAAGTCAAACAAGTTCAGCAGCTGATGGAGACACGATGGTGACTGATGCAAGATGAACCTCTTCCACCAATCACATGTGTAGGACCAGATTCCAGATGTTGGAGGGCATGCACAAATCACAAACCTCCAAAATACCCATCTATTCAACTTTCAAACACCATCTCTTCTGCATGTGGCAGAACCTGCACATCACTCATTAACTTGCATTTGAACATAAAACTTAAGAAGACCGAGCGGCCATTTGGCCCCTCTAGTCTGCTCTGCCATTCAAACAGATCAAGGCTAATCTGCTTGTAGTGTCAAACCTATATTTCCACACATAATCCCCTACACAACACCCTCTGACTAACTTGTTGGTCAAGAATCTTCTAATTATCAGCCATGATGGGCTGAATGGCCTAATTTCTGCTTCTGTGTCTTATGGTCTTACTTTTGGCTTAAATGTACTAAGTGAAATGAAAAAACTGTTTCCATTAGTAAAAGGAACACAATCAAGAGAGGAAAGATTTAAAGTGATTTGCAAAAGTAACGGTAATATGACAAAAACATTTTCACTCTGAATCTATAGGGTGTAGAATGTACTGGCTGGAAATGTGGTAGATGAAATAACTCCACAGAGTATCCCATCAAGTCACACTTTATTTCCATTTGGACAGTCCTTGACACTGATCCAGGTATCTCAGAGAAAACATAACTTCTGATACACTAGTTTAAGTTTGCCAGCCAAGACTCCCTGATTGGACCAGATCAACAGCCTCAATCAGGAAACTTAAATTCTGTGAGTTCCACCTGGATGACCTGACTTCAATCACTGCAGTGGAGTCAAATTGAATTGAGACATTCAGCAGGACATTGAATGATTATTTAACCAGTAGTAAGGTACAAGGATATGGAGGAAAATAACAGAGATTAGCACTAGATAATGAAGCTCATTTGAAGAGCTGTTGCAGACATGACAAGCTGAATGGTCTCTTTTCTGTGCCAGAAGACTTCTGTGATTCTGAAAGTCTGGATGCCACCACCATTTTCTGGGGAAGATTTGTGACTCCCAGACAGAAAAAAAAGTCCTCATCTCTATCCTAAATACATGACTGCTTACTTTTAAAATGTATCCCCTACTTCTTGTCTCACACCAGGGAGACATCTTTTCATCTGCCCTGTCAAGTCTCCTCAGATTCTTGCATATTTCAATATGATCACTCTCCTTCACCTTCCCTCCTCCTCACCCGTTCCTTCTCATCCCTCACCTGCTCATCTTCTCCCCTTATGTTCGACACCCTCTCCCTTGCTCCTCCCTCTGCTGCCTCTCCTTTGGCCCCTTGTCTCTTCTCCCCCCCACTGCATCACGGCTTGGTATGGCCACTGCTCTGCCCAGGACCATAAAAAAACTACAGAGAGTTGTGAACACAGGCCAGTTCATCGCACAAGCTAACCTTCCATCCAGTGACTCCATCTATACTTCTCGCTGCGTCAGGAAGACAGTCAACATATTCAAAAACCTCTCCCATCCTGATTATAATCTCTTCCAACAACTACTGTCAGGCAGAAGATACAAAAGCTTAAATACATGGACTAACAGATTCAATAACAGTTTTGTCCATGCTGTTATTAGACTTCTGAATGGACCCCTCAAATTTTAAAACTAATGTTGATCTCACTATTTGTGATTTGGAGATGCCAGTGTAGGACTGGGGTGTACAAAGTTAAAAGTCACACAACACCAGGTTATAGTCCAACAGGTTTAATTGGAAGCTCTAACTTTTGGAGTGCTGCTCCTTTATCAGGTGGTTGTGGAGTACACAATTGTAAGACACAGAATTTATGCAAAAGTTTACAGTGTGATGTAACTGAAATTATACATTGAAAAATACCTTGTTTGTTAAGTCTCTCATCTGTTAGAATGACCACGTTAGTTTCTCTTCTTTCGTATGTAAATCGCAAAACTTTTTTTAACTATTGGTGTCAGCCAGATAATGTATTGGCTATTAGTACCTCCCTGTGCTGCTGTCTGTGCCATAATGTTTAGACTGATTCTAATCTAAAAAATGAATTAACAGAATCATATATGGATTCATGCAATTTTTGAGCAAAGTACAATATAACTCTGCAAGTACAAATTTACCCCACAAACTTATGTGTATGTGTGCATGTGGGTGTGTGTGGGGGGTGATGGTGGTGGGGCTGTGAGTGTCTGTGAGAGAAAGTATGTGTGTGTGAGTGTAAAGGGGTCTAGGTCTGTGAGAGGGTGTGTGTGAGAGTGTGGGAGTGTGTGTGTCTGTGTGGGAGTATGTGGAAAGGAGTGCCTACGGGAGTGTGTGTATAGGAGTGTGTGTGTGTGTGTGTGTGTAGTGCAATGGGGTCACCTGTAGTGTGACATGAACCCAAGATCCTGGTTGAGGCCATCCCTATGGGTACCGAATTTAGCTATCAGCCTCTGCTCGGCCACCTTCCACTGCTGCCTTGGAGGATGGTCACCTGAAAGTCTGAGGTCAAATGTCCCGGACCGCTGAAGTGTTTTTCAACTGGGAGGGAGCACTCATGTCTGTTATTGTTGTACAGTGCCCATTCATCCATTGCCGTAGCCTCTGCTCGGTTTCCCCAATGTACCATGCCTCAGGGCATCGGTGTCTGCAGCGTATGAGATAGACAACGTTGGCTGAGTCGCATGAATACCTGCCATGTACATGGTGGGAGGTGTCCCCACATGTAATGGTGGTATCCATGTCCATACTCTGACACATCTTGCAGTGTCTACCTTGACATATAGGCCACTTAGCCTAACCTCAATTGTTGGTAAAATTCTAGAATCCATCGTTAAGGATGAGGTTTCTAAATTCTTGGAAGAGCAGGGTCGGATTAGAACAAGTCAACATGGATTTAGTAAGGGGAGGTTGTGCCTGACAAACCTGTTAGAATTTTTTGAAGAGGTGACAAGTAGGTCAGACCAGGGAAACCCATTGGATGTGGTCTATCTAGACTTCCAAAAGGCCTTTGATAAGGTGCCACATGGGAGGCTGCTGAGTAAGGTGAGGGCCCATGGTGTTTGAGGTGAGCTCCTGGCATGGATTGAGGATTGGCTGTCTGACAGAAGGCAGAGAGTTGGGATAAAAGGTTCTTTTTCGGAATGGCAGCCAGTGACAAGCGGTGTCCCACAGGGTTCAATGTTGGGGCCGCAGCTGTTCACGTTATATATTAATGATCTGGATGAAGGGACTGGAGGCATTCTAGCGAAGTTTGCCGATGATACGAAGTTAGAAGGATCTAGACAGTTTGGGAGAGTGGTCCAGGAAATGGCTGATGAAATTTAACGTGAGCAAATGTGAGGTCTTGCACTTTGTAAAAAAGAATACAAGCATGGATTACTTTCTAAATGATGAGAAAATTCATAAAGCCAAAGTACAAAGGGATCTTGGGAGTGCTAGTCGAGGACTGTCTAAAGGTAAACATGCAGGTTGAATCTGTGATTAAGAAAGCGAATGCAATGTTGTCATTTATCTCAAGAAGGTTGGAATATAAAAGCAGCGATGTGCTACTGAGTCTTTATAAAGCTCTGGTTAGGCCCCATTTGGAGTACTGTGTCTAGTTTTGGGCCCCACACCTCAGGAAGGACATAATGGCACTGGAGCGTGTCCAGCGGAGATTCACACGGATGATCCCTGGAATGGCAGGTCTAACATACAAGGAACGGCTGAGGATCCTGGGATTGTATTCATTGGAGTTTAGAATAGAAACTTACAAGATAATACATGGCTTGGAAAGGGTGGACGCTAGGAAATTGTTTCCGTTAGGTGAGGAGACCAGGACCCGTGGGCACAGCCTTAGAATTAGACGGGGTAAATTCAGAACAGAAATGCGGAGACATTTCTTCAGCCAGAGAGTGGTGGGCCTGTGGAATTCATTGCCGTGGAGTGCAGTAGAGGCCGGGACATTAAATGGCTTCAAGGCAGAGATTGATAATTCCTTGTGACATCAAGAATTTAAGGGCTACGGGGAGAATGCTGGTAAGTGGAATTGAAATGCCCATTAGCCATGATTAAATGGTGGAGTGGACTCGATGGGCCGAATGGCCTTACTTCCACTCCTATGTCTTATGGACAGGGCTGTATGGAGTTGTCCTGAAAGCCGGACAGTTTGTTACCAACAATGATCTGTTTGGGGTTTGGTGGCTGTTTAAGGCGAGCTGTGGAGGTGTGGGAAGGTCTTGGTGAGGTGCTCATCCTCACTGATAATGTGTTGCTTGCTGCGCAGAACACACACACGCAGGCACTCCCACAGACACACACAGGCTGGCACTCTCACAGACAAACACACACACTCCCACAGACCTAGACCCCTTTACACTCTCTCACACACACAAACACACTCTCTCACAGACACTCAGAACCACACCAACTGCACCCCCCCAAAACACACACCCACATGCACACATACACATATAAGTTTGTGGGGTGAATTTGTACTTGCAGAGTTACATTGTACTTTGCTCAAAAACTGCATGAATCCATGTAAGATTCTATTAATTCATTTTTTAGATTAGAATCAGTCTAAACTTTATGGCACAGATAGCAGCACAGAGAGGTACTAATACCCAATACATTATCTGGGCTGACACCAATTATTAAAGTTCACTTGAGAATGTAACGTTTAAAAAAAAGGTTTACATATGAAAGAAGTGAAACTAACATGGTCATTCTAACAAATGAGAGACTTAATAAACAATCAAGGTATTTTTCAATGTATAAATACAGTTACATCACACTGTAAACTTTTGCTATAAATTCTGTCTTACAGTTGTGTACTCCACAACCACCTGATTAAGGACAATGGACAATAGGTGCAGGAGTAGGCCATTTAGCGCTTTGAGCCTGCACTGCCATTCAATATGATCATGGCTGACCATTCCTAATCAGTATCCGCTTCCTGCCTTATCTCCATAACCCTTGATTCAAACTCTTTCTTAAATGAATCCAGAGACTGGGCCTCCACTGCCCTCTGGGGCAGAGCATTCCACACAGCCACCACTCTCTGGGTGAAGAAGTTTCTCCTCATCTCTGTCCTAAATGGTCTACCCCGTATTTTTAATCTGTGTCCTCTGGTTCGGCACTCACCCATCAGGGGAAACATGTTGTGGTTCTGTTCGCCGAGCTGGAAGTTTTTGTTGCAAACGTTTCGTCCCCTGGCTAGGCGACATCATCAGTGCTCTGGAGCCTCCTGCGAAGCGCTTCTTTGATGTTTCTTCCAGTATTTATAGTGGTCTGTCCTTGCCGCTTCCGGGTGTCAGTTTCAGCTGTCCGCTGTAGCGGTTGGTATATTGGGTCCAGGTCGATGTGTTTGTTGATGGAGTTTGTGGATGAATGCCATGCCTCTAGGAATTCCCTGGCTGTTCTCTGTCTGGCTTGCCCTATGATAGTAGTGTTTTCCCAGTCGAATTCATGTTGCTTGTTGTCTGCGTGTGTGGCTACTAGGGATAGCTGGTCGTGTCGTTTCGTGGCTAGTTGATGTTCATGTATGCGGATTGTTAGCTGTCTTCCTGTTTGTCCTATATAGTGTTTTGTGCAGTCCTTGCATGGTATTTTGTAAACTACATTAGTTTTGCTCATGTTGGGTATCGGGTCCTTTGTTCTAGTGAGTTGTTGTCTGAGCGTGGCTGTTGGTTTGTGTGCCGTTATGAGTCCTAAGGGTCGCAGTAGTCTGGCTGTCAGTTCTGAAACGCTCCTGATGTATGGGAGTGTGGCTAGTCCTTTTGGTTGTGGCATGTCCTCGTTCCGTGGTCTGTCTCTTAGGCATCTGTTGATAAACATGTTTCCTGCTGCCAGAGTGTCCAATCCTTTCATAATCTTATATGTCTCAATCAAGGAGCGTCGCTCCGAAAGCTAGTGCTTCCAATTAAACCTGTTGGACTATAACCTGGTGTTGGGTGACATTTAACTCACTATTTGTGCACCTTCTCTGCAGCTTTAAAGTTGTATTCTTTAATTTGTTCAGTTGCTCTATGCACTTTGTAATGGTACTCCATGCAAAACCAAACATTTCACGGTACCTAAATACATATGTGACAATAAGAAATCAAATCCCTCACTCCATCCAACCCCAGCATCAAACACACTACTTGTGTTTTCAATGCACGAGTGACGTGCTGATGACCAATCAGAGGGGCCAGCCTCAGCCCACCCTCCTTTGTGCCACTTCGCCAATCAGCGGAAGGACAATGGGCGGGACTTCCTGGTGCTTGCCCCGCCCCCTCAGCTCGAGCCACCAACCGCCCACAGGAAAGTTTTTCTCGGTTAACTGACGGTAAACTTACGCTTGGAATTTGTTGTTCATTTCTCCAAGGGCTTCCCTCAGAGAGAGCAAGATGGCGAAAGCGAGTAATCCTTCAAAGTGTCGGGTGTTCCAAAGAAATAAATCGGCTAGTTTTTAAAAGATAAAAAATAAAATATGTATCCGACTCGTGTCGAGGAGGCCGTGTCCCTGGCGGTACCGTCGGGTGCGCGTGCGCCAGATCTACGGCAGGCTCCTCAAGACAAACGGCGGTCGGACAAAGATTGCGATTTCGAAATCTTCATGAACGGAGAGGCTCGGGGGGGTTACAATTACAGAAAGAGCGTGTTGCGTCTTGTGTACTCGTGGTAGAGATCGCAATGTGAGCCGCTGGTAAAGTAAGACTACACCGAGAAAAATGCAAGTAAACCGTTGCTGTGCGGGGAGTGCAGTCTACAGGACTCCATGTTAAGGTCTTACCATTGGGGACGAAAAGGAAAACTGTTGGAGAAATTCTGCAGGTCTGGTCACATTCGTGGAGATAAAATACAGTTAATGTTTGGAGTCAATACCGAGGAAGGCTAATTGCATTCGACACATTCTCTCTGCTTTTGCTGCCAGATCTGCTGAGTTTCTCCAGTGATTTGTTTTTGTAGAATTATACAATCCTTCCAGTGCAGAAGGAGGTCATTCAGCCCATTGACTTTGCATCTATCCTCTGAAGTCTAGATTAGAGTGGTGCTGGAAAGGCACAGGAGGTCAGGCAGCATCCGAGCAGCAGGAAAATTGACGTTTTGGGCAAAAGCCCTTCATCAGCCCACACCAATCCTCTGAAGAACATCCTACCCAGTCCCAGCCTCTTTGCTTATCCCTTTCGCCATTGGTTCGATGGTTAGCACTGATGCCTCACAGGTGCAGTTCCAAACTCGAGCAACTGACTGTGTGGAGTTTGCACATGCTCTCCATGTCTGCGTGGGTTTCGTCCCACATTCCAAGGATGTGCAGGTTAGGTGAATTGGCCATGTTAAATTGTCTTAATGTTTAGAGATGTGTCGGTTAGGTGCATTAGTCAGGGGTAAATGTAGAGTAATATGTTTGGGGAATGGGTCTGGGGTGATTTACTCTTCAGAGAGTCGATGTGGACTTACAGTCATAGAGATGGACAGCATGGAAACAGACTTTTGATCCAAATCATCCATGCTGACCAGCTATCCTAACCTAATCTGGTCCCATTTGCTAGCACTTGGCTCATGTCCCTCTAAACCCTTCCTATTCATATCCCCTTTCAGTTGCCTGTTAAATGCTGTAATTGTACCAGCATCCACCACTTCCTCTGATAGCTCATTCCAAACACGCACCACCCTCTCTGTGGAAAAGTTGCCCCTTAGGTCCCTTTTATATCTTTCCCCTCTCTCCAAAAACTTATGCCTTCTAGTTCTGGACTCTCGCTGTCCAGGGAAAAGACCTTGAATATTCACCTTATCCATGCCTCTCACAATTTTATAAACCTCCATAAGGTCACCCCTCAGCCTCCGATGCTCCAGGGAAAATAGCCCCAGCCGAATCAGCCTCTCCCTATAGCTCTAATCTTCCAACCCAGACAACATCCTTGTAACTCTTTTCTGAAGGCTTTCAAGTTTCACAACGTCCTTCCAATAGGAAGGAGACCAGAATTGCACACAATATTCCAAAAGTGGCCCAACCAATATCTTGTATAGCCACAACATGACCTCCCAACTCCTTTACTCAGTGCTCTGACCAGTAAAAAGGCTAGCATATCAAACGTCTTCACTCTTCTATCAACCTGCGACTCTACTTTCAAGGAACTATGAACCAGCACTCCAAGGTCTCTTTGTTCAGCAACACTGCCCAGGACGTCACCATTAAGTCCGTCTCTGATTTGCTTTCCCAAAATGCAGCACCTCACATTAATCTAAATTAAATTCCATTTGCCACTTCTCAGCCCATTGGCCCAACTGATCAAGATCCTGTTGTATTCTGAGGTAACCTTCTTTGCTGTCCACTACACCTCCAATTTTAATGTCATCTGCAAACTTACTAACTATACCTTCTATGTTCACATCCAAATCATTTATATAAATGACAAAAAGTAGTGGACCCAGCACCGATCCTTGTGGCACTCCACTGGTCACAGGCCTCCAGTCTGAAAAGCAACCCTCCATCACCACCCTCTGTCTTCTACTTTCGAGCTAGCTCTGTATCCATATGGCTAGTTTTTCTCGTTGTATTTCGTGAGCTCCAACCTTGCTGAATATGTTACTGTGAAGATCTGGACCCCTGGGAAGTGGGGAGGGTGGTGCGGGGGGGAGTTGGTTCTCTCTGTTCCATGCTCGGTCAATAAGCGCTCACAATCGGTCTGGTTTTTTTAAGACTTCATTCTTTATTTGTTCATATGGCTGGTTACAGAGCATCCAGAAACACAGAGCTTGTATACATCTGTATTCCTCGGAAGAGCTGCTCATATGGTTTAAAATGAAGACATTTTCATACTTTTAAAGAAAGGTACAGGCCATAATCGCATAGTACATTCAGACAATTACCGATCAATATATACAATATTGCTTTATTTGATAGTTACTTGGTTCAATGATATTTCCTGGGAACCAATTTTGTTTTCCAATACTCAGGCCATCCTTATCTCACTAACCAAGCCATTACATCTGCATTTGAAGGTCAGTTAGGATGGCCAGTAATGTCTAGTCTAGTTATTTCTATGCTGTAAAGGAAGCATTGTTTGCTAATCTCTATTGAAGCAGACTGTGGTTAGTCAATTATGAAGCTATAGCGGAATTAAAAGCCATTTTATGCAGCTTTTAGCAGAATTGTCGAATTGCAGCCACAAAGCCATTTTGTCACGTTATTTGTATTGAAAAGCCATTTTATTGTCACCTAAGTTATTAAGAGCGTCTGTTAAATGGTTGTTCCTGACAACAACTAGTTACCTCAGCCTGTATTCAGGTTTCAGATCCTCATCTCCCCCGTTCGGTCATTCCATGACCACACCATAGGATGGGAGGGCATAGATTAGATCAGTCCAATCCAATGGACACTAGAGCCTGCCATATTTCCTCCTCCAAGGAGGAGGAAGCAGGGGTGGGCAACCGCTCCTCCTCACCTTCATTTGGATGGAGAAGAAGCATCTTCTGGGGGGGGAATCCAATGTTGTCAACAGAAGCTATTAGCTTGGCAATGATACATTTAACAATAGCAATACCAGCAAAGAGACAAATTAAAATAATACCAATATACATTGCCAGATTTATCAACCAGTTGTACAATGAGCCAAAACCCCAATCTCTCAATCCAGTACCTTCTGTCATTTGATTGAGGAAGGTGCGGATGTTATCCACATGCTTGGTAATATTCTCGATGAGGTCGCTAACCCCCATCATACACTTGCCCTTTACTATGGCGCAAACCCCACCCTCTTTGCCGAGTCAGTAGTCGAGGGTGTACCGGTTTTGCTGGGAAAATAGACGTAATTCTGAGAGCATACCCTTAACACCTGCTAAGGCTGCAGCCATCTTGTTGTCCAAGAGAGTGAGGCCGCAAATAAGATAATTTCAGTTTGGGTGGCTAATAATTCCTGCAGATCCTCCTAAGGAAAAAGAACTAAGAAATGCCAAGTCCACAGACTGGGCTTTACTGTTGCCCAAAGCCTTGGCATCTCTTCAATGTGTGCAGAATTCAAGTGAAACTGAATGTTTTGGTAGGGAAACCCCAACCCTATTCCCAGGTAGTTGGACAGGGAACAGTAGTCTGGAAAATTGTCCCTACAGCGACAGACGGGGTGTACCTACTTCATCAAGAACGAGGAAGTTGGTCACTCTGCCTTGGCCGAAAAAATAGAAACCAGGTTTAGTATAGATGATATGGAGAGGGCTTCCCAATAAGAAGTGGGCTTGTCTTTGTGGCTACCCCGAATGTATGGGTAGTCCATGGCTACAGAGTATGGTCGCCCTGGGTGCTTAGGGTGAAAGCTGTTCAATAAAAAGACAAAGAGATGCAGTTATTGTCCCAGACTAGTTCCTTCCATCCCACAATTGGGAAGATGAAGGTGGGCGGTGCTGTTACCCATACCACGAAGAGCCTAAACACTGGTAATAACCGGGACACGCTCCTCTCGTAGGCATACACATGAGATGCGAGGCCCCACAGGGGAGTAGTAGTGGTTAGTACATTTGACCAAGGCATATAGAATAGTCTTAGTCCCATTTATGTAAGCACAACCCCCATCCTGTACTGTTGTAACAATTTGGATAGGCTACCCCAGACTTATTAGAGGAAGTGCACAAGCAACAAGCAGGTGGGGATAAGTAATAGTCAAAAGAAACATTACGTCTGGTAAGCACCTTAGAAGTGTTATACTCCGTCATTGGGATTCGGGAGGGGGAAAGGGGTCCAACGCTGATTTGAGGCCTTAAGAGACCACTTCATCCCAGTCAAATATTTTATTGTGACTTTGAAAAAATGGATTGTTAGTGAAAGATAACATTTCCCCCTTTTCTCTTTTGCGACATGCCAATTTAGACCTCTTTGAATAGAGGCAAGGCTTACAGGGCCACCCATAGCACAACTGTAATCAAACTGGCATAAAACACCTTGACAAGGTAAAAACCATTGAGACTTGTCCTGTAAACGAACTGTCCAATCTTCTTGATGCAGTTGACCATTGCGACAATCATTCTTGGGAATGTTCCGTGCATCGAAGGAATCAGTCTCTTGGCACACAAGGACAACTTTTCGGCATAAATGTTACGCAGTCTCTGGTTGTTCAGGAGCACACTGATAAATAGTCCCTTCTTGAGCATTAATGCCGATGATGATGAATCCACATAACAGGGTAAGTTCGATCTTCATCATCTCAACCCTTGCGAGGGGCTCATCCGATGACCTTGCAATGGTGGGGGAGGTGCCCTGTGACCTTATCAGCAGTAGGGATGGTGAGGAGAACCTGGAAGGGTCCTATCGAAGTTGGAGCCAACAGCATGTCCATTGTAATAGAGTATTAACCATTCCCTCCTTACTCAAGTGTGTACAATAATGCACGTAATCAACTAAAATAGGCAGCAGCAAAGAAGGAACACAAACATGTCCAGCAGGAGTCACCCACATTTTGGTTTGAGGGAGTACCCTATTTGAGGCCATAGTTTATGCTCTTCAGCAGGGGACTTCCCCTGTGATTTCTGTACCATACCCAGGTCTGGCAAATCTGTCCCCTTATTGTCTCTATTTGGGTTTTGCTGGGGGCCCAATGTGACCAGAAGTCAATAGGGTGTAAGACTGCCTGCATGGCAGCAGCATCCACCTACCCATTACTTTGGAAACCGGATCAGTTGCCTCAGCCTGAGCCAAACATCTTGATAACTGCCAGATTGATTGGACAAAACAGCATTACTATAATGCCACCCTGTGGGGGTTAAAAATTCTCTGTGTTCCCACAAGGCTCCATAATCGTGAGTCACACCAAAAGCATAACAAAGAGTCAGTGTACATTAACAGATTTTCCTTTTGTAAGGATGCAAGCATGTTGACTCTCTGCATTAGCTCCAAGGTAACATTAAAGACATATCACTCCCAAATGGCCATATTTCCACAGTTAAAGCAAGGGCCAGCCATTCGTCCTTGGGGGATTTTGCTGTCTTGTTCCCAGTCACAAAGGTTTAATACTGAGGCTTGCCTGTCCCCATTTTAAGGGTCTTCTCGGGGAAAATGTTGCTCAGCAGTGGTTGCTGGGTGGGCATCTGAGGTAGTTTCGACCTCCAGTGGGTATCCTGGTCCCAATCAACCCTGTCGGGGCTGACACATGACATTGGGGATCGCGAGGGTGCTGGATATAATCGGTTTATTCTATAACTTGCATTGTAGTTCAGTCTAGTTCTGGCCGTCCCAATAGAAAACCACCGCTCACCTCATTTGCAACTGGAAATTCCTGGACTAGTTCATGTTGTTTGTCTGGATCATTTCAGTGACACCAGGAGGAAAACATTGCAAAAGCACAGGGTTAAACAAACGTGACTAAGCTTCTCGATTATTTTCTCAACTGTATACCATTTCCATCAGACAGATGGCCACATATTTCAGCTGCTGAAAATGTATTGCTGGAAAAGCGCAGCAGGTCAGGCAGCATCCAAGGAGCAGGAAATTCGACGTTTCGGGCATCAGCCCTTCATCAGGAAGGGCTGATGGCCGAAACGTCGAATTTCCTGCTCCTTGGATGCTGCCTGACCTGCTGCGCTTTTCCAGCAACACATTTTCAGCTCTGATCTCCAGCATCTGCAGACCTCACTTTCTCCCCGGCCACATATTTCAGCCTTACAACACAAGTCATTCGTATTCGGGCTACTCTCAGAATTTTAGTGTATTTACATCTGTATCGTCCTTTGGACGTATTGAGCAAACTGGGCTGGTTTGTTCTTGCTGGCAGGAGCATGCTTCATCAACATTACTCTGGTTCCCAGGATGGGCCCTGGTTTGGGATGGCACAGGCCTCTTATCCCCATGATATTGGCTACGAAGACTGGATGCTTCATTTTCAAAAGAAAGAAAGGGGTGGGGGGGTGCTGTGCTGGGGACAATCAAGAGATGTCAGGGGCTCAGCTGATATCCAGGAATAAAATCCCCATCCTCAAAGAGGGTCGGTATGCCAGACATAGGCTCGGGATTCCGAGTAGAATCTAAGTTCTTTATTTTACAGCGTTGTTGCTTTAACCCTGTTTGTATTTTCCTTAGCCTTATTG